>NC_135598.1:8228750-8536875 GCF_965152235.1 Eretmochelys imbricata | reverse complement strand
GGGAAGTGACTTGTCCATGGTCGCATAATGAGTCAGCGGCAGAGCCAGGACTAGGACCCAGGAGTCCTGACTCCAAGTCCCCCACGCTGATCACTAGATCACAGTCTTCCATGGTAAATTGAACTGAATCCACGTTGAGGGATTCTATGTGACACTTGTTCCCAAAATTTAATTTCTCTACTTATGATTTCAAGTTCAGGTCTTTGTTACAGAGACTTGCTTCTAAGAGATGTGGAAGAAGAGGGGTTGGCTATTTCTCTAATGAGAAGCTGAGTAACTGCGGACCCTGGCAATATGTTTTTTTCCTTTTCTAAAAATGTCTGAGTTGTGAGTTAGCATGTCTTTCCCTGATCCATGGAAGGGACTTTTCTGTATCTGTACATTGTGTGTCCAATCACTTAAACTTTTCTGTATCTTTGCTTTGCCATTCTAGAGCACTTTCACATTATTTTCTGAGACCTTTAAAAACGAATGAGTTGACCTTCATGAGCCTCCTATGACATGGGCTGATATCACCATTCCCATTTTGCAGATGGGGAAACTGAGCCACAAGGGTGACCTGCCCAATGCCAAACTAAGAATGAGCCCCGGGAGTTCTGTGGTTAAGGCACAGAATGTGTTCTTTCTTCATCTGTGAGACGTGCTAGTTTGTTCTGATTTTACAGCTCACGTGTTCTGCTTACGTCTTCTGCTGTGGAAGGCACCATGGAAGAATTTCTCCTTGCAATTCTAATATGGTTATTATGTCTTAAATGTTGTCAGTGTATTTGGTTGGGGATGTTTCATACCTGAATGGTCCATTATACCAGGATTAATAAAGGAGCTGCTGTGGAAAAAGCTTATTTGCAATTTGCTAAATTGATTTGATATTTAACTTTCGGAACGTGGTCTTGCTTTGCTTCTACCTGTGTAAACTTTCTCTAGTTCTGTATTATCTTCCTTTCCTCTTTGCTATGCCAGTAATAAAGATAAGTGTGAGAGAACCCTTCCCCTCCCACTGATTTGTTGTGTAGTTGGTAGATACACTAAGGGCAGTTGCGTGTCAAATCTGAAAAGTGAACTTTGCCACAAAACAGGCCAGAGGTCCCCACTGCTGGACAGCAACTGTTTATGTTCAGTGCTGGGATTGTGTGGCAAAGTTGAGCTAGGAGAAAAACAGCTACACTGTGCTGGAATGTGGCAGTCGCGTTCGGGGGAGTCATAAAAACAAACCAACTGTAGTTTTGGAAGTTATTTCTGCCACGCCTGCTTCTCGGCTAGAGGATAAAGAACTAAGACGACAGACATTAGGAGAGCCTGTCTAATTTTCTTTCATGTTAACCTGGCTGGTTATGGTTCCCTTACCTGCTTGCTGTGCATGTCTCATTTGATGGGGGTCTTGTGCTCTTTGTTTTTAAGAGAAAGGGACAAATGTTAAAACAGAGCAAGGGTCTCAGGAATTGGAAAGGCAGAAACTACTGCTTCTCACTTCCTGGTTCTCTCCTATTAGGCTCCACACCGCCTCAGTTTGTTCCCCTTCTGGAGCACCATCCTTTTGTTGGTTCATGGCTGGAGCTGAGTTCCTTTTGCCTTTTTCTTTGCAGCTGAGCTCCTGCAAGAAGCCAAGAGATGGAGCCCCCTGGCATGACCATCTTTGAAGGGGTGGGGGATGAAGTAACGGTGGTGACTGGCATGGTGGTTCTTGTCCTGGCTCTGGTTCTGGCGTGGCTTTCCACTTACGTAGCAGATGGTAGCAACCTGCTTTTGGGAACTATTGTAGCTACGGGCGAATCCTCTGTGATCCATCTCAGCCACGTTGAACGGTACGTGGGGAATTCAGTAACGTCCGAGCCTACTGAGCCCCAGGGGTCTGCTGATAGTTCAGAAGAAAAAGCAGAAGAGGAAGGGGGTGCGGCATCCAACTTGGGCCCTGCAGTTGAGCAGGGGGGCAACGGCAGCACCTCTGACTCCAGCCTCGACCATCTGCTGAACATACAAGGCTTGCCCAAAAGGACATCAGCCAGCGAGTCCAATGCCCTAGAACGGCCGGGTCAAGAGAGCCAAGGAACCTCGCAAATGTCACACATCGGGGAGGAGAGTGAGCCATGCTCCGGGCTCATCAAAGTGCGTCTCAAGTTCCTCAATGACACAGAAGAGGTGGCCATGGTGAGACCGGAGGACACCGTGGGTGTTCTCAAGAGGTAAGTTCCATGTAAGAGCCGTCAAAGGGATCGTCAGTCTATGGGGAAAGGATCCCACTTGAATCTGAGGCCCAGAGTTAAAGTGAGCAAACCTCCCCCAGCAAGCACTGCCATAGGTTCTGTGAGGATTGTCCCTTTTGTGTGTCTGTAGAGTGCCTGGTGCAGTGGAGCCTCTAGGCAGTGCCCGATTATAAATGAGTAGCAATCATTAAATCTGTCTCTGGGGTGTCTAACGATGTGCCCCTCACTGGTAAGTGATAGCTTGGACGGATTTGGCTCTTACTTTTGTATACATGTCAGACTGTGCTATTATGGCCCTTTTTATCAGTACATCTCAGAGCAGGTCAGTATCCCCATCCGTATTTCTTACCACTGGGGAGACAGGCACAGAAGGGGAAGTGACTTGCCTGAGGTCACCCAGCAACTCAGTGGCAGAGTTAGGAATGAAACTCAGCTTGCCTGAGTCCCACTCCAGTGCCCTACCCACTCAGCCACACTTGATATTTTGTGTTGTTCCCCCCCCCCTTGCCTTTGGCTATTGATTGTCCCATGCAGACAGCAAGCACCTTGGGGCAGCAAACCTTGTCTTATTTGTCTGGACAGTGCCTTATACACTTCCTATTTTGTTTTGATCTTTCACTTTTTTTGTTCTTGTAACAAGAACATAAGAATGGCCCTACTGGGTCAGAGCAAAGGTCCATCCAGCCCAGTATCCTGTCTTCCGACAGTGGCCAATGCCAGGTGCCCCAGAGAGAATGAACAGAACAGTGATCGTCAAGTGATCCATCCCCTGTCACCCATTCCCAGCTTCTGGCAAACAGAGGCTAGGGACACTGTCCCTGCCCATCCTGGCTAATAGCCATTGATGAACCTATCCTCCATGAATTCATCTCGTTCTTTTTTGAACCCTGTATAGCCAAGAGGTAAACCTTAAATCCTAATGGCTATAATGTGCTCTCTGGGGCAAGTACTGTCTCGCAGTGTGGGGCTAATCTGGATTGGAGCCTCTACGGGCTGGTGTAATGCACAAATAAACAATTGTTTGAACCCATTGTGAACATGGTTTCATTTTCCTATTTATCTTCAGTGGCAGCTAGAATTGGCAGGAACAGTCATCGGGGTATGTAACTTCCCCGCTCTGTAAACTTAAACTCCTCCTGTTAGTAGTTGCTGAGGTGTTTTGGGAAGGCTGGTGAAATTGACCATTACTTACTGACTACATTTGAATCCTGATGAGGTTTAACCTTGCTACGTTGTTTGGGTTTTACGCGAGTCACTAGCCCAGTCTTGGCTGCATTTAGGACTGGTGTTTTTAAAGCATCTCTTCTAAACTTTGCCTCTTTCTGGTTTCCTGAAAAGCAAATATTTCCCAGGACAAGAAAATCAGATGAAGTTTATCTATCGAGGCCAGCTACTCCAGGACCAGGCCCGGACTCTCCGCTCCCTCAATATCATGGACAACTGTGTGATCCATTGCCACCTGTCGCAGGCCGCCAGCTCCCCCATTCCTGACTCGGTGGTCACCCCAGCAGAAGCAGCAGGGCTCACGGTGAACATAGGGAATCTAATGCTCCCTGTCTTCGTGGTGATGTTGGCTGTGATCTGGTACTGCCGCATCAACTACCGCCAGTTCTTCACTGCGCCAGCCACAATCTCCTTGGTTGGGGTGACTGTCTTCTTCAGCTTCCTGGTTTTTGGGATGTATGGACGATAAGAGGCAAAGTTGGAGGGGTAGATACTCCTGTCTGTCCCTTTAATTGGAACCCAGCATTTGTTTTATAGCTTGTTTTAAATGTGCTGTGACAAATGGTGTTAGGGAAACTGGCCGGGGGCCCAGGGGATTCCCTGCCCACTCAAATACTAGAGAACCTTCCGTATCCAGCAATGTGGAAGAGACACCCCTAGAATCACTGTTTGTTTCCTCACCTTGCTGCTGCTTAATGAGACTTTGTTCCTCCATAGAAGGGGACAGCTTTGCCAGGTGCTGCTTGTGTGCTCTAACTGACCTGTTTCATTTATGTCATGAGGTGAATCATCTCTCCCAAGGCACTGCTGCAACTCCTCTCAGGTAGAGATGAGGAAAGGGACCTTCTGTCCCTTGCCTCATGAATATCTTTAAAGCAGCCTCAGCATGTGTACTCTGAGTTTGTCTCAGCTGTTTGAAGGAGTCCCTGTGAAAAGAGCCACTTTCTAGCCTTGCAGAAAGTAACTCCGTATTCATGGTTTGTCCTCTCTGCTGTAGATGAATGGGCCCTGTTAGAATGCAGCTGCTGTAGGTTTGCATGCTCGGGCTTGCTTTAAGATAGGCCAAACTCCCAAGAATGGACTCTGTGGTGATGAGACAGCATGTTGCCCCGCTGTGATCCTGCATGGTACTTCTCTCTCACTTTGCCACTCCTGGAAGGGACTAGGGGCTGCCTTCCTGGATTATGTACTGAGCATGCACTCCACCAGGGCCTAAGCGCTAAAAGTCCCTTTCAGTGATATAGGGCTGTCTGGCACCTCCTCACTGCTTGAGCAGGCTTGCTTTGTATTTAACATGCTTGGTGCTTACAGTGCTAATTCTAAAGACCAAATATTCTCACTGGTACTTAGTGCAAATGGGAGGGAACTATTTTTAAAGGAATTCTTTTTAAATAGAAGGTTGCAATTTCTGCTGAGTGCTCTTCTCCCTGGGGTAAAATTGTGCCTACCCCAGACAGTTTGAGACAAATGTTTAACTTTCTTTATAGCACTTTCCTCCTTGCCCTTGTTTTCTATGAATGCATTTATAAAGACAGACCCTACAGTGGATTTTGTTTAAAGAACATGTTGAAAGTTGCTCCTGGTTGTTGAAGGCTGCTTTTTGTTTTGCATGGGGGCAGGAGAGATTGCCTGCAGGCACAGGAGTGTGAGAAGTAGGAACGTGTAAAGAACTCAAAGGTCTGAGAAGCAGCAGACCTGCAGGAGCCATGCAGGTGCCTGATTTACAGCAGAGGCCTTGCCTACAGAGGGAAAGTGAACAGAATAGCTAGACCCAAGCAAGCTATTCTGAAATAGCTCCCCCCCCGTGAACACTTCTAGGACAAGTTTACGCTACTGCGCTACATGGGTGCCGCTGTAGCATGTCTGGTGAAGACACTATGCCAGTAGGAGGGCGTTCTCCCATCGGCATAATTACTCCACCTCCGTGAGAGACAGAGCTGTGTGGACAGTGCTTAAGTTGATGTAACTTATGTTGCTGGGGGGGCGGGGGGGAATCTTTTTCACACCCCTGAGCAATCTAAGTTACATTGACTTAAGCTTTAGTGTAGACCAGCCTCTCAGATATCACCTTTTATTCCAGAACAGCCCATCCACCTGGAGGGTTATTCGAGAGTTCAGTTCCCCCCTAGACAAGGGCTGAGAGCAGCACCTCACAACTGAACAGGTATGAAAGTACTGAAGGATATAGCTTATTCTACTTCCTGAGCCAGAATTAGCTATATTAGCATCAGATTCCCAGCACGGCTTTTACTGGGATAACAATCTTGGTACAAAACCTACACCCTTACCTGACGTAGTTATACTCATGCAAAGAGCCTTTAGGGCAGGCCTCAGTCCTTGCGTGACAGTCACAGCTGGGACATTGGCTTCTATTCTAACCATCACAAGCAGCAAGTCTCTCTGGCTGACAGAAGGGTACCCCTGCATTTTTTTTCTCCCTGACAGTCCAGTTTGTGTGGCAGCTTGCACTTTTTACAGCCAAACTGCCATTCTTCCTCATGTAGTTTAACAGTTAGAGATAAATTCAAGCCCCACCCACACCTCCCCAAGGGTTTAATTAAAAAAAACAAACACATCTCTTAACCATTAACACTTCCCCCCAGCTGTACTTCTAGTCAGAAGGGTAGACAGCTGCACTTTAATGACATTATAGACAAAAGAGGCTTGAATACCAAGTCAAGATGCATTTTATTTACAGGGGCAGCCACAATCCACTAATGGGAATACACAGCTTTTACAAAGTTGGAACTACCTGTACAGGATGGATTACATATGCAAAAATAAAAATTTCAAGACCACAGTACAGTACTGACCCCACCTTCCCACATGTGATCACCACCTGTGTCATTTCCCACCCTCCTGGCAGTTAGGTTGAGGGCCACAAATGGGAAGTCACAGGTGCAGGTCTTTTATATCATTACAAATTAAAACCCTCCTCATGACCAGTATCATGATAGAATGCAGGGTTTCAAGTGAAGCAGGCTTACCTTAAAAATAAAAAAAAGGGGGGGGGAATGATAGAGCCTATGAGTAAGAAGAAAAAACCAAGCAGCCTGGATCACTCTCTGAGGCTGCAAGCCAAACGCAAATACAGCTGTGTTTCTCAGGGATTTCCACCAGCAGCTGCAGTACAGGGTCCAGCCTGGGCTCCTTTGGGTTGTTCTCTCTTAGGCCTTGCCTTCTGAAGTTGCACGACTCGAGCTGTTCATGACCGGCCTGTCCACAATGTTCTGATACCTCCATAGTAGCCAGTCATCTACCTCCTCAGTGGCCATGCTTAGAACTACCATGGTCCTCCTCTGCACAAAGGATTTTAGTCCCACCAATTCACCTAGTTAAGCAGGTTGTTTTAATATTCTGTGCAGGACAAAGATATTAACCCTCCACTTGCCTTCTATGCACTGTGCTGTAGCGACTCCCATGACACACATGCAGCTGTCAGCAACAAGCAGTTTAAGCCTAGAGGGAAAAGCCTGCTTTGTCCTGTTCCAGACCCCACTGCCCCTGTTATTACAGCAGAGAGGACAGCTGCTGCCCACCTTCCACAGAAAGGTCTATCTCAACACACGCTGGTGCTGCAGGAGAGCGGTCCAGGCCTGGGCCCTCAAGGTTCTATTGTTCCTACTGCTGACAAGCCCAGGTGCCATAGGACTGACCCTTTTAGGAGTCCCGGCTCGGGGCAAAGAACAGCTTCTAGAGATGCTTGATCCAGAGTTGCACGTAGGAGCCCCATGCAGCTACGCCCCAAAGCTAGCAGCATTGTTTCCACTCCACTCAAAACTGCAGCGGTGCGAGGAGCCTGCAGTTGCATCGACTGGAAAGACAACACGTAAAGAGACATCAACCACGTCCAGAGAGAACTCAGACGCCCCAGGCAGGTGCATCAGCAGGCAGGGGAAGGGCACAGCTTAAAATGAGCCCGGCCACAAGCCAGGAGTCAAACTGGAGCTCATGGCTGAGTGTCTCCCTGGCTCAGCTGCACAGCTCAGAGGGAGGAATACGCTGTTCCCTTGTACAAGCAGCGAACGAGGTGCAGTGACCACCTCCACTAAGACTAGCCGCCGGGATGAGAGAGCCAGTTGTAGGACACAGCATGGACAGTTCAATCCCACACACTTGCAAAGCAGTTGGTAGGGACACACAGACAACCCCGTCATTCTAGAGCTCCAAGCCACTGTATGATCCTGGCACACCCTGTTGGATGCACTAGCAGAGGGCACTTGCAGGTCAGCGCCCAATCTACAGGGTCAAATGCTTGTGCCTGTGACACTCGCCTCCAGCTCGCACCCCGAATCTCTGCCATCCCTTTAATAAATTCCTCCACCATTCAAGACTCTCGTGATTCTTAACCTAGATTAAAAACTAGACTCTCTCCCTCCCCCAAGAAGGGCACAGGATGAATAGGCAACTTGTCATTAACCTACCCGCACCCAAGCGGACACCTAACTTGGGGGGATTCCTCTCCTCTCCCTTAAAGACCCTCTTCCCCAGAGGCCTGTTCTCTGCAGCCAGAGCCTTCCTTCTAAAGACATAATGGCTGGAGTTTAGGAGACAGACACAGGAGCACAGGTCAGAGTCTAGCTCAGAACAAAGGTTTCCTAGGGTCAGACAGGTGCCTTTCATAAAGTTACCTTAGACAGGGAATCAGCAAGGCTGTGGGAAGCAGGACACCTCATTTGCACTACAGGACTCAGTTCACATTTGCCAGCCAGCAGAGCCACTCATCGGGGTTTAGCCATTTTCACTGTTCTGCGATGAGACCCGCAGCGATCTGGAGCAGACATTCCAGGCCACTTACAGCCGATCGGTGCCTCAGGCGTTTGGAGACCCAAGACAAAAGTTACATGGGAAAGGCTGGGTCTGCACACCCCACCCTTCGCAGGGAGCGACCTGCGGAACAGAAGGAAGGTGCAGGGATACCAGAACCACAATTGGGCAGAGCACATACCTATGCAGACAGCTGGCTGCCTCAGACTGCAGGCCAGGAGCAGGGCCCTGTGCCATACACATGTGCTCAGTGTCAAAGGTGCCTTCCCCACTCCCCCGTTCTGAGTGGCCCCCAGTTTTGAGCTAGGGCTGTGCACCGTGACTGCCTTGACCTCGAACATCGAGACGCAGCCGGCAGAGATTGCTCCGCATGCAGCCCCCACCATGATCCAAGCAGCGAGCTCTGCATGCCCTCGGGTTCCTGCCCTTTCACTGAGGGCACCCCACAGGCCCCTTCAGTGCAGAGCAGGGCAGAGCCGCACGCACGAGCGGGCTGGCTGAGTGCCACGGCTCCAACGGGAAAGCAGAGGAGAAACCTGGAGGTGCCCCCCCCCAATCAGTTTTCAGATGCTTTTGGAACCTGCAAGGCATCCGGATACAGCCTTGCTCACACATGCAAGCGTCCAGGAAGAGTCAGACAGACAGACGGACTGACACGCTGCCACCTGCAGGACAGAGAGGTTCTCTGCAAGCAGGCCTGCAGCACCGCTGGTCACCATTAGCAAAAGGCTCAGAAACCGACCGCCACTTGAATTCTTCCCCCAACTGCAAAAAAAATATCAGCCGGATCACATCACAGAAAGGCCTAGAGGAAATAAAAGCAGCTGGCTTGGGTCTCAATTCCCTGGGAGGTTTGCTCTGCACACACAGGCGCACAGCTCAGCTGGCTGAGAATTGCAGAGATGGAAATTCAAGAGAGACAGGAGAAGAGCCACAAGAAAAGACCCACCAGGAGAAGCCCACTCGGGGTCTGGTTCCTGGTGACAAGAAACCCCAGGAGAATCAGAAACCAGAGGGCCACCCAGAGACGAGAGAAAAAGTAAAAGACACCTTGAAAATGTAAGCATTCGGTTTTCCAAGTCAGCAGGAAGCACCATGTGTCCTCAGAGGGGAAAAAAAAGGGGGGGTCCTGCCCCAAAAATGGGGCCTGGGCCATGCTTAGCACGTTCAGAGCGTGCAGAGGAAGGAGCTCGTCTCTAGCAAAGGGCAGCCCAAGCCACGTGATTCAGTGGGCACTCACTTGTCCCTTCCTAAAGCTCGAGGGGAGATGGGAGGCAGGGAAGAGGGAGGGGGCGAATATGCTTCCCCCCCCCCCCCAGGTTTTTTTAAAGCAGTGAATCCTTCCAATGCCAGCCTCGCTGCTCAGAGACCTGCGCTGTGCAGAGAGCGAGAACACGGGCCCGGCAAAGGAAGTCCCGTGGATGCAGCCGGAGCACGTGCTTTGTCACGGGCCCTGCGGCTGCTTTCCACGGTAGCAGCGGCAGGAGGGCCCCAGCACTTACCCAGCCAGCAGCTCCCTCCAATCACTGGGTACGACTGGAGTCCCAGGGCAACACTGGGCAAGGCAAAGCATCGCGATGGTACCACACCCCCCCCGCCAACGGTACAGCAGTCTCGTCCCCCCAAGCAGAGACGGCAGAACAAACGCCAGCAACACCACGGAGCTAAGCAGCCGAAAGCACGTCCCCATGCCAGGAGGGGGACCCCACGGGAATGTGTGTCACCATCCAGCCTCCACACCGAATGGGGAGGGAGCCTCTGCCCTCCCACACCCCCAGGCCCAACCGTACCCCGCAGTCCTCATCCAGCGCACTGACCGGTGCCCGCTCTGGGGCCGGCCCACCCAGCAAGCACCAGCCACAGAGCGAGGGTGGCACATGGCCACCGCCCTGCGGGCAGAGCGCACCACAGCGGAGACATCAGATCACGCCCTGAGTGCTGGCCTGGCTGGGGCGCGGACCTCCCCACCTGGGGGCAGAAGGAAGGAGGAATGCCTCCCCTCAAAATGCCAAATCAAGGCCCAGCCAGAAGTCACATAAGACCTGGGTTACCCTGAAAACAGAGGCCCTGGGCCCCTGGCATGGACCCTTGCACCAGCAACCCCGCTCCCTGGAGGAGGTGGCTCTGAAGGGACGCACCTGGGGCTTTTCCTCCCCTCAGATCCCCTCCTCGGGGAGGCTGCGGGGCTGGCATGGCCCGGTTCCCGCACCCCTCCTCTCCGGTGCCTCCCTTCAAGGGCCAGGGTGGAATCAGCTCAGTCCCCCCCACCCGTCTCTAGTGTTGCCAAGCGACAGACGTCACCACAGAGTCATGATTGAACATCCAGTACAAAAAAAAAAAAAAAAAAAATCACAGAATAAATAGACATGGGGGGGAAGGGACACGCCCGCCATGCCCCCCAATCCCCACAGGCAGTGACGGCCTCCAGCTCCACAGCGCCCCCTCCTGGAGACGGGTGCCCCGTGCAGTCCGATTCCCGGAGACGCGCTCTCTCTTCGCAGTCAATGGAGCGGGGTGGGGGGGACGAGACACCGCCTGGCTCCCCCGGGCGCCATCAGAGTCAGGACAGGCCCGGCGCAGGGGCCGCCCCCGCCCCTCAGTTGATGTCATCATAGATGCTGGGGGTGGGGGGCGCAGGCGGTTTGGGTTTCTTCTTCTTGCCAGAGCTGAGCCCCGGCGTGCCCCCCACCAGGCTCAGGTGCGGCTTCTTCTTTTTGGGTTTTCGCGACTCCGAGTTGTTCGTACCTGGGCCGAAGGGAGAAGAGGGAACGTGAGCCGCACGCCCAGCCCCTGGAGCTGGTAAGGAAGGGCCGGGGCCCCATGTGGCCCCCCAAACCAAAGGGGAAAGCCCCACTCCCCAGAGACTCAGCCTGGCCCACACAGGGCAGGGACAATAGGGAGCAAGTTGGGAGGAAAGCAGAGGGCTTTCCTATTAACTGGGGGGAGGGAGGGCAGCCTGCCCCTTCTGCCCAGGGCATGGTGGACCGGGGAGCTGCCCCAAATCCTCAGGGCACTTCTCCCAGGACCCTGGCAGCCGGCAGAGACCCCACCCCCAGCCCCCAGTTCTTACTTGCTTTCGAGGAGGCCGAGTCGGAGGGCGAGATGTCCGAGGAGCCGTCCCACTGCAGCCGGCTCATGATGGCCTGGCTCTCCGACACGTCAAAGCCCTCGTTTTCCACGCTGCCCTCTGCTTCCGGGAGCGAGCTGGGGGGAGGGGGCACACAGGGGTAAGGGGTCACAGCCTTTCATAGATCCCTTAACCCCCCACACGCTGCTTCTGAACCCACAAGCCAGTGAGTTCCCCTGCAGAGCGAGGTGAGCAGTCAGATGGGGCCAGAGGTCTCAGGGGGAGGAGATGTGCTGGCCACCAGCGAGGCCTCTGGATCTCCTGCAAGGCGCAGCCCTCTTCCGCCCCCGCTTCATTTGTTTTGAGGTGGGGGTAACAAACAAGGCGCTTTGGTTCTAAGCGTTTCTCAAAGGGCTTGCCCCCCACCTGCCTGCTCGGTTATGGACCCCCTGCTACCCCCAGGCCAGCCCGCGGAGCCGGGTTTTGGCTGTGGCCGGGGTAGGGAAGGGCCACAGCAGTTCCAGCTCCGGCAGACAGCCCTGCCCTCAGGTCCTCCTGCCGCTCCCTAGAGCCCTCCAGAATCAGATCCTCTCCCCTCACCCTGCATCAAGCCTTCTGCTGCACTCCCGCCCCAGCTTGGAACAGGCTCCCTCTTGCAGGACCCGAGCCCCCAGCAGCCAGTCTCCGAAACCCCATCCTGGGCTGCTGTCCCACATATCAGTCACCTGCCTCCAACCTGGGACAGACACTTCCCCCGGGGCCATCCACACGGCGCTGGGCAAAGCCCCCACTAGCCCTGGGGCTGAACAAGGGCTTGTCTGCTCAGGGCCTCGGGCTCTGGGGGAGCTGCTGCCCTCGCTGCCCTTGGCCGAGGCCCACAGTCGCCACACCAGGGCCTCGCTAAACGTCTCCTGGAGATGAGCCCGCCGGGGCCCAGAGAGCTGGCCCTGTCTAGCCCAGCCTGGAGGCGGCAGGCCCAGGAGCCTATTCCATCTCCCATGGGCGCGCCTCGGCTCCGCTTTTGTCTGGTCGCACTTACGCAGAGGGTCCAAGGAGGTAGACCCTGACTGACCTCCGCTGCTCGTCTGTGTGCTGGGGGCAACGTAGAGACCTGCGGGGACACAGGAGTTCAGAGGCCTGGAGCGCACAGTGGCTTGTGTTCCCCTTCCCTGGACTTCCCAGCCCTACCCTGGCTCCCCGGCTGCCTCCCTACACCCCGGAGAGTCACGCTTTGGGGGGGGTGATTCTGCCGGTAACTCAGCAACAGCTGCTCCTCAGACAGGAGACGACCCCACCCACCCCATGCAGTCCCAGGTTGCAGTGAGGCCAAGCTGCCGGAGCAAAGCCTTTCGGAAAGGCCCCGAGCAGGGCGCAGAGACCCGAGGCGGTGCTCTCACCTGGTGCACATCTTCTTGGTGTGTTCGGAGATCACCCCGCATTGCTAGAGAGAGAACAGATGGGCTGAGCGAGCACAGAGGCAGCGAGGGTCACCGGAGGTGTCCCAGCGCAGAGGTATTGCTACGTGGGGTTTTCAAATACCCTTAACACGGGACCTTCCTTGGCAACCAGAGACACAAGGTTCCCCCTGGTTCTGGGGGGGGCAACACAGAGCTTGAAAGATTTCACTCCCCGGGGCAACCTTCCATCTATGGTTCAATGCAGCCCTGTCTTCCCTAGTCTGCAGCAGGGCAGCCCTAGTGCCTCGGCTGCTGCTGCTAAGGGTATTCCCCAAGCAGCTGCAGCGTGAAACCAACTCGACTGGTCAGTTTTGCTGCTGCTATTCAGAGCCCAGCAGGCCACTGCAGCAGGGGTAAGCAGCCAGGCATCAATTTCATTGCTGCCGAGGCAGGTCAGCTGCTTCGGAGGTAGGCAGCGTTTGAACAAGGAGCAGTGCCCAAGAGGAAGGGCTTGGGGGAGAAACTCCAGACAGAGGAGCAGCCAAGACCCCTATCCCATGTGGTCAGGAAGCTGAGGCCAGGCAACATAGCTACAAGTTCATCAGATGCTTCTTAGCTACAGGCGGATATTAAAGACAAGGGGCTCTACCAGCGGAAAACGACTAGGAATGGGGAAGGAGGAGTGGGGATATTTACTTGGACAACATCCCTGGACCCTAACTCATGGGCTCTGTGTCACCCAAGCAGGAATGACTGACTCTCAGGGGTCTTGGAGCAACCTAGCAATGTTCCCCGCCCGCTCTGGCTCGTCGTATTGCTGAAGCCCCAAGCCAAGAGGGAAAGGCACGCAGCAAGTGCGCCGTCAGGCTCGGAGCGCTTCCCGGATCTTAGCTCTTCCCCGCCCAGGTGAGCAGTCTGCAGCCGGGCTAACGGACACAGAGGGAAAGGTCATGCGGCCAGTCACAGGCCACAACGAAGTCAGCAGGGACAGAGCCCAGGAGCCCTGGCTCCCAAGCGAATCTCGCCCCGCCCTGCTCCCTTTCTGCTCCGTCCCAAGGGGCTACTCACCGTGGTGAGCAACGAGCGGAGCTCCTCGGGACCCAGCGTTTCATAGTTGATTCCAGAAGAGCTGCTGTACTGCAGGGAGACATGAGGGTGACTGAATGTCACAAGGATCGTCCGGGGTGCAGCGTGCTAACCCCAGTCAGGGCCCCAGTGCTGTGTAAACCAGCCCCAGCCTGAGAGCGCTTCAAATCTAAATACACCAGATGAGGGGCGGGAGGGGAACCGAGGCACAGGGAGGGGAAGCGACTTGCCCGTGGCCACCGAGCAGGCCAGTGGCAGACCTGGGAATAGAGTCCAGGTCTCCTGAATCACAGGCTAGCACTCTACCCACTGGGCCATGCTGTCCGTCCGTTCCCCCCCACACACACACACCATGGATTCACACCTACACTCACCTTAAAGGGATCCGAGTTCCCGCTGAGCTCCCCTGAAAAGAGGACGAGATGGTGAGACACGTGATGTGGCCATCACTCTGGGCAAAGGGAGAGATAGGGGCTCCAACCCCAGCCAGGCTCCCACCCTCCCTGCCTGGGCCTGGAGAGCCACCGAGCAGCCCTGCGTGTGTCCCCATGGTGCGGGACAGAGCTCCTGGGAAGCCAGTCCCTGTCCCAGGAACCTTTGTCTCAGCCAGGCACAGGTTGGGGGGGGGGGGGGTTCCCAGGAGAAGCAGGCTTAGGGGCGTGAGAGAGGCCTATGGGAAGAGGGCATTGGGGGAAGAGGGATGGAGGGCCCAGCACACAGGGGAGGAGAAGAGTCAGGAACAGCGGAGTGAGCCACGGCAGAGCCTCAAGCTGGGCATAGAAGGGAAAAGGAAGCCAGCGCATTCGGTAAAGGCAGGGAGGGCCGCCGGGCAGCAGGGAGGGGCGCCAGGCAAACCCCTGCCCCTGCCCCCACCCCTTCCTTGAAGAGGAGCTCAAGCCAGCAGCCATCTAGAGCCCCCCGGCCCGGGGCATGAGCAGGGGGTGCCCTGGAACTGCCGGCAGCCTCCAGAGTCCATTGCAACCCCACGGTTCCCACAGGATCCTCCCGGGGAAGCTCTGCCACAGCTGTCTGCTTCTCCGGCGGGGACCCCCAGACCCCGGTGACCCACGGGGTGGGACACGAATCAGAGAAAGGGGCAGACTACGCTGGGGCAGGCAGCAGCTCCACGGCCCAGAACCAGACCCACTCAGGGCCAGGACAGTGCGTTCCCTTGGGGCACAGGTGAGGAACCGGCCAGGCCTCACCCAGCAGCCCGCTGGCCTCCCCATGGGCTCTCCCCAAGGAATCACAGAATATCAGGGTTGGAAGGGACCTCGGGAGGTCACCTAGTCCAACCCCCTGCTCAAAGCAGGACCGATTCCCAATTTTTGCCCCAGATCCCTAAATGGCCCCCTCAAGGATTGAACTCACAACCCTGGGTTTAGCAGGCCAGTGCTCAAACCACTGAGCAATCCCTCCCCCCAGAGAACTAAATGGCCCCCTCAAGGATTGAACTCACAACCCTGGGTTTAGCAGGCCAATGCACAAACCACTGAGCTATCCCTCCCACCCCACGCTCCTCCCCAATGCCCTGCCATGCTACTGCTCCCCCTTCCAGCATCGCACATCCCAGGCTTCCCCAGGGCGTCGCGGTTGGCCAGCCGCACAGTCGCTGTCATGGCAGGACTTGGCTGCACCAGGCCGCCCCGCAGAGACATCAGGCCCCGTTCCCAGAAGCAGTGGGGAGCGCCAGCCCCAGGCAGGGCCAGCCGGCCTAAGCCCCGCCCCTTCCGCCAAGGTGCTCCGCCCCCTCACCACTTACCATTTTTGTGTTTTAAGGATTTCGATCTCCGGGGCGAGTTGGGGTTCTGGAATAAGGCAGACAAACGCTTTGGGGAAGAGAAGGAACGAAGCGGGGTCTGAGTGCACCTTGCCTGTCCCCTTCCCCGCCCAGCCCCATGGAGAAGAACAGCCAGCCCCGGGGATCTGGGCATTCACACCCACAAACCTCACCCCTGGTTATTCAAGGGAACGCGCTCACCTGGGACCAGAACTGAAGGGGCAGAGCTGCGGTGTCCTGACAGCCCTAACAGCGCACACAGAAAGTCTCGCTCCCTGATGCGGTCACAGTGCAAACGGAGCATGGCCTCGGGCTCCGGGGTTCCCCTCCCACACCCGAGCACCGAGCCGAGCTCCCGGCACGAGGGCCCAAGCAGAGGAGACGTCCTCTGCACCCAGGACGGGCACTAGAGACACCATGGGGCATGCAGATCAAGGCAGGACCACGCCCCCGGGCCAACCTTCCCTTGCCCCCCTGCCAGTACGTACCCTGCAGACCACACGCACCTGACGCCAGCCTGCGTCCCAGCGCTCGCAGCTGATGGGTCTCCTCCCCCCGCCGCGTTGCAAAAACGAGGGCTGAGCACCTCTTCACCCCCGACCCTACATTCCCTCGCCCCTTTAGCATGAGCCACACAGAACGTACCTTATCGGATTTCCTCTTCTTTGCTAGGAAGGGAGGAGGAAGGAATAATGTTCTTTAGCCCTAACAGTGCCACCATCTCACAACGTCCACACCAGCCTCGGAGCCCGTCCCCTCCAGAGGCAGGGGAGCCAGCGGGCCAGGGCTGAAAAGGCCCAGGTCCTGCGGGAGCGACCGGGGTGCGAAACGGGGATGGGACAGGATGGCCAGAAGGGACCGAAAGCCAAACCCCCGCGCTGCTTGGCTTTAACCCTTTCGGCGCCAGCCCGCACCACCACCCGGCCGCAGCCGTGCTCCTCCAAGGGCTTCATGCAGGCTAGGCAGCTCCCAAGGGGCAGAACACACAGACAGAGGCTCGCTCGCTCTCCCAGGCTCCTCTCAGCCTGGCGTCCAAGCGGCCGCAGAGCTGGCTGCATGAGGTCATTGGGTAACCGGCAGAGACAGGCTGGGGTGCAGGGGACAGAACGCAGAGCAAGGGGCCCCGGAAGGAGGCCTGAGCCACCCATTCCAAGACCACCCCCCAACGAGGCGCTAACTAAGATTATTTCCCAGCCCCCCACGGAGAGGCAAGGCAGGCTTGTGGTGGCGGCTCTGGGCGGGGACTCAGGACATCGGGGTTCACTTCCTGGCTCTGCCCCAAACCCCCCCCCCGTGACCTTGGGCACGAGGTGCTGGGCACCAACATCTGCCCCACAGATGAGCAAGTCAAGGGCAGGCCCCACAGGCTTAAAGTATGGGGGGGTAGGAACCCCGTTACCTCTCACTCTGCCCCTCAACATGGCTCCCCGGGGAGATCTTTCACAGCCCAGCCCTCTGGGTGTTGGGGGTGGGGTGATCTGGCCCTTACTGCACAAAGACGGATACGCAGTAGAGGAACCTCCCACCCGCTCGCTCTGCACTGCCCAGAGACCGCGATAGGACCCCCCACCTCCACCCCTGGCCGCGCTACCTTTCTTCTCGGAGCCGTAGGACCAGTCGTTATCGTTGATGTCATCATTGTCCTCTTGGTCGCTCTCGGATTTGTTCATGTTGTTGCTGCTAGCGATCCTGTTCGGGGAGGGGGGACACACAGCCACGAGGGTGCTCAGCTCTGGAGGCCTGCCCCCCCCCCGCCCCCCCGCAGATGGCCCAAGGTAGAGGGACACCGAGCCACCCCACAAAGCTCCACATCCACGGAGATCAGCAGAGGGGCAAGGAGCATCTTGACCAACAAACCCAACTGCACAAAACAGGTTGCGGGGGGGGGGAGGGGGGCACGCAGGGGGCTAAACACAGTGCCTGGAGGTTTCAACAATTAAATTTTACAAAAAAATTTAATTGCAATTAGGGAAATGGGCCTCAGGACTCCTGGGTCCTGTTCCTGATTCTGGGAGGGGGGCGGGGCCAGCAGTTAGCAAATGAAGAGGATCAAGACTCTTGGGTTTTGTTCCCAGCTCAGAGAAGGGAGGGTGGCCTAGTGGTTAAGTCAGGACTCCTGGGTTCTACACCCAGTTCTGCCACAGACTCACTGGAACACCCCGCTAAGTCTCCCTAGGCCTTGATTTCCCCGAGGGGGGATACATCCAGTGCAGGGCATGGGCTCGGTGCCCATGACCCCTTTGCGGTCCGGTCTGCAGCTGAAAAGGGCTCTGTGACCAGCAGCCCCCGCGACCAGTCCCCGCGACCAGCCCTCACCTCCTGTTGGCTATCCGGCTGCTGTTCCGACCCATCCCCAGGCACTTCTCCAGGTGAGGGGCGAAGCGGGAGGCAGCGATGCTGCGGCTGCAGTTGGGACACACGCACTCCTTGTTCTTCCACTGGTTGTAGACCTGGCCGAAGATATCCACGCCAGGCTGGTCCACGATTTCTGAGAAAGAGGGGGGCACAAGCATGAGCCACGGGAACTGAGGCAAGAGTGGGCCCCGAAGACTGACTGGAAAAACGCTGCTCCAGAGCCCCATCTCAGTCGGGGTCCGTACTCAAATATGGATACACAGCAATAGGGGGGCCGAATCCGCTCCAGTCCCTCTCCTGCCTGGCGGTCGCAGGGGGAAACGACACGTTTGTTTCAGTAACATCGATAGCTGGGACCCCAAGGAGCTGTGTGCCAAGAAGAGGCTGTTTTTACACAGTCACTTTTCTGATTACAATAAAAACCCTCCTTCCACCCTCACGAACCAGGTCAGTTTAAGAGCCAGTCCCCAGACAGCCCCCTTCCCCCCCGCCTCCTTTTGAGGCTACAGAAGTGGAGGTTCTCCTGCTGTCCTGCAAGAGCCCCCCTCACCCCCAAGAGACACAGATCCCTATGAGCATAGCCAATGCTGATGCCTACAAGTCACTTTGCCCTAGGGGTTTGGTCAGGCAAAGGAAAATTTCATCGAAAGCCCAAGCCCGAGGTTTAGATACATTTCTAGCGTCTGACCCTCCACTCCCCAAACCGTGCTCACAGGCCCCGAGGTGGCTGAGTGCGTTAAGGTTTCTACATAACCCGGTATGAAGTGATGCACTTGGGAACGTCTCTGTAAACCGGTTCCTCGCTTCGTGTCAGGAAGAGGGAGCCCAACCTGACTGCAAACACGTCACGCTTTATAAATAGTCAGTGGAGATGGGCAGATTTCTTTGGGATTCCCCTGCCCCGGGGCCCATAACTCAGTCCCCTCGCTCGGTGGCATGGAACCCAGGAAGGGAGAGTGCTGATCAGCCGAGCTATGCAGCTGCCTAGAACAGCTGCAACGCCAAAAGCACGGAGTGATGGCTTAGAGGGACCCCAGCGGTTTGAAAACCGCGGCCTTTCTCCGACGTCTGTACCTGGCACAATAACCACATGCCTAAGGCCACGCTGTAGCCTGAGCGACTCACAGGGTTTGGACTGATATAACTGGCGTGCAAATTTTAACCAGTCTCGTTATACTGGTGCAAGCCCTAGTGCGGAGACAGTGAAACTGGCAGAAAGGCGCCTTGTGCCCGCACAGCTTATTCCCCTTCTCGAACCAGATAAGCTACACCCATGTGCGGCAGCTTTATACCAGGATCCCTGCACGCATACAAGGGAGGCTGCCTCCCCTTAAGCGTCTAGTTCACTTGGTACAATTCTCGTGCTTAGCCAAGGCCTAACTCCGAGGAGTTGGAGGAAAATAAGAATTAAAAAGACAAGCCTCCTGCTCCAGGGCAGAAAGCAGCCTCTAATGAACAGCGTCAGGAAGACGTTTTCCTCATGGGCAGGTTATGCCATAATGGCCTCCCGCCGTAGTTTCTTGCATCTTCCTCTGACGTAGCTGGTGCTGGCCAACGTCAGGGACAGAATACTGGTCTAGATCAGTGGTTCTCAAGTGGGGTACGGGTAACTCACCTAGATATTTGCCTAGTTTTACAGCAGGCTACATAAAAAGCATGAGCGAGGCCGGTACAAACTAACATTTCATCCAGAAAATGACGTGTTTATACGGCTCTCTGTACCACACACTGAAATGTAAGTACGATATTTATATTCCAATTGATTTATTTGATAATTATATGGTAAAAAGGAGAAAGGCAGCAATTTTCCAGGGCTGTGACACTTTTGTATGTTTATGTCTGATTTTGTAAACGGGCTGTTTTTAAGTGAGGTGAAAACTGAGGGGTACGCAAGACCAATCAGACTCCTGAAAGGGGTCCAGCCACCTGGGAAGGCTGAGAGCCACTGGTCTAGATGGACCACTGATCTGCTCCAGGATGGTTCCTTGTATCCCGACTGGGTGCCCACCCGAGTCTTTTTCAAGTTCACTCACTCGGCGCGTGGGCCCGCACTGCGTGCCTGGCCAGTTTACCCTGTCACTGGGTAGCTGCTCTAGCTCCGTCTCTCCCTTGCTAAAAAGGCCCTTTCAAAGCTCATCAGGGGAGCAGACCTGACTCAAAGTGACCTTCAAGGGTGTTTCTGGAAGCATTAGGCTTTGCTATCTGAAGGGGCCTCATCAGAAACCGGATCCCGGCTTTCAATTCGCCATTTCTAAAGAGCTAAGTTGGCACATCCCTTTAAATCCTTCGAGGATGCTCCTGCCGGTTCTGCCCCGCTAAGCCTGAGGAGCGGGAAGGGAGCAGGGAAGGGCCCTAGAGGGAACTCACCGAAATCCTTCATGCTGTCGGGGTCCGTGTCATCCAGGAAGAAGTAACCACACTTGACTGCCCGATGCACCTCGAAGCAGAGCCCCAGGCAGGCATCTTCGACCAGGTCCGTGTAAATCTCGTGAGCGATGGCCTGGGGCCCAACAGAGCCGGTGAGAAGCAGCAGGGAGGGAGACCCGATTACATCCCACCGGGTGAAATTTCCCCCCCGCCTTGCCATTTTCAACAGCCCAGACCACAACAGCCACCCATGCTGCCCGAGACCGTGCAACGTTTCCTATACCTAGCGGATCTGACTGTGAGGAACTGGGGGGGTAGGTGGGAAAGAAGAGGTTTCTGAGGTTGCTCAGCCCCCACCGGGATCGGGCCCGGAACAGGAAATACCACAGCAGGATAGTGGCTGATTTGAGTGGCCACCGCTGTGTTGGGGGTTTGAATGGCAGATCCAAGACTGTTCCTAGAGCTTGGTGCAGATGTCCCAACAGCCATCCACAGCAGCAGCAGAAAAAGCATTTACCCACCGCTGGCCCCTCTGCCATGACCACCACTGGTAGGGTTTTTGTGGTTTGGTTTTTTGAGTTTTTAGCGCTTACCGAGCCTCTGCCCGGGGACACTGGGGATACCCCACGCAACGCGTCTCTGCATCATGCAGAATTTCCCTTACATGCACACCTGGGGAGAGACCCTTCGCGGCCATTGTAGGCAACAGGCTCCCGCTCCCTCTCCCTGGGTCAGCTCATACAACGCACCAGCAGGCGGGGGCCCGGGGGGAGGACCCCGGGCTTCTGATCAGCATGGAAATAAAGCAGCGTGCACTCGGACTGGAGAGTTGCACAAGATGTTCCCCCCCCGCCCCCCAGGGATGCTCACGGGGCGAAGGTCACCACCGCCGCTCTTGCAAAGCACCGGTGCCCCCTCCCCACTGCCCCCCACTCACAGCCCCGCCCCTTGCACTGTACCCCAGAGCAACTGCTGCCATCTTTCCTGAGCGTGTTCTCTGCCCGTCCCAGCAGACGCCACGATGCTGGAGCAGGGGCCCACGGGGGGCTACGCAGGGCCCAGCTGCACGTCCTCTCCCACCCAAGGCTGTCGCCACTTTACCCCCAGCCAAGGAGGTATATTTGCAGTAAGAGGGGGGGAAGAGTCTGGGATCAGGGAGTTTTCCCTGCTCTCTTCCCCCAGAAGGCAACAGGAGGGGCAGAAGCAAGCGCAGAAGAGCTACCCTGGGAAGTCTCATGGCTCTCAGCTCTCTCCCCCGCACCCTCCAAGACAGCAGCCTTCTGGCTCTCATAGAATCATAGAATATCAGCGTTGGAAGGGACCTCAAGAGGTCATCTAGTCCAACCCCCTGCTCAAAGCAGGACCAATCCCCAATTTTTGCCCCACATCCCTAAATGGCCCCCCTTAAGGATTGAACTCACAATCCTGCGTTTAGCAGGCCAATGCTCAAACCACTGAGCTATCCCTCCCCTCTAATCTTCCTCGTTCTGGGATGAAGTCGCACGGTCTGAATGTACCTACATCCTTCTGCAAATCCAGACTCTTCCCCTCCTAGAGGGGTCAGCTCAGGACAGGCAGAATTGGGGGCCCCAGTGAGGTGGATTCTCGCGCCCCCACCCCCGGCTTCCAGTTAGAATTGGACACCCGGCTGCTTCCTCACTAATGCTGCAAGGAAGCGGCCTGCACCTGCACCCTGAAAGAGGGGTTCCTCCTCTCCATAGGAATCCAGCAGCCAAGGCTGCCCTCCTCTGTTGGCTTGTTGGACAGCCCCAGGCGCACGTGTAAAGCTGTGGGCCAGGGGCCTGTTCTTTCACCTTCCCTAGGCAAGTGAAGGAATTCAGGTTTCAGAGTAACAGCCGTGTTAGTCTGTATTTGCAAAAAGAAAAGGAGGACTTGTGGCACCTTAGAGACTAACCAATTTATTTGAGCATGAGCTTTCGTGAGCGACAGCTCACTTCATTGGATGCTGTAGCTCACGAAAGCTTATGCTCACCTAAATTGGTTAATCTGTAAGGTGCCACAAGTCCTCCTTTTCTTGAAGGAATTCAGTTTCACTGATGTTCCCTCTGCCACACCCTCCGACTTAGTGTCATTGGTTTCCCAGCGATTTGCCACATCCCTCCCCTTGGATGCACCAAAGAGGGGTCAAAGGCCAGCACTATAGGAATCCACATTCCTGGCATTTCAGGACCCAGGAGTCAGGCTTGGCTCTTCCTGGCATCACCCCCAGTAACAGACAAATTCTACCCACCCCACCCCTTGCATCCCCAGGGTCGCCTCCATGTAGCTGAGCTTAGGCTGCAGCCCTGAAACTGGAACTCAAAGTGATTCTGTGGCTAATGCAGCCTGGAATCCTGTTGGCTCCGCAGGGCTGAGAGGAGTGGCAAGGACACGCCTTGCTCACTGATCAGCCAGCAGATCTGCCTGCTGCACGGAGCGAGAAGGGGACAATTCTGCACAGAGTAAAACGGACTCGTTAAATCCCGAGGCCAGGATGGTGGGAAGGATTCTCCAAGGGAAAGTAGCTTTCTAGAGTCCTGCAGGCCACGGCTCACTCCCGCTTACCTCCAGCTTGCTGTTATCCAGGCCAGACAAAGACATTTCCTCCATTTTCATTTGCAAACGCTATTAGAGAAGACGCTTTGAATGCACATAGCACAGGCCAGGCTGGGATGCCGCTGCACGGACAAGAAGGGGAGAAACAAGTCAGCGCTTAAGAGCCCCGTCAAACCCCACTCAAGAGCGCCCACCGCCCACGCAGCCATCTCCCAAGGGAAGCCCCATCAGGCGGGTCATTTGAGAACACATCACAGAGACAACCCTGCACTGGGCAGAGGGGGAAAGACTGACTAGATCAGCGACCCGCAAACAGGGGACACAGGGGGTGCCGTTTCCCGGCACCGGTATCAGCCGCTGGGGGACGGATAGCACCTGCACCCCGACAGGGCACAACCTCCGCCCACAACCGAGTCTGGGCTGTTCCAAACCAGCCCCACGTGCTAGCCAGAGGGCGCCGGGGGTCGCCAACCAGTGCAGCCAGTTCTGATGCAAGGGGCTGTAATAGGACAGCTGGGCACAAGCGTAAGGAAAGCAGGGTCTGCTAGCATTATTACTTATTGCTAGGACCACAGCATCTAGGAACGCCAGTCAAGGCCCAGGCCCCTGCCACGCAGACCGGCACAGCGGCCTGAACGCAATGGACACCGGTGCTTTGTTAAGCAGTTCTGGTTCAGAAGAGGTTGTCCTGGAAACGAGAGCTGCTCCGGCTGCTCACCGTACAGACCCCTCCTTTTGGGAGGCCTGCGAAAATAACGCCAGAGACCAGGTTTTCCTTGGCAGCAGCAGGCAGACCCCTATGGATTTTGGTGCAAAATAGGCAAACTGGAAGGGGGAAACAGGGGACCCACAGAGCCTGGCATCTAGTTGGCAGACCAGTCAGCTTCCACCAGGTCTGTAATGGTGGTCTACAGATCAAAGCACCGGCAGATGGCAGCCATTAACACATTCCAGCACCCCAGGTCAGCTCTGCCCATCCTCGCAATAGAGTTTAGCATGGACACCCTTCCCGCTCAGATAGGAAATAAAGAAGGAATAATGGGGAGGCCGAGGAGGAAAGCGGGGGGGGGAGGGGGACAGTCCCTGGCATGAGGGAGGAAGTATGGGGGGGTAGCAGGGAGCCCCCAAAATGGAGGGGGATGAGAGAGGGCAGCACCCAAAGAACTTGACAGGGAGCGGGGGGAACGGAGGGATGTGAGGAACCCCCATGCGTGCAAGAGGAGCTCAGCCAACAGAAACAAAAGCACACCCCTCTCGTTGGTAAAGCGAGTAACAGCATTCCACCGGTCGCTATTTCACAGCGGGTGTGGTCTCCACTCCCTCAATCCCCATCACCTCTTCCTCCAAGCCTTGGGTTAGGGGATGTACAGGCCTGACAGCACCAGCCAGGGCGCCGGAGTGGGACTCAGGAGACCAGTTCTAGCGTCAGCTCCGCCACTGCTGCGACACCTTGGGCAAGTCACTTGTGCTCTGTGTCCCTTTCCCCGCCCCCCCCTTTGTGCGTCTCGTCTATCTGCACCGCAAGCGTTTTATTAATGCTACCACCACCGCTCGCCTCTTAACAGTAGAGCTCAAAGGTCAAAATCATTCTCCCCGTTTTTCAGATGGGGAAACTGAGGCACAGAGCGGCTAAGTGACTCACCTGAAGTCACCCAGCAGGCCAGGAACAGAAACCAGGTCTCCTGAGTCCCAGCCCACTGGACCATGCTGCAGGAATAATCTGTGTCTGTACTTACAGTCCCTCAGGCCCTGGTCTCAGTTGGGGTCTCTACTGGAATACAAATAAATAACAGGACCCCAAAACACAGCTCCAAGCGTGACACCCAAGTCAATCCTCCCGAGATGCCACGCCTCAGGCCAGCGGGCTGGTGGAGTCCAAGAGCTCTCCCCGAGGCCAGTTGAGTGCCCCAGCCTAGGAAAACAACAATCCCGACACGGCGGAGAAGGCAAAGCGGTGCAAGGAAAGAGACCACAGTACTCGGGCCCTGCGCCAGGACACAGCACCTGAGCCTGCAGGGCCGGGACGAGAGCACCAGCAGGCTGAGACACGCCAGCCGTGAGACAGCCTCATCCCAGGAAGCAGCGTGGAGAACAGGGCGCTCCTTCCACCTTTCCGCGCCAGGAGCCCAGCCAACAGCTTCCACCCTCCTCAACTGGGGCACCCGCAACAGAAGACATCTCTGTCTGCTGGAGTCAACTCAGTGGCAGGAGAAGGCGCTGCCAGGGGCCCGCACTGCTGCCCCCGCTCTGTCGGCGCCTTCCTGAGTCTGCACCCCTGTAAGAGCCATGGGGCAGAGGCATGACCCCCGGCTAGTCAAAGGGAGGTTGGAGCGTTCCCGCTTTTGGGAAAAGTCCACATTTATCTGCCTCTCCCCCAACCCCTCTTTGGAATAATCTGCCCAGAGGAGCAGGGCAGGAGGCCCCCGGCTTCCCACATCATCGAGAAACAATTCTGCTGCATCACCTTTCCCAGGAACAGATGGACCTGAGATCACAGAAGTTTGACAGGTGTTAAGCAGCTGTGGGGGGTGGGGGTGTGTGTGTGATAAATGGATCTGATATTAAAAGAGGGCAGCCTGGGGAACTACACCTCCCCGCCCCTCCACGCATACACCCAGTAAATAACCGAGCCATCCAGTTAGGAGCCATATTGCCAGCTTCTGCATCATGCCAATGGCAGGCTAGGATGGCGCAGAGAGGAAAGAGGCCTGCGGAGCTCCCCACCCCACCATCCAGGGGGTCCAGAAGCAGCCCCAGGGGCGGCCCCAGGTTTCCTGCACTCTCAGGGCTTGTGGCGGGGGAGAGCTCCCACAAGTCAGAAAGAGGAAATACCGATTTCAAAACTGGCTTCTTCCCTTTGTAAGCTCCACTGTGCATCTCTCCCAGTGCAGCCCCCCCCCCCCCGCCACCCCCTTGGCAAGCAGGGAGCGGCTTGTGGACACAGGGGGATGGGTACAAAGACCAGACCAACTCCCAGGGGCTGCCAACAGTTTGGGGCTCTCCCTAGCTGCCTGTCGTAAGGCACCGGGAGCTTGATTAGCTTCACAAAAGGAAGCGAGCCAGGGTGCTGGCACCGGGGTCCTGCCCCTCCCGAGACCCATCTGAAGCCAGGGAGCCAGAGGCCGCTGCCAGGCAGGATCGGGCCCGCACCCCACGATTCCGAGCTTCAGCCCCACTGGGGCGGATGCTCCGTGGCCCCTCTCTGAAGGGCGGGGGGTGCAAAAGAGAGGAGACACCCCCCCCCAGCCAAAATTAGTTTCCGCTCTCAGCAGAGGCTTGCCCTGGAGTGTGCGCCCCCTCCCCCCGCGCCCAGACCAGCATGTGTCAGGGGGAGGCCCGGCCCCGGCTCACTCTCCTCCCCATGTGCCCCCCTCCCCGGGTGAGTCCCCCCCCCACTGACCTCCTACCCAGTCACCCCGCTACTCCGGCCCTCCCAGCCAGCCGATCTCCTCCTCCATTTCCTCGTCCCCCCACCCCTTCCCCAAGCCCCTCCCCCGGCTACTCACCCCGGCTGTGCGGAAGAGGCGGGGTGGGGGGGGTCGCCCGGGGCCGAGCTCCCCGCTAGCAGCAGCGCCCGCCCCGCTCCCGGCTCCCCATGCCCGGCGGCGCCTCCTCCTCCCCGGGCACATTCAGCGGGCGGCAGCCCCGGCCATGGCCCCCCCGGCTCCCCGGCCGAGCGGATCCCCCACGCAGGCTGCGGGGGCTCAGCCCGGCCCTGCAGCAGCCGCGGCGGCCCCGGCCCTAGCGCGCCCTCCGCCCGGGCGGCAGTAGCATTGGCAGGCGCTGGGGGGGCGGGGCTCAACCTACCCTGCTAGGCCGAGGCGGAGGCGGGGCTCGGGCGCCAATGGGCGGGCGAGGCCGCGAGCCGTCAGCCAATCGGCGCAGCCGGCACCTTTTTCACGCTGCTGTGCGCCGCGCGGGGCTGGCTACATTGTTGCAAGGCGGAGAGTGTCAGAGGATTCCAAGGGAGGGGGAGGGGCTCGGAGCGGGCAGCGCACAAAGGGGCCGTGGGGGCGGGGCTGCCTGCTCCTCCCTCCTCCAGCGATCCCCCTCCCCGCACCTGACTGCCTGCTCCCCCGCCTCCCAGGGGATCCCCCTCCCCGCACCTACCTGACTGCTCCCCCCCTCCCAGGGGATCCCCCTCCCCGCACCTGACTGCCTGCTCCCCCCCTCCCAGGGGATCCCCCTCCCCGCACCTGACTGCCTGCTCCCCCCCTCCCAGGGGATCTCCCTCCCCGCACCTACCTGACTGCTCCCCCACTCCCAGGGGATCCCCCTCCCCACACCTGACTGCCTGCTCCCCCCACTCCCAGGGGATCCCCCTCCCCACACCTGACTGCCTGCTCCCCCCACTCCCAGGGGAATCTCCCCCCCTCCCTGCACCTGACTGCCTGCTCCCCCCCTCCCCCGAGGAGCTTCCTCCCCGCACCTGACTGCCTGATTCCCCCCACTCCCCAGGGATCTCCCTCCATATACATCTGCATGCTGCCTTCTTGCCCCGTCCCATCCCCTCAACATGCCTGCTGCCCCTCCCCATTTTTCTGTGTCCTCCATCTCCTAACAGAGTGCCGACTCCCCCACCTCAGGGTATCCCTCTTCCCCATGCCAGCCTCTTGTCACCTCCTAGGGGATCCTCCTAAAACCAATTTGCCTGCCCCCCTCTCCAAGGGATCTCCCCCCACTTCAGTCTCCCCGTAGAAAAGGCACACACCCTTCTAACCAACTCTCCTGTGGGTGCATCTTCCAGGCTCTGATTTGCAGATCTCTTTGCTGGGTCCTCTCCTCCCAGCATCCCTGCAAAAAGCAAGCCCCAAACACCCTGTATAACAGACACATGGTTTCATTCACCTTGCCAGGTAACAGTTCTCTGTGGCTCTAACAAGGTGGCCAGGAGAACTCCACTGATGGTTGTAAGTTACAGTGGGCTGGGACAAGTAACTTGTACTAAATGCCTGGGGCCCGATTCTGTAGTGCCCTGCACCATCTGCAGTCATTTACCTCAATGGAGTACTGGTGGGAAATGCAACCATCCTACTCCAGTGTTTGACGCTCCCTTTGCCCTGCTGCAGAGGACCGGGTAAGAGGTAGGGCCTGGGGGAAGCTGGGCCCTGGTGTATGCTGACAACAGACAGGCAGGGTGAGGTACACTTTCCCGCAGGGATTGGACCCTCCTCTGAAGGTTTACCTCTTCCACTACTTAGCAGGGCTAATTCCACCTTTTGCACATGAGCGACCTCACCTTAGTGCCCAGAGACAGGTCAGCTGCACTTCGTCCAAGCGAGATCTCTCCCTGGAGCTGCCCACCATTGGGGAGGAGAAATTTAGTGCTCAGGAAAGTGAGGAACTGGTAGAAACTCTTCGGTAGCTGTAACCTGCGAGGTAGGGGACAAGCTTCAACCTGCAGAGGCCCTTTCCTCCTGACCCTACAGCACCCCGCAATTCCAGTGCTACTTCCCACCCAGCTCCAGGTGCCTTTGTTCTTCCAGCCTTGGGCCTCTCCTGAGCACAGACTCTGGGGGCAGCCAGCATGGTTTCACCCACGCAGCAGGCCAATTCTGTACTAGTGGAAGCTGGTCCTACCCTAGCAACGGTTGCTAGGCAGCCCATAGCAGAAAGTGTGATTCTGCTCTGAAAAGTGATTCTGAAAGTCGAGTTCCAGGTTTGGGTCTCAGTCCCTCCAGATCCACGGTGCACAGCTGTCCTGGAAAGATTCTTTCGCTAACTGCCACCCCTGCAAACTCCCCCTGGGAGCTGAGAGTCAGGCTGGGTTCTTTCCTCCACGCTCATCATCACCAAGAGCAGAAATCCTGGCCTTAGTAACACCTGTGCAGCCCCCAGACCCTGGGTATAAACACAGAGGAATCATTTCATTTGCTGTGGAAATGCAACCACCTCTGGGTTGGAGCTTGGCCACTGCTTAACAGCACACAACCCATTCTGTGTAATGGTTTAGGGTAGGAAATGACCATTCTAGTATTAAATTGCTAATGCAGGGAGAATTCGGCAAGTGCAATGCATTTACCTGTTCTAGAATTTGGGCAGGCTTCTGCTTTAACACCCTGACCCTCCTAGGAAGTCCCACGGCAACTTCAGTTGTCATAAATGGCCAGAAATTTATTTAAATCGCCTCCAAAAAGCCAATGAGCTGACTTATCTGTTGCCCTGCACCATGTGTAACTACTCGCACCTGTGCGGAATTAATGTAAGACAGGGCCAGGTCAGAGGGGGATTTTTACACATGCTCTTTGCTTACACAGCACAGGATAATGGAGAACCAACCCCAGCTTCTGGAGTAGCAGAGCGCCTTACACCTTACGGAAGGACGGCACAAAGCATCCCGTATGGGTTTTGGAACCTCTATAAACTAGTTGGCGTATTTAAGTCTGTAGCTGAGGCTCCGCTGGGTATCAGTATTCCAGGGATGCCCAGTTTGAAAATCATTTGCCTAGACCAGTGGTTTTCAACCTTCCCAGACGGCTGGACCCCTTTCAGGAGTCTGATTGGTCTTGCGTACCCCAAGTTTGACCTCACTTAAAAACGACTTGCTTACGCAATCAGACATAAACATACAAAAGTCCCACAGACCCACTAGTACTGAAAAACTGCCGACGTTCTCATTTTCTCGGTATGAAATTTTCATTGATACCGACTTCACTAAGGCTTTTTACGTAGCCTGTTGTAAAATTAGGCAAATATCTAGAGGCGTTGATGTACCCCTTGGAAGAAACGGAGGATTGGGGCCCTGTTGTGCTAGCTGCTATAGACACACACAGAAGAGAGTCGTTTGACTTCAGTGGGGCTGCTTACACGCTTCACCATACGTGCGTTTGTAGGTCGAGGGCCTTGTATTGTAAATTCTTTGGGACAGGGACTGTCTTATGAAGGTCTTAATCCTGCAAAGATGCATGTCCTTCGTTTTAAGGCCACAACCCCCAAGAGGTCAAAGGCAAATGGGGGCGGGGTGGGGTACAAGGTATTGAACATTGAATTACAGTCTAGAGCAAAGAAAATCTCGCTTTCCCACACTCTTTCCCCCTTCAAGGTCAAGTGTTCTCCAGCCGCCTCTTGAAACACACTCATATAGTACATAGGCTTACCACGGATATACTTTTTACTCTTACTTTTATAGTAAATGTTCAATCACAAAGGTCTTTCATTTCATTTTTCAAATAAGGGGTCATTAATCTGAAAAGGTTGAGAAACAGTGATCTAATCTGAGCTGCAGAAAAGACACAGAATTTCACACATTTAAACCCATTAAGTACAAATTGGAGAGAGTCCAGCAGAGGGCAACGAAAATGACCAGGGGGCTGGGGCACGTGGCTTATGGGGAGAGGCTGAGGGAACTGGGGTTATTTAGTCTGCAGAAGAGAAGAGGGGGAGAATGGATAGCAGCCTTCAACTACCTGAAGGGGGGTTCCAAAGAGGATGGAGCTCGGCAGTTCTCAGTGGTGGCAGGTGATAGAACAAGGAGAAATGGTCTCAAGTTGCAGTGGGGAAGGTTTAGGTTGGATATTAGGAAACACTATTTCACTCGGAGGCTGGTGAAGCACTGGAATACATTACCTAGGGAGGTGGTGGAATCTCCACCCTGAGAGGTTTTTAAGGCCCAGCTTTACAAGGCCCTGGCTGGGATTATTTAGTTGGGGTTGGACTAGATGACCTCCTGAGGTCCCTTCCAACCCTAAACTTCTATGATTCTAAGTATATCCAAATCATTTCATAGACTCATAGAATATCAGGATTGGAAGGGACCTCAGGAGGTCATCTAGTCCAACCCCCTGCTCAAAGCAGGACCAATCCCCAATTTTTGCTCCAGATCCCTAAATAGCCCCCTTAAGGATTGAACTCACAACCCTGGGTTTAGCAGGCCAATGCTCAAGCCACTGAGCTATCCCTCCCCCTCAGTGTCTGTCCAGAACCCACTCTGAATGCTATTGTAAAACAAACAGTAACAGCTAATTATTAAGTTGAACAAAGTCGCAACAGGGGAAAAACAACCTCTTACACAGGGGTTTTTCCCTAAAGTTTTATTTTTTTTTAATAGTAATGACATGAGAACAGAAACATTATTTTTTACTTCATTATACGAACCCAACCCCTCCCCAAAAAACAACCCCAAAAAACCCTCCACAGTTTTAAGTTCTGTCCAGGCTTGATTTCTAAGTCCACTGAGCGATACAAATTGAAACTGGGTTTTGTTTGTTTTCATTTTTTGAAACCTACAAAAACACTCTTTAAATATTAGAAAAAAAATGGTTTTGTTTTTTTTTTTTGTGTTTTTTGTTTTTGTAATTCACAAGAACGACCGTCTAAAGTATCACTGGTTTCTGTGGCAGTGCAAAAATGCACTCAGCTTCAATTCTCTTACAGTACAAACCACTTTTTCCTCCCCTGTAACTTTAAAAAAAACAACAAAAAAAAACCTGTCAGTACTGTAAGAATTCTTCTTTTTTTTTAAACAGAAAAAAATTTTTTTTGTAATTTTTTTTTTTTTGTACTAAAAAACACATCCACTAAAATACAACAGCGCTGGGTACAATCAGCAAAATGAAATCGGTTTCCCCGCTGGGGGAAAAAGAAAACAAAAACAAACAAAAAGGATCGAGTGGGGGAGGAGGGTCGGGAAACAGGGACAAGGACAGACAGACGGATACAAAACAGCAGGCAGGAGGTGTGGGGGAAGAGACATCATGGGCTGGTTACATCAGAACACGCCCAGGGAGAGGGGAGGAGGGGGCAGGAAGAGGGGGTGAAGAACCATACATTTTCATCAGCACTTGAGTCCCTTTGCTAGATCTACAAGGATTGTCTGTTACTCTTTGGGGAGGGCATCCTGTGAGCGGGCTGAATGACACACCCCAGCAAGGACGCCCCTCCAAGATATCTCCCTTACCCTACTCAAGTCAATCGCATGGCTTCCCCTTGGGACTTGGAAGCCCCAGGACAGTTTCAGCTCAGATGGGGAAGCCCACTGCAATTTGTGGAGTCGCAACCGGCTAGAAATGGGGATCTTTAAATCCCAGCAACCCTCTGGCTCCAATTCAGAAAAGCATCTGCTTAAATCCCATTGAAATTAAACCTGTGCTTTCCTGAATTGGGGCCGATGAGAAAATTCAAACAAGGAACCTGGGCAGGGACTGGAGAACTACTCAGTTCAAACACACCCTAGCATTGTAAAAAGGAAGCGTTAAATATACTGGGCCCGATCCTGCAGTCCATACCTGGGCACGATCTTGCTGTGAGCATAGTCTGTGTTGAATGCCTAGCAGGAAGTGGGGGGGGCTTCTTTTGGGCGCAGACCCACCTAGGGTGGCCACGTGCCCCCTTCCTATGCCATGACTCAGTTGATCATACCCATGCTGGGTGTTTTGTCCCCATTTCCATATAAAGCCCCCCACAGGAGAGATCTGATTCGACACAAACAACCCACAGCAGCTGCCCTCTCTTGGAAGGACGTGGGGGGCGGTTAGGTCTGGCGTCCCCAGCACAGCATCTCCACCCTGACCCGTTGTGGAGTCCAAATCCTAGAGCCCAGGATATTTGAGAGCCTCTTGGGGGACAAGAGGGGGACAGACAGGCCTAAAGTCAACCACGAGGGGGCTCAGCCCACCCCCAAGCTCACCTGGGAGAGGCGGGGGGCTGCAATGGAAAGTGGGGGGAATGAGTCATGTGAGTACAACCCAAGGAGCAGCAACCCCAACCAGCCCCCCCAAATCTGCTCCAACTCTCCCCCCAGCGACTAGACACCCCTCCCAACACGCACTGCTAAAATCCGTACCCCCTGCCTGCCACGATCCCCCCCCCCAGCTGGAAGCTTCACCCCCTGAGGCTGCCCTTAATTTTCTCTACAAAAAACAAACAAACAAAATCACATTTGTTCTCGCCCCCCCCCCCCCCCCGATTCAGACTATGACCAGAGGAGAAGGAACTACCTAATACTCTGACGGGACTTGGCTGTGCCAAATACAAAACATGGGGGGGGGGGGGGCTGCCTAAATCCTTGAAACATACAAACAGGAAAGGAAGCGAAAAAGCCCAGAATTCCTGTTCCAAGCCTCCCTGCTTTCCGCGCTCACCAGAGCTTCGGGAGCACGTGGTGCGTCAGCTCTGGGATGGGGGAGAGCGTGCCCTTGGCGAGGGAAAAAAAACCGCCAGCAACATGCTGACCCACTGCTTGGATCCATTACTGCTCAATACTGTCACTGTTGCCCCACCCGGCGCTGGGGAGAGGAAGGGGTAAAGAGAGTTGTTCGGTGAGGAGAGGAGGGAAGAGAGGGTGGCCAGGCTTTTAAGGTGTGTGTGTGTGGGGGGGTGAGTAATGGGGACCCAGTTTTGTTCTCAAGTGTTTCTTAGTAAGTTAGGCTCCCCAGACTACATCGGGTGGGGGGGGCACAGAATTCAGCGAGATGAGAGATGAACTGCTGGTGCTGTGAATGCTTAAAGGGGGAAGGGGAGACGGAGGGGGGAGTCTAGTCCCAGAAACACTGTCCTTGCGTTCACCCCTGTGGCTCCCACTGGCCGTTAACAAAACCCTGGCAGGAACAAAATCCCAGACACTGAGCCACCTCTTCCAATCAGTGGTGGATTTTGCACGTGTGGGTGGGCAGCAGATGGCCAGGACGCCTGCTGCCCAACTTTATCCACCCTCATGGCGAGGGGAAAGGGTTTAAAAAAAAAAAAAAAAAAAGACCCCAACATTATTTAAACACTGGATTTTTCTTTCCCAGTCTCAGTCACTTTCTACTCCCATGCTCTCTGAGTGAAAATGCCCCAGCCTAGCCCAGCCCAAAGGAAAGGTGCAAGGAACTGGGACCCACTGACGCGGGGGGGCAAGGTCACTCTCTGCTCTGCAACAGCCAGTGACCCAGAGAACAGAGGCGGAAGGCAGCAAGGCCTTTTCGCTGACACATGCATGGACGGGTTATTTACAGAACCACTTACACACCCGTTCAAAACCCTCCTAAGAAAAGGACGGGAATGAAATGCTAGTCACAGCTCTCCACCGGAAAAGGAGTATTGATACCAGTCTATATATTAATATATAGCCCGTTATATACGAATACAGATATATGCGTAGCTGAGAGTCCTCTCCTAGAAGGAGCAGTTGCCTGGGAGCTCAGATCTCAGCCACTTGGGTGTACGGATGGGTTTTTTGGATCAAGTTTCCCCAATGTTCCTTTACACAAAATAAAAATAAAAAAGTCTGAGCAATCTCATCGGAGCTGGTAGCCACACTGCAGCTGAACCGATTGCGCAGGTGGGCCCCAGAGTTGTGAGACTGGCGGGCGCGGCCCCACCTCTATCCCAAGCAGCCGGCATCCAGCATGGGATGGCACAGCTGGGTTCCTTTGGCAAGCACCATCCTGCCCCTATTCCAGACGGCCCCCCCCCCAACAATCTGCACATCGACCTGACACGATGACGGAGCGGGGGTGCGTGATGCCAAGCCGGGCAGCTAGCCAGAGACGGAGATTTTGATTATAAAAAGATGGATCTTTCTCGCTTTATAAAAGAAAACAAAAATAATAATACAAGAGCACGACAACCACCGATGACACAGATGATCTCTCCTCGCAGCCGAACCCTGCTCCCATCCCCGGCCCCATCCCAGTCGACAAATGCCCCGTTCCAGTACAACAATTGGTCACTTCATTGTAAAAAAAAAAAAAAATTCAAATCTGGGATCCGCCTGCCACCGCCTTTGCCCAAATGCTGGTTGAATACGACGGATCAACCACGTTTCCTTCGGGTGATGCAATGATCAGCAACCAGTGGTATGCTCCGTATCAGCCCCCTAACTCCCCCACCCAGTGCCAGCCCTTCCCGCCCCCGAAACTGGGCAATGTCTTTTTAAACTCCCCCCACCCCACCCTGCCCCAAACACACACACACAAAAAATTCTCCCCCTGTCCCCAGAGGGAAATGCCGCGTGGTAAGTTCATTCCAGGAGCTCTTAAGTGCAGTGGGATTTTGCTCTCCAGGAGCTCTGGGTGCAGCTTCAGACTGTACAAGACCGTCCCCTCCTCCAGCTGGAGAGGCAAAGGGGGAGATCGTCCCGACGGCTGAGTCCTGAGCCACTCGACTCGCGTGCCGCCGGAACAACACTCTGCGCCTCTTGCCACATTTTTGTCGCTGTTTTGTTGCTGTTCTAAAAAGGATTTTTGTGGGGGTTTTGTATAAAGTCTGGAGGGGGTAGCTGGAAGTTGAAGGGGAAGGCGGGGGCAGCTGCGGGGGCTCTGAGGTGTAAAAATCCCCCTCCCTCTCCAAAAAACAAAAATAAAATAAAGGCTTGAACGCAAACTCTATGGGGAAAAACAACACAGAATATCCCCTTCTTCCCCCCCACAAAACAAAGCCTTTTATCAGCTGCCCCCCCCCACTCCATTAGTGTGAAATTCTTTAAGAGGGAGGGGGAAAAAAAATTAGCCACAGTGATTTTCCCATCCCCCTCCCTGCAACCATCAACCCAGATCTCCAGCCGGGATATTACTGGTCGGGGTGGGGGGGATGGGGGGGGGGGATTACTGAAAGTCCGGCAAGAAGGTGGCGCTGTGGGCATTTCAGTTGGAGTCCGAGTCGGAGGAATCGCCTGAGGAAGAGGAGGAGCTGCTGCTGCCCTCGGAGTCATTGTCATCTTCCTCTTCGTCGTCGTCCTCTTCGTCGTCGTCCTCATTCTGGGGCCAAAGGCAAGGAAAGGGTTAAGAGCCTGGGGGGGGGCTGGGGAATTGCAGGGTCTGCCTGTGCTGGGGACGCAGGTGCTGGGATGGTTCCGTCTGGTATCTTTGCTCAAAGTCCCACCCAAAAGAAGGCAACCCTAACAGTACAGCAGCCTTGGTCCATCGAGCCAGGGCTTGCATGCCAGCAGCCTTGCTCCGCTCAGCCTGCGGGAGCTGGTGGCAAAGCAGGAGGAGGGATGGCCGTTTGCGGCACTGGTCTGCTGTCCTGCCGTGGGTCACCCATTAGAAGCTGCTTTGAAGCCGCTGACTGAAGCCAGATCCACACAGACACCTGGCCCACGAAGTCGAAAGGATAAATAAGATTTCATGGCAAGCAGGCTGCCTGTTATTTGGAAGTGGGGACTGGAAAACCCAAGCTGAAAGAGTCAGTTTAGGTCTCTGAGCTGTCAAAGGGTGGGAGGGAGCGTGGTTAAGAATCGTGGACAGGGAGCACGGGCCCCTGGGGTCCAAACCCAGCCCTGGCACCATTGACCAGATTCTGACTTCACGGCCGCTGGTGTAAATCCAGAGTAACTCCATTGACTTGCTCTGTGTTTACACCGGTGGGACGGAAATCAGAATCAGACCAGCTCTCTTCAGCAGAAGACACAGTTAAGACATTGTAAATGGTATCTGGGGAGAGAACACCGCAGCCGTGCCCAGGGGCAAGTGTGGGTCGGGGTGGTGGAAGCAACAGCCACAGCCCTGGCCCTAGACTTGCCCCAAACTCTGCGTCCTTGGGGTGTAGCCCCCGGCACTGCAGATGCCAGCTCTGTTACACAATCAGGTCAAACCCCGAGGCCAGATCCCCAGCCGCTGTGAACTGGCGCACCTCTTCTGACCCCAGGGCAGCTACATCAAGGCACTGGCTGGGGAGTGAGCCCGCAGCGTTTAGGTCCCACGTTTATGAGCGACACCGTCTCTTGAAGACTCGTGGATTACTGGGCCCAGGGCTCTGGGATCCTTGGACCGACTGAGATTACTGCCCCCAGGGCTGGCTGGGTTAACAGAATCAGAAGGGCAAACTAGGGTGGCAGCGAGGGGTGGGGAGGGGTGGGGGGTCAGCGAGAGGCATGGCACAGACACAGCATCCCACCGCGTGCCTCACCTCATCCCCATCCTCGCTCTCCTCCTCGCTGCTCGACTCCGATGAGTCCCCGCCTTCCTCGGACGAGTCCCCGTTGTCGTCGTCGTCATCATCGTCATCCTCTTCCTCCTCGTCATCATCGTCGTCATCCTCCTCCTCGGACTCCTGGGGATCAGACGGGGCGTGGTGGGTGGATCTGGCTGGGCCTTGTGCCCCCCCCCCAGAATCCCCACGATGGCCAAGTCCCAGGCCAAGGAAAAGCAGGGCCTTCAGCTAATGGGTTAGGGCCCTCAGTGCAACAGACCCAGGGATTACCCAGTGCCTCATGGGATCTGTAGTTCAGATGCCACGTGTTACCATTCTCCACTCTGGGCCAGGCTCAGCTCCCCAGCTGGACTACATCTCCCATGATGGATGGCCTCCCTGTGCCGAGAGTACAATGGTGCATCATGGGAGATGTAGTCCTACCAGCGAGTAGGCGGCACCTGGACACCATTTCCCAGACAGCACCATGGTGGCATTTCTAAAAATGTTTTGGTTTTTTGCTCTTGTTCTCCAAGCAACCCTTGCACTGACCCCTCCTCACGGCCCGTTCCACCAGAGAGCTGCCCCTCCAGGTGGCAGGAACACACCAGGGAGTTGCGGGGCCCAGGGCGGAATCATGCTACTGGCCCAATATGGGGCGGACGGAGGACGAGGGCACTTACTGACTTGATCTGCATGGCGGGCTTCATTTTCGGGTTCGGCCCCCGGACCTTCCCCATGCTCTTGCGCTTCTGCGGAGGAGGGGGGGGAAGAGAAAGAGTCAACGGGGCAACTCTGGAGGCTCCTCAGTCCCTTCCAGGAGCTCAGAGGTTAAAGAGCCCATGACCATCACCACCATCCACAGAAAGGCCTTGAGTGGGGGACAGATGCTCAAAGCCACCTGGTTATTTCTATTCCCAGCTCTGCCACGGTCCTCCTGGTTGACCTTGACAAGTTGCTTCCCCTTCTGTGAACTCCATTTCCTCTCCCTCCCTTGGTTCCCCCGTGTCTATTTAGCCTGGAAGATCTGTGGGCCGGGAGTCTCTCTTACAAGGCATATAGACAGCACCTAGCACAACGAGGCTCCAAGCTGGGTTCAGGCCTCATGGCACTACTGGAACATAACCAATTAGGACTTTGTTCCTTCAGACGAAGGCTTTTTAAACGTCATCGAGGACGGCTCACACACCCCCTCTCCCCCGTCGCAAGGGATACTCACATTTGAGGTGTGCTCTTTGTAGGCAGCTCGCTCCTGCGGCGACAGGCTCTGCCGAGAAACGAGACTAAAGTAACCACCCAGAGGAAGGCGAGGGGGACAGAGCTACACGACTGCAGGGGCGTTCCCAGCTCCAGGAAGGGGAGTTGTGCCGGAGAGGGGGTGTGGGTGGAAAGCGAAGCCCGCTGTGCCGTCGGGAGTGCAACAACACCGCCCCTCTGTCCAGAGGGGCAATTTCCTTAGCCTCCTGTGCTTGGAAAGCACGACAGGGAGTTGGGGGAACAGAGTCACAGCTGGATCTGGAGCCGTGGCCACTCTGAAACCTCTCTCGGGCTCCCGTGCTGGGAGAGGGGAAACAACCTTGACCCCAGGGACAGCATCTGTCATAGCCACAGACACACGCCCTGTGGCATGAAAGTTGGGGGGGGGAACGGGGGTGGTCTGGGTGCTCCATGTACAGAGAGACACTAAATCAGGGACACTTGAACCCTCATTTCCCAGCAGCGAGGGGTGAAGAAAGCCCCAAGGCACTTGGGAACGGAGAAGGGGAAGGGTCAGTGGGGGACAACAGGGATGGGGTACCCCGAAAGCAGGAGGACTGGACAACCCAGGGAAGGGGGGTGGAGACGGGAAACCGTGCGTAGAGTCAGAGCAGTTCCACCCCCCCCAGCCGCTCACCTTGAGCCAGATTTCCAGGTGCATCTTGTACTGCTTCTGCTGCTCTTCGGCCATCTTCTTGTAATAGTCCTTCTGGCCCTGGGAGATGCGTTGCCAGCGGCTGCCGATCTCCACCATCCGCTCCTTCAGCGGCAGGTGGTTGAGCTCGCCGTTCGACAGCAGCTCCTGGGAGAACTTCTGGTAACCGTTCCTGGGGAGCGGGAGAGCAGGGTCAGAGAGCGGCCAGCCCCCCACCTGGCGGGGGCCGGTCCCCAGCACAGCCAGGAGCAGCCAGGCAGGAAAGCCAGAGTCAGGAACAGGACCACGCCCAGAGTTAGGAATGGAACCCAGAAGTCCTGCCCCTGATCCTTTTATTCTGATCACTGTACCCCACACTCGTCTCCCAGAGCCAGAAACAGAACCCAGGGATCCTGACCCCCTGTCCCTCTCCTCCGACCACCAGACCCCACTCCCCACCCAAGCCAGAAACAGAACCCAGGGATCCTGACCCCCTGTCCCTCTCCTCCGACCACCAGACCCCACTCCCAGCCCCGAGCCAGAAACAGAACCCAGGGATCCTGACCCCCTGTCCCTCTCCTCCGACCACCAGACCCCACTCCCAGCCCCGAGCCAGAAACAGAACCCAGGGATCCTGACCCCCTGTCCCTCTCCTCCGACCACCAGACCCCACTCCCCACCCAAGCCAAAAACAGAACCCAGGGATCCTGACCCCCTGTCCCTCTCCTCAGCCCCGAGCCAGAAACAGAACCCAGGGATCCTGACCACTGGACCCCACATTCCCCTCTCAGACCCAGGAACAGAACCCAAGAGTCCTGATCCCCCAATCGCTCCTCTCTGATCACTGGACCCCACAATCCTCTCCTAGAGCCAGGAACAGAACCCAAAGATCCTGAACCCTTGTCCCTCTTCTCCGACCACCAGGAATGGAACCCAGGAGTCCTTCCGCTCTAATCACCAGAATCTACCCACTCCCAAAGGTGGGAATAGGATCCAGGTGTCCCAACTCCTCTTCCTCTGCCCTAGCCATGAGCCCACACTCTCCCCCGAGATCCAGGAATAGAGCTCAGGACTCCCTGCCCTACCCTGCTCTAACTATTAGACAATACTTCCCAATCAGTTACCAGGCACTTGACTTTGCCCCACAGTGAGCTATGAGCCCCTGGCAGGGTCGAGCTTAGTCCCCTTCTAGCTGCCCGAGCCCCAGCTTTGCCCCCCTGGGCTGGTCTCTCATGCAGTGGCTGGACGACTGGCCTGTTGTTTGGAAGATGCCCCCCCTCCAGAGGGACCAATACTCACATGGGGGGTTTCTTCGGCTCTCCCTGGAATTTCATCTTCTTTGAGGAGTTTGCAGAGCACGGGGGGGCCCGCATCTCACTCAGTTCTCTCTGGAGGGGGGACAGAGACGGACGAGGTGAGGCCAATCACCGGCTCAGCATACGCCTCTCCCCCACCCCCAGCTCCAACCTCAGAGGTGAAAACTTTCAGGCAACAAAGTGGTGGGTGGATCCAGCCACTGGGGCGATCCCCTGCCCGAGATACAGAGACGCAGGCTATCAGAGGTGGAGTGACAGCCCCAGAGAACCCCACAGCCCTGCCCGCAGAACAGAGTCCCTGACCCCAGAGAGCGCGGGGACCCACCTCGAATCGCTTCTGATCCTCCGCCGCCTTCTTTATCCACATCAGCTTCTCCTTCTTCTCCATGTTGTTCCAAGTGGCCTCCATGGCCTTCAGCGCCTTACCCCGGTCGTTCTGCGGCACAGGGAGACCCGGCAACGCTCAGGTTACGCGTTGTGGCGAACGCACCGGACTCCGGGGTTCTACCCTCGACTGTGCCACCGAGCGTGGGCAAGTCATGTCCTCCCCCCCGACCTGGTGATATTTACCCCTCCCTCCCCCGGCGAGGGCAGGTGACTCAGGCAATGGATATGCCCCGAGACAGAGCCAGCAATCAGGGACTGTCCCCGTTCCGTCTCCAGCAGGGAGTGTGGAGGGTGGGTGGTCCTTGCCTCTTCTCTCTCTAACCCCCACCCCCAGCTCCTCACCTTGAAGCGAGCCAGGTAGTCTCCGATGACGCTCTGCTGCCAGATCTCCTCGGCCGTCTTGGGCGACTCGGGCAGCTTGGCACGCTCCTCCTTGTCCGAGCCGTGTTTCTTCTCCGACTGCGCCTTCATGGCTGCCTCCCGGGCCTTGTACTTGGCCTGAGCAGACACACAGAAGGGTGGAGTTTAAGGCCCAGGTCTCTCCAATGCAGTCCCCCGGCCCGGCTCCACTCGGCAAACGCCTGCCGTCCTAGCTATGAAATAACCTGGGTACGTGTGAGCTGGGCCCCCCTCATGTATTCCCATCCTCACCCCACCGAGATGAGAGGGGGAGCAGTGTCTGGGCTATTAGATCTGTGTGGGGCTCCCCGGGGGGGGCTGCACTCCAGCTCCATCAGTTCCCAGCGCTGTTCGGGCAGCAGAGAGATGGCACCTGCAGCAGCCTACTTGGAACTGGCAGTGGAGGGTGTTTTAAGCATGGGGGCCGGGGAGAAAGGGCGTCACACAGATCAATAGGTCATTGCCCCTTTTCTCCTCGCCCCATCGCTGTGCCAGGTGCCAGAACTCATGCCCCCAAGGCACATGTCCACACACCCTCTCCAGACAGTCTGCATAGAGCAGTGGTCCCCGAACTTTTTACCACCCCCCGGAGCTGGGGCCGAGAGCAGAGCCACGGCCCCAGGAGCGGGGGACAGACATGGGTAAGGGGGCCGAGGATGGGGCCGCAGCTGGGGCCCCGGGTGTGGCCTGGAAGCTGGGGTCAGCAGCAGAGGTGGGTGTTATCCCTCCCCCCAGCTCTGCCTCTGCCTCCCCCTCCCGCCAGAATGTTCCTCTACGCCCACCTAGGGGGCGCACCGCACAGTTTGGGGACCTCTGGCATAGAGAAAATCAAGCCCACCCTCAATAACTCCCCGACCCACACACACACCCACACCCAAAAACCTTCCAGCCAAAGCATAACTTCCGACACACTCACCCTCAGCCATGAGCTAAACCCCCTGGGGCCGGATGGACCACGACTCTCCCCCTCCCCCCGCCAGGCTTTTAAATCCAGGCTCAAGACCTCTCCGGGTTTAATCCCGGCAAGTTCTAAACTCTTTGAGCTGCTCGTTTAGTTCTGGGGTCTCATTCCATACAGCGGGTCCTGGGCTGCATGGACTCAAAGGCGCTCCCAAGAGATGCGAGGACCCCACTGCCGAGGAGGGGGGCAGCCGCCAGGACCCATTCGTTTGTGCCACACTCCGGCGCCAGCCACCGGAGCTTTGATTGTCCCGATGGAGAAAATCACGACAGCATACGGCCAGGCAGGGAGTGACCAGGGACTGAACTGCTGGCGCCCCCTAGAGGGGATGGACACTACCGGCATCCTCTGGGGCTCTCCAGAGAGGCAAATCAGCTAGAGGTGCCGTTTTGTAAAACAAGGGGTCTAACGAGCGTGTCATTGATTTAACAACCTTTTTCTTCTCTGAAAGGTCGTTCCACATCCGCGCCAGCAACCGGGTCAGTTCGCTCTCGGAAAGCTCGGGTCGCTCTTCCTGCAGCTGCTTTCGCTTCTCCTCCGAGAAGATAAACATAGCAGAAATGGGCCGTTTGGGTTTCTCAGAACCTGCCTGTTGAAGAGCACAAAGGGTCTTGGTGTGGGGTTGAGTTAAAAAATATATAAATATATAATATGGAAAAAAAAAAAAAAAAAAAAAAGGGCACAAAAAATCCCGCAGCAGCTTCCAATAGTAAAAAAAAAACCCGGAATTTCTTTATGTTCTTTATTTTATGGGTTTAATTTTTCCCTGCTGGCTCAGCAGCTACCATCCAGAAGTCTTGAAGCTGGTTTAGAAGTAACTGGCTCTGTCCCTCTACTCTCACGACACACACACGCACCCCCTGCGCCGAAGCCAGCCCCTCACCTTGCCAGTGTCTGGCGATGACTTTTTGGAAGCTGGGCTGGTGGCGCCTTTCTTGTTCGCTCCCAGCATCTTCTCTTCCCCCAGCACCCTCTGCTGTTCCTCCTCGGGCAGGCTCTGCATTGCAAGCAAAGGCGGGTGGGTCAGAGAGCGCCACAGAGGGGTGAGTGAGTTTTAAAAGGAGGAACAATCCAACGAAAAGGGACTGGAGTAACAACAACGCTGCTACTTTCATCTCACTAACGCCTTTGAAGATCTCAAACCACATGGGCCTCGGATTCTCCTGCTCCAGAATCTGCCTGCTAGAGAATCTCCATTAGCTGTATTGGGCCTATGACACAGTGCGGGATTTCCAGTCATATCCACTAGAGGGCAGTGGTGCACATAGGCACTAACCAATTCCTCACAGTAAAATCTATATGCCCATTTTAGAGCTGGGGAAACAGAGGTACAGAGAGGAAGTGACTTGTCCAAGGACACCCGGCGAATCTGTGGCACAGACACGAACAGATCCCAGGAGTCCTGACTCCCGGGCCTGTGATTTAGCCACTAGACAATGCTTCCCTTTTATGACTCCAGGGATAGAGGGGAAAAGGACCACCCCCACCTGAAATGTTTGGTGCTAAAGGTACTACTTTCCAAATGCATTGGCACCAGGTTTTAAACTAGCGCGTGTGCCCAGAGATTGGTTAAAACACCAGAAGACAAAATGGACCCATCCTGAGACAGCTAAGCACAGTGCTTCGGGGTGCTGGGCTCTCCCACAGCATGGACAGATACCAGCTCCAACCGGATCCAGTCCCTGTCCCACCTACTCAGACGAAGAGGGACCTTCTCTCCTCCCTCCTCCTTCCCTGGAGAGAAGAAACTTTATTCTGGGGGAAGCGGGTGGGGAAACAGACTTGTCGGGTTTTCCACCCTTGGTTTTTGCAAACAAAATCATCGCGCCCACCCAGACACAACACGGGGGCTAGCAGCTCCCAGATGTTTTGGAAAAAGTAGCTCCCGGGTCAAAACAAGGCCCTGCCCTGCCCGTCCCCCTGTCACCAGGTGAATGAAGGCCAAGTCCCCACATGCTGTGAAGATGGTGGAAGCATGGCGGGGGGGGAGGAAGGGGGAGGGGATCACACACACACCCCGCCGGATTCTCTGTCCGCTCACACCCATTTACATCGGAGCAGCTCCTCTGACTCCGCTAAAGCTCCTGCATGCAGGAGACGGAGCTTTCTCCGGAGCTGATCAGAGACCGGGGGATGAACGGCCATCTCTAGCAGCCTGGATAAATTCACCGGAACAAAACCCTACCAAAACAAACCCCCTGCTGCCCACACCATCCTCCCCCCGGGGAGAAGACGGGAGAGAGAATGAACCATTAATCAAGCTGCTTAATGCATGACTAGAAGGGGCTGGGATAAGACCCAATATAAAAAGGAACAGACTTCTGATTTACATCCGCCCCAGCGAACGGAGACAGCCGGAGCTAGACCTGGGAAATGCAGGGATACCACCATGCCTGCCTCTTTAGCCCGCGCGGCAGAGAAAGACAGGACCTGGCGCACACAAAGCGCTCCCCCCACCCCACCCCACCGGTGCAACACAATCAGGTGCCCACGCAAAACAAAACCGACGAGCCATGTAATGAAATGCCAAGGGAAGGCTGGCTGGGCCCCCCCCCCCACAGAATGAGCTGGGCCACCGGGCGCACCCACCTCCAGGAAGCGAAGGAGTTCGATTTCGTAATCTTTCTTTCTCTGGTGGAAAAAGCAGCAGGAGGAGAGAGAGAGAGAGACGGTTACTAAGAGACGTCACCTCCATCCCCACGCGCCAATCGAACACCCAGCAAAATCACAGGGGATCTGTGCCCTAGTGTCGGAGACAGCGCGGCTCGACTGCTGGCGAGAGAGACGATTCCCTGGCTCCGAGTCTCTGGCCCCGAGTCTCTGGCCCCGAGCTTGCCCACAGTCCGTGCTCGGGGCTTCTAATCCCATCTCCCCGCTGGAGGATCTCTAAGCACGTCACAGCCTCTAATCACCCCTTGCTTAATCGGAGGCTCAGAGAAGGCACGTGACTCGCCCGGCGTCGTGGGCAGAACCCAGGCGTCCGGCTTCTCTCCTGGTGCTTGTTTCTCCAGTCACACTCCATTCAAGAGGGCAGCGCCCACAGCGGGTGGGGCTCAAACCCAGATCGATGATTTAACGCGGCCACTCGAACTGCCAATACAGCCGTAGAAACCAGCCGTTTCTACCTGTTCTCCCCCCCTCCTCCAAACTCAGCTCCACCGAGGTGCGGGCCCCCGGCCTGTTCACCTGATCACACTTTTTGTGGTACGCGTCCTTCTCCTTCTGGGAAAGCAGCTTCCACTGCTGGCTGCACAGCACCATCCGCTCCGTGCTGGGGACGTCCTTCATGTTGGCCATCAGCTCCGCACAGTACAGAGAGTAGCTGTTCCTGCGAAGCGACAGTTGCCGTGGGGCGCTAGGAGTCGCCACTCCTTCCCCGCCCCCCGCCCCCCCCCTTTTTCAGATGAGGGTCCTGCCCACACACGGCCATTGACAATTCCCCAGTGGTGTTCCCTCTGGGGAACAACTTGGGGGGATTCCAGCCTGCTTCCTCAGGGTCACCTCCTGTCCCAGCCTCCCCGGCAACATTGCTGTGCGCTGGTCAACAGCTGCCGTGCTCAACTCCAGAGCAGGCCGCAGTTCAGTGATGCAGCAAAAGAGAAGGGAAGCAATTTCTGGGTATAATCTGGCCTCCAAAAACTGGAGCTTGTCAACCTATTTGGGACTGCTGGATGCTGCGAAGTGTCACTGAAGGCCAAATTACGGGCCCATGCCCAGGAGTCGCATGATTGCCCAGAACCCGAGGCTACGTCTACACTACAGGCCCTACACCCAGCTGTGCCATTATAGCGCAGACGCGTCCTACTTGATTTTCCGCCCACCGCAGTTAATCCACCTCCCCGACCAGCGGCAGCTAGGTTGACGGAAGAATTCTTTTGTACACCTAGCTGCATCTACGCCGGGGGTCAGGTCGACCTAACTAGGGCGCCCAGGGGTGAAATTTTTTCCACACCCCCGAGGGACAGTGAGGTCTATCTAAATGTTAAGTACAGAGCAAGGCTGAGCTCTCGTTTAAAAAAATAAAATAGAAAGTAAAACAGCCTGAATCTGCAGAGAGCCTGGAACGATAGCTCAGAGGAGCTCAATGGGGTGTTAACTCCACGACTCACCGCCCTGGAGCACCCTGCCAGTGCCCAACCAGCAGAGGACTCTGCAGGTAGCCTGATCGTCCCCCCCAAGCAGATATGCCCAGCTGCTGGAGTGAGGAAGGGCCCAGTGGGGCCAAGCCATGGAGGGTGGGGCCATGAGTACGAAGCTAGGAGGGTTGTGCCTACGGCCCAGATTGTCTTTTGCCGGTTCTGCTTTCCCTGGACCCACAAGGGGGAAAGAATAGAAAGCCTCAGATCTCCCCCTTCCCCAAGAAAAAGCAGCGTCAGCCCCACCCTCGAATTGCAAGGGACTTACGGAGGCGGCTTGGTGGGTCGCCCGTCGAACTTGTCCTTGAGCTGGCGTTCTGCCTTGGTGAGGGTGGAGCGCGTGACACCCTCCTCGAGGTTCATCTCTGGGTGCTTCTGGATGTAATCCCGCATGATCTCCTGCAGACGGCAAAGCAGCCGGCGGGTTAAGGGGGCCGAGCCGACGCCCGCCAGCACAGGGAGGGGAGGAGGAGAGAAGCCAGTCACCTCCCTACGCCTCGCCCACCTGTCCTCCCTTTCGAGAGGCGATGGATCCCAAGCTCTACAGTGGAAGGCTCTGAGCTACCTGGGCTGTGGGCTAGCCCCACAATGAGTGGAAGGAGGGGGGCCTACATCCCTCAACAACAACCCCTCAGGCTGATTACAGAGAGGGGCTGGCCGGCTCCCGGAACGCCCCTCGGCTGGTGGCCGGGAGGTAGCGCCCGTCGGGCCGGGGAGAAAATGGAGGGGAACTGGTGACTGTTCCCTACCTCGTACTCCTTTCGCTGTTCCAGGGCCTTATGAATCCATTTCAGCCTCTTTTTGTCGGAGAGTTGAGACCACTGCTTGCCCAGCGCGTCCTTCACCTCCTTCGTGGTGGCCTGAAAACCCAAAGCCAGAGGTGAGGGCACAGGGGGGGAAATGCGGGCCCCGCCCGCCCTCTCTCCCGCCTGGGATGGCAGGGCAGCGAGCTGAGCTCGCGGGGACGTGGGAGGGGAGTCGCCTTTGCGCTGGGGATCTCACTGCTCTGGGTTGTGCAACGGGGCTTGGCACCTCTCTGGGAAACACAGCGATCCTGGGCTTGCTCACTGCACCATCCTGCCCCTATGCGCTGCGTCCCTTCCCTGGCCGGAGTGAAATAAGTGCTCTGCCCCTCTCTCTCAGGCACCGGGTCTGCTCCCAGACACACGGCACCCCTTCCTTACCTCTGTCCGGACAGCACAGGACTTCTGCTTGGTGCCTCTTCCTTCAGGCCCCCTCCCATCCCTGGCTTCTCTCCCCCTCCTCCATGGTGTAAAGACACACACACACACACAGAGACACCACATCTCTACGAGGAACTCACATCTGGGCGCACTTTCAGGTAGATTTTCTTTTCGTGATTGTACCACAGCTGCTGGGGGGTCTTGGGTTTCTCAGGGACGTCCGACTTCTTAGCGTTCTGAATAAGATCTGGGTGGTCTTCCCTGCACGCAGCGGGGACAAGAAGAGGGGGGGGCGAGCGTCAGAGGCAGCGAAAGGAAGAGACAGACTCTGATCAACCGGGTCCCACCCTGGAACATCTCGGCCCAGAACCTAAGAGGGCCACACCGAGGCCTAGAACCTCAAAAAGGTATTTAGGCTCCTAACGTCCATTGATTTTAATGAAAGTCAGCAGCCTAAATGCCTTTGAGGATCATGGCCCTAGTGGCTTAGGAAAAGGCTCAAGAAGAGAGTCAGGGGATCACAGGAATTGGAGCTAGAAGAGATCGAGTCCATGCTGAAGTGGGGGGCCAAAGCAGGATCCCTTTAATGTATTTAAGGACCTCATCAACTGGGCCCCCATCATTCTCTTGATGGGAGATAGACCCACAGGTGGTTCCCCAATGTCTGCACTCTAGGGCTGCTTTGTCAGAGAAAGAGCCTTCTACTGACCCGCCTGCCCCAGCCCGGGTCCCCAGGACTCCCAGCTTGAGCGCCAAGGAAACCATTCCGATTCAGCCTTCCTTTCCTTTTGTTAACCCCCTGTTTTGTGCTGTTCCTCCTCGTTGTCCCCCCCCACAAAGGGCTCCTCCCTCTGTGGGTGTTACCGGAAATGCTCATCATCCCCGATTAGTTGGGACGAACACAGCTAGAGATCGCCTCGGGGCCGGTCGGTGTCTTACCTGAATCTTGCCAGGTTCCGCTCAAACTCCTGCTTCTCCCGCTGGAAGTCCTGGATGTATTTCATCTGGGAGGGACAAAGGAGAGGGGGCGTTAACAGGGGCGGGGAGTCAGCGGAGTCCTCTGTACAGCTGCCCAGCAAAGGAAGGGGAGTCCCGTGTGCTGGGAGGCTGGTGCCCAGTCATCTCAGCCAGCCCTGCAAATGAAGTGTTTGACCCCTGCAAAGTGCTGAGCACCATGGCTTCTACAGGGGTCCATAGGAGTTCAGGGCTCGCAGGACCTGCAGGATCGGATCCAGAAACGGCAGCTAGGGGTTGAGATTTTCCAAGCTGCCTAAGGGGGGTTAGATGCACAAATCCCATTCATCCTATGGGGCACCGAACGCCCTGGGAAGCGACAGGAAGATCCCAACCTGGCCACTGTCTACAGCAAAACAGACCGCGGCCTGGTTTCAGGCCACAAGGCCCTGGCACCAGGTAGTCGGAGGGGACGTTTATAGCTGTCCCACGTCACGTCGATACGCAGTTTAGCGCCGAGGCGTCTGCGGGGACAGGTTAGGGCTTGAACATAAAGCGAACGGCGCATGCAGCTGTCACCCCAATGGAACGTCTGACCCAGCCGGGTGGGTGACCGCTGGGGTTGGGGCGGCCGCTGGGTCATGGATTGAGCCAGGGCTGACCTCTTGGGTGGAGCCAACATTTCACGTAAAGATCTTAAACTGTCACAGCAACAGGTCAGTTCCTAACCTCTTCCGACTGCAGGGCAAACCTTCCCCGGGGGACCTAGAGCAGGGCAGTGTCACTGAGTCCCCAGAGGGGCAGCCTGGACCCAGAGCTCTGGCTGAGGAGTGCCGGGCGCACATTTATCCCTGAAGCCTAATGAGGATCAATTAACGTTGTAACCGTTTTACTGCCGACTATTTCAGTGGAAAAATTAGGGGGTGGAGCTTGGATACCACCCATCTCCTCACCATACACCCTCCCCCCAGCACTGCACAGATCCCAAATTCTAGGAAATACCGAGTGCTTGGGGGGAAAGGAAGGGAATCTTAAGAGCACAAAAGGTTTAAACACATAATACCACCTAGCTCTTTTTATAGTACTGTTCGTTCAACGATCTCAAAGCGCTTTACAAAGGAGGTCAGTGTCATTATCCCCATTGTACAGACGGGGGAAACCGAGGCACAGAGCAGTGACGTGACTTGCCCAACGTGATCCAGCAGGCCAGCAGCTGAGCCAGGAATAGAACCCACGGCTCCCGTGTCTCAACCCAGTATTCGATCCAGCAGGTCACACTACCTCCCTGAACATGCCCTGTCCTAAGGACTTGTGGCCCACCTGAACCCTAATCCTGCGTGGGCAGACTCCAGAGCCTGTCCAGGCCCCCTCCCTGCCCCAAAACTGACTACAGGGGGATCTGGCTGCATGGATCACAGGATCAGCTCCTAAGAGAGAGAAGCTCCCAAATCCCACATTCTGTAGCTTCACGTACCTTTTTCTTTTCGGGGAGCTCCTTGTATTTCTTGGACAGGATTTTGGTCAGATCCAGGTTGCTCATTTCAGGGTGCAGCTTGGCATATTTGGCTCGCTTCTCCATGAAGAAGCGGAAGTAGGGTGTCAGGGGCTTCTTGGGGAAATCGGGGTGTTTCTGAGGGAGAGAGGACAATTAAAAAAATACATCCCTATGCACACCATGTGCCTGTAAGGGGACGGATGGCCCAATGGTTCGGGCACCAGCTTGGGACTTGGGAGACCCGGTTCAGTTCCTGGCTCTGCCACAAACCCCTTTTGAGACCTTGGGCAAGTCACTTAGTCTGTCTGTGCTTCGGTTCCCCATCTGTGACGAGGGAGAGGGGAGAATAGCACTGCCCTGCCTCACGGGGGTTGTGAGGATGCACACACAGCAGGCTGTGAGGTGCTCCGTGCTATGGTAATGGGACCCATACGAGTACCTAAGACAGATAAATAACAATCCTTCAGATTTATCAAGGCCACAAGGAGCTCCCCTAGGCTCTCCAAAACCATTTACACACACTAATTAGGCCTCACGGCCCCTCTCGTGAGGTGGGTACTATTGTCATTTTAAGATGGGGAAAAGGAAACTAAGGCACAAAATGGGGAAGTGATTTGACGCACGCTGAGAGTCAATTAGAACCCGGGAGTCTTGACTCCCATTTTGTGTTGTAGCCACTAGACCACATTGCCTCCCAGAGCCAATTCGCAGCCCTCTGCTCTAAACTTAGACACAGGTTATCAACAACACACCCATGCCTGTTGTACGTAGTTCACATGGTCACCATATGTGGCTATTGCCCAGAGCTTTCCACCTCCAACGGGCTTTATAAACTTTAGCTAACTAATCCTCCACGCCCTGGGAAGCACGTCAGTGTTATCTGTCAGAATGAAGCAAAATTTTCCCCACAGAGTTAGCCCTGGAATGGCCCAGTAGATCAGCTAGTCTATTTCCCTGCCAGAGAATATCACATATGGGAGACTTGATATGTGATGCATTTTACTGGACTCCAGTACAGAAGACAACTCCCGCTCCTCCAAACGATGGTTAAGGCAATTCTGCTGCCCCCTGCTGAGATCCCCCAGCCTGGACAGGGTGGAAGACGAGACCCCATTTGTTGGCCCCGTCCTGATTACCTACCTTGAGCTTTTTGCCCTTGTAAGGATTCTTTACATGTTCCTCAGCATCCATGATCAGTTCTGTCAGCGTTCGGAATTTCCTCACCTACAAGAATAAGCAGGGATCAGTTCCGACGACAGATCAAACAGCGCCACGGTGATAATAGATCGACAGATCACAAGCCGTGGGGGGCGGGGGGGGGAGGTCGCAACGTTGCGATTTGTACAGCGCCGAATGCTTTGATGCTAAACCCTACAACCCTCGACACTTCAATAATAATGCTGTGGCTCATGGTTTGAGCCCTCCCGCAAGCATCCCTGGGAGACAGGTCAGTGTCATCCCCCCTCTGCAGAGGGGCATAGGGCAAAGAGTGGGGGAAGGGACTTGCCCACAACAAGCCACTGGCTGAACCAGAGCTGGGGGAGAAAGTTAACACAAATGATTGAAAAACCCAAGTCTTGAGGCCGGGTAATCAGACTTTGGTTGTTTAGGTGGGTGAGGAAGGGGACTCGGGATTCCTGGCTCCCACGCCCCTGTTCAGTCCACTCACTCCCCTGTGCTACACAAAGCCCTGACCCTATAGCATGAGCTTCAGGAGAGAGTCCACGGTCGTCACGTCAAACGCGTGGAGGTTACCTCGGTGGAGATCTCCATCCACTTCATCTTGCACATCTCGCCAGAGAAGTCCTTGAAGGCCACTTTGTCCCAATCCAGATGGGACTCGGTGGTTTTGAATTTGCTGCCGTCGTTGGAGGGCAGGTTGCCTTTCATGCTCTCCAGCAGGGTCAGCATGTCCTCCTGGGACCAACAGTCTGAGCAAGGAAGAAAACAAATGATAGAAACTGTATCGCAGCCAGCTGGCCCTCCCTGAGGCTGGAGGACACACAGCTCTGCATGGAAGCTTTTTACTGAGCTCCAGCCCTTTAACCCAACACAGCCACAAGCAGGATAGCACCCCAGCACCCAGACTTGACCAGCTGCTGCTTGCAACCAGCCTCCCCTTTAGAACAGCAGCCCAGCATGCAGAGACTACAGATCCCAGCAGGCAATTCTCCACTGTAATGCAGACAGACTGGACTGGGTGATTAGGGTGATCACCAGCGATATTTCCATCCTCTTCTAAAGGCCAAAACTTCCCAGCTCAGGCCAAAATTTCACTCGGCATGAGCCAGAGGGGTTTTTTTTGGTTTTAAAGCCACAGCAGACAAGCTGGTAGCTATTGCTATGCAAGGGCTGAGGGCTGTTTCTTTGACGCAATAAGGCAAGACTTTACCTGATGGCCTCTTGCAAGAATGTTCTCTTTCTAAGGGATGTTTTTAGCTCTCTCTGCACAGCAGGCTGGCAAACCTGGGAAGCCTCCCCCAAATTAAAAAGGGAGGCCTAGGGGCACTGGAAAGCCATGGCTACAGCACTTCCAGAGGCTCGGAAGAGCTCAGTTTATGCCATACTAGAGCTTAGCAGAGGTCCACAGTCGTGGTCCCCCAGTGCAGGGAGCCCCTATGGCTGGAGCAGAGCCAGCTGCACAGGAGGACGGGGTGCAGGGGCAGTTCTAGAGGAGCATCGGGACCATGGCACTCTCACAACCCGGCTACTCTGCACCCTGCAAAGCTCCACGGGACACCAGTTAGAGCAACCGGAACCTGCCCTTGCAGCCTTCTGAATAGGGGAGGCACAAACTGGCTCCCCTCTGCCCCTTGGACAGAGATAAATTCCACTCCCCCGCTAAGACTGTCTAAGGGCCAGCCCCGTTGCTCTGTGTTACTGCACTGCCAGGCAGATGCTCAGCAGCAGCCGGCTGGCGTAGGGGGGCAATCACCAAACCTGCATGCTGCCCGCTGGAAGAAGCAGGAAGCTCCCAGGGAGGGAGGCGAAGGGGGCAGCTGAGAGGCCGGGCAGAATGCACAGCTAGGAGCTTGGAAGGTTTGTTTCTAATGCTCCCACAGCACCTCGGCTGACAGAAGTCAGAGCCAAAGGGGAAAAAGACCCATGTAATGCGGGTCCCTGGGGAATGGCTCTGGGGCACCGAGATCCCACTACTTACGGGTTTTCTTCCTGACATTCAGCCCACGTTTTCCTTTGCTCAGTTTTATCCCACCCCCCCGCCCTTGAACCAACCCAAGCAATTCCCCCATCCCCTCCCCAGGCCCTGAAAAGAGGCCTGCAAATACTGACTTGAAAAATCTAAGCATTATAGAGTGATCCCAGCTGAGCGCCCCAGAGAGCAGGGGGTGAGGGAGACATCAACGCTCAGGGGCTACAATGCACAGCCTCAGCAGATGAAGAGCTGCTCTGCGTGCGGTGGGGAGCAGACCTCCAACACCCCCCCCCCCCACAATATAACAGGGGCCTCGCTTATCCACATCTGCAGAGAGCAGTGTGTTGCAGGCTAACCCGTGCGCTCTGAAGCCACTGCTTTAAGAGTGGCCGTTTCCATTCTAACTCCCGCTTTCGTGAGCGCTGGCCCTTGACGCGGGTAAATGGACTGCATAACCCACATGCGATTCACAAGAAGGCAGGTTTGGATTCAGAGCTCAAAGTGAGGACGTACATGAATGAAAACTGGGAGAGAGTGCACCCTGGAGAAGCAGACAGTTAAACGTCATTCTCTTCCTTGGTTGTTTCTCTCAGCAATCAACACACGCACAGAACTACTGGGTTATGCGGGAGATCTGACCACATGATCAGAAATGGTCCCCTTGAATCTATGGAGAGATCTCTGAAGCTGGCTGAAGAGATCTCTGAGCCATTAGCAATTGTCTTTGAGACCTCATGAAGGACAGGAGAGATCCTAGAGGGCAAATATAGCACCTAGCTATAAAAAGGGGAATAAGGACAACTCAGGGAATTACAGACCAGTCAGCTTAATTTTGGTACCCAAAAGATAATGGAGCAAATAATCAAACAATCAGTTTGTAAACACCTAGAAGATAACAAGGCGGTAAGTAAGAGTCAACATGGATTTGTCAAGAACAAATCATGTCAAACCAACCTAATACCCTTCTTTGACAGGGTAACAGTCCTTGAGGCTGGGGGGGGGGGGGGGGGGGGAGAAAGCGGTAGACCTGATACAACTTAACTTTAGTAAGGCTTCTGATACTGTCTCACACAACCTTCTCATGAGCAAACTAAGGAAATACAGCCTGTACGAACCATCTCTAAGGGGGTGCACAATCGGTTGGGAAAACTGTACTCAGAGAGTAATCATCAATGATTCACAGTCAAACTGGAAGGGAATATCAAGTAGGGTCCCACAAGGATCTGTCCTGGGTCCGTACTATTCAATATCTTCATAAATCATGTGGATAATGGCATAGAGAGCACACTTATAAACTTAATGGACAATACTAAGTTAGGAGGAGTTACAAGCACTTCGGAGGACAGGATTAGAATTCAAAATTATCTTGACAAGCTGGAGAAATAATCTGAAATAAACAGGAAGAAATTCAATAAGGACAAATGCAAAGTACTTCAAGTGGGAAGGAATAATCACTGGCACAGATACAAAATGGGAAATGACTTCCTAGGAAGGAGTACGGCAGGACAGGATCGGGGGGGGGGGGGGGTTATAGGGGATCACAAACTAAATGAGAGTCAACAGTGTTATACTGTGGCAAAAAAAGCAAACATTCTCAGATGTATTAGCAGGAGTGTTGTAAGCAAGACACAAGATAATTCTTCCACTCTGTTAAGGCCTCAGCTGGGATATTGTGTCCACTTCTGGGCATCGTACTTTGGGAAAGATGTGGACGAATTGGAGAAAATCCAGAGGCAACAAAAATGACAGAAGGTCTAGAAAACAGGACCTATGAGGAAAGGCTGAAAAAACAGGGTTTGTTTACTCTGGAAAAGGGAAGACAGAGAGGGGGCACAATAAAAATCTTTAAGTGCGCAAAAGGTTGCTATAAAGAGGAGGGTGATAAATTGTTCTTCTTAACCACTGAGGACAGGACAAGCAGCAATGGGCTTAAATTGCAGCAAGGGAGATTTATAAGTTAGGAAGTTTTTCCTAAGGTCTAATTGTCAGGGTGGTTAAGCACTGGAACAAATTACCTAGGGAGGTTGCAGAATCTCTGTCATTGGAGGTTTTTAAGAACAAGTTAGACAAGCCCCCGCCAGGGATGGTCCAGATCAGCCGTTCTCAACTAGGGGTCCGAGGCCCCCCGGGGGGCTGTGAGCAGGTTTTAGGGGGGGCCACCCAGGAGGGCCAGCATTAGACTCATTGGGGCCCAGGGCAGAAAGCCAAGGCCCTGCTTGTCCCAAGCCCCACCACCTGGGGCTGAAGCTGAAGCCTGAGCAACTTAGCTTTGTGGGGCCCTCTGTGGTGTGGGGGCCCCAGCCAATTGCCCTGCTTGCTGCCCCCTAACGCCGGCCCTGGCTTTTATAGGCAGAAAACCAGTTGCTGTGGCCTAGGGGGGCCGTGGAGTTTTTATAGGGAAGAAAACGTTAATTAAATATCTATCTCTACAGTAAAGTTAAACAGACTAAATGCAACAAGTAAACGGAAGTTTCTGGGACATCACAGCTACTGGAAATCTTATGGAAGTCCCACTTTGTCCACAAAGTTGCATTCCTGGGCATGCCCAGCAAATCCTGGAGGAGTCTGGATTTTCACAAAGGGTGCAAGTAAAGATATGAAAACAAGCACACGGGTTTTTGGTATTTCTCTGCCAAGTCTTCTATGTTGTTTCTATATTCTAAGATTTGTACTTCAGGTCTGACTCAAAGCCTGTGGGGAAGCTGCCTACTGATTTCAGTGAAAGCTTGATCAGACCCTCAATTCAAAACCACCTTCCACTATGCAGCTCACCTTTCGAAGGCTTTTGATTTTAAGTGAAGGGTTGCAGAATTTTTACCCTCAACATGGGATAAAACTGAGGTTTGCAAAGCCCTGTATGGGATAAGGACACCTAATTCCCATGAACATTAAAGGGAATTAAAAGTTCAGATCTCCTGAGATTTTCAGAGCTGGCCATCCTAAACATTGGCTGTTCACAATCTGATCTCGTCAGCATTTGAAAAATTAACAGCTGTGAACTTTGCCTACCATTTTAATCAATTACACGTTAAAATATATTGGTTAGACTCCATATTCCAGATCAAGGTAACATTTACATTCATATACTGCTTTCAATCTTCACCCATCAGCGTCAATAGTTTTACGCAAAGAGCCAACCACGGTCCTTAATATCACACAGCAGACGTTAACAGGACAATAGTGAGGCCTAAGCCGACCTCACATGTACCTCTTGCATCTGGCTTCCGGGGTGCACCGTAATGGATTTCCCTGCTCCATTCTTGGGAACGGCCAGTTGATGGAAACTACAGAAATCCTGCGCTCCTCTCAACCACCCAACACCAGTCTTTGTGTAAATGCACGCAATTCCACTGAAATCAATGCACCTGATTCTACTAGGGCATTGAAATAAACTTACCTGATTATACCAGGGCATATTTGGTTCAGAAAGCAGGATCTTTGTACGTCCCCAAGTCCCTGCACGCCCCTTAGATTTGTTGCTGCAGAATCTCCCCTCAAAGCATTCCCCAGTTAGCCTCCATTCACCTCCATTTTGGTGGCAGACTGACGGGGAGAAGGGTTGTGTGTGTGTATGTGATTTTAAGGTCGGCTAAATTCTGTGTCTGTCCAACCTTGACAATTTCCCTTTCACAGCCGCACTACACCTGTTATAGTTAATCAAATGAGCTACCCGACAGACCCGCATGGCTCATTAATATGCATTTTGTGTTGTTATGTCATCAGATCCACCACCCCAGAGCAAACTGGGCCTTATATCAGATGCTTCGACGGAATGCAGCGGCCAACTAAGCAATGATGTACATGGGCTGCCGTGGATGGGTGGGTGTGTGTGTTTTGCAGGGAGAATTTCTGCAGCTCCCTACATGTGATGATCCACACCCTGAAGCATGGGATCTGATCTTCCATGACTCTATCTTCTGGGCTCTGATTTGGCAGCCTTCTAGTCCCCAGGATTCACAGGGAGCCTTGGGTATTTGTGCAAGGAATGGATGGGAGTCGGCTCTTTCATCATTCGTGGTGGGAGTGGGTCCAGTATTGGTCTTTATGTTTTTCCAAGAGCTTTTTAAAGCGCTTCAAGGCAGCCATTTTCAGGGCAAAATTAACACAGGGAGCCTGATTCTGACCGTATCAATGAGAATTATTATTATTTATTTGCGGTATCGTAGCGCCCAGGAGCGCTAGTCCTGGCCCAGGCTCACACTGTGCTAAGGGCTATCCAAACACACCTTTTTCTACTCAGATTTGTACGTGTGTGGGGCTAAAACCACTTTTTTTTTAAAAAAAAAAAACACCCCAAACTGAAAATTGGATTACCTAGGAACTGGGGGACTCTACGTGGAGACTTGAGTCAATCCAGCCCCAATGTGAACAGCTGCAACTCCAGCAAAGTCAATGAAGCTGCACTCGATCATGTCAGGTATGGATCGGATCCCGTATGTTTTGTTCGAACGTTACAATCATGACACCCAATCAATCAAAGTTGGCCTCGATTTTGAATTTCCTGACTGGCATCCATAAACTAGTCAGCCACGCCCCTTTCTACATCCACAACTGCACGGAGTGGGGCTGGAGCATCAGCCTTAACTCTGTCGGTTTTAGTGGCCCCTTTAAAGGTTAAATAATTGTATTGAGCGGCCCCAGGAAAGGACTAGCAGAAAGCATGGTCTGAAGGTCAACTCCATGTATGGATTCTGGATTTGCTCTAACTGCTAGGTACATTTTATTACATCACAATGAAGGCACCTTTCTAATTTTTAAACGCTGTTAGAAAGACTCATACAAGTACTTACCTACACACACACACGTAAGTAGTCTCATTGGGATTACTCATAGGCTTAGATCTTTGCAGGATTTTGGGGGGTGGGTACACACAGAAGATCTCAAAGCACAGATCCCATCCAGAGGGGGAAAGCCTGGGCAACAGGGCTGCTCTCACCTTGATTCTTGGGAGCTGTCATTTCCAAGTCTGTAGGGCAATCGGCTTCTCCGTTCATTCTCCACCTGTCTGACCCTAGGGCGATCCCTTTTTGGGTCTCTCCTGCTGCCTCTCAATCTACCTTAAATCAACCAAGCTTCACTCTAAAATCAAATGGAAACCAGAGCTATAAACTCCGCTTGCAGAAAACTTGTCCTCCCTGGTCTCCGGACCATCCCAACGGTGGAGCTGAAACCTCTTCTCCGAATTAAAAAAGGACCCTTTCCCCAATCACAACAAGAGCCAGGAGAACTCAGCTATCTGCACCCCGGAAAAATTGCATCGTGTTGCCAAAAGACTGGGTAGGTTAGGGATGGGGCAAGGCGTCCAAGGGCCCTGCTTTCCTCCAGCTGAGGGAAGCACTAGAGCATGGAGGAGTGGGACTCTGAAGGTCTAGCCATGCCCCCACCCTCGTCTCTATGCACAATGCAGAGGACCCCACCCTGAACTCCTGTCCTCTTCCTCCTCTCCCCTGTGGGAAGGGGGACCCAGAGGAAGGCCAACCCCAGAGACAGGGGGAAATAATGGGAGCCCGGCCCCTTTTCACAGACCCATAAGTCAGAGAGCCCAGAAACTCCTCCCAACAAATGGGGAGGGGGCGCTGGGCAGGGGCATGGGAGACATCCTCAGGTATGGGGGTCAGAAGGATGGGGGATCTGAGATCGAGGGAGGGGGCTCGGCTGTGATGAGGCAGCAGAAGGACCCCCAGGCAAGGGGAGGAAGACGGCTGGTATTGGGGGGGGCGGGAGCAGAAAGACCTCCAGGGGCCAGAATGGAGGGGGAGAGGGCTGAGCTGAGGGAGAGGGAAACATAAACACAGACAGGCAGGGGGAGGGGGAAACCAGGATCACGTGGGGGGGGGGGCAGAGGGATCCCCAGGAGGAGGGGGAGGAGCAGCAGGCTGGTATGGGGGGGGGGAAGCAAAGGGATCCCCAGGCAGAAGGAGGAGCAAGCTAGGATGGCAGAGGGAGAGACAGAGGGATCCCCAGACTGGAGAGGAGGAGCTGGACTGGGATCATGGGGAGGGAGGGATGGGCGGGGGGGAGGAAGGAGGGATCCCCAGACAGAGGAGAAGGAGAAGAGCAGGATGGGGGAGGGTAAAGGGAATCTCAAGCAGGAGAGTTGGGGCTGGGTCGGGATCATGGTGGAGGAACCAGAGGGCTCCTCAGGCAGGAGAGGGGCAGGCCAAGAGGAGAGGGAAATCCTCAGGGGCAGAGGGAGGTGCATGGAGGGAAGGGCGGACCAGGATGGGGGGAGAGATCCCCAGGTGGGAGGAGGAGCAGGCCAGGATGTGGGGGGAAGACCTCCGGGGCAGAGGGAGGAGCAGGCCCGGATGGCGCGGGGGAGGGGTGGGCGCGGAGGCTGGGATGGGGGGGGGGGGGAGGCTCATCCTGGGACAGAAGGAGGGGCAGATCCCTGGAAAGGGGGATGGGGGGCAGATCCCCAGGCACAGGGAGGGGCAGATCCCCGGGCGGGGGGAGGAGCAGCCCGGGGTTGGCGGGGGTGGGGGATTAGATCCCCAGACAGGGAGAGGAGCAGCCCGAGATTGGAGGGGCAGATCCCTGGGATGGGGAGAGGGGGGAACAGGCCGGATTGGGGTGGAGGAGCAGGCCAGATTGGGGCGGGGGGCAGATCCTCGGGGTGGTGGGGGGGAGGAGCAGGCCGGGATGGGGGGGGCAGATCCCCGGGATGGCGGGGGGAGGAGTAGGCCGGGATGGAGGAGGGCAGATCCCTGGGATGGCGGGGGGAGGAGCAGGCCAGGATGGGGGGGGCAGATCCCCGAGGTGGCGGGGGGAGGAGCAGGATGAGATGGGGAGGGGCAGATCCCCGGGAGGCGGGGGGGGGGGGAGGAGCAGGCCAGGATGGGGGGGCAGATCCCCGGGGTGGCGGGGGGGGGAGGAGCAGGCCAGGATGGGGGGGCAGATCCCCGGGGTGGCGGGAAGGGGGAGGAGCAGGCCGGGATGGGGGGGCAGATCCCCGGGGTGGCGGGAAGGGGGAGGAGCAGGCCGGGATGGGGGGGCAGATCCCCGGGGTGGCGGGAAGGGGGAGGAGCAGGCCGGGATGGGGGGGCAGATCCCCGGGGTGGCGGGGGGGAGGAGCAGGCCGGGATGGGGGGGGCAGATCCCCGGGGTGGCGGGAGGGGGGAGGAGCAGGCCGGGATGGGGGGGGGCAGATCCCCGGGGTGGCGGGAGGGGGGAGGAGCAGGCCGGGATGGGGAGGGGAGGGGAGCAGATCCCCGGGGAGGCGGGGGGGAGGAGCAGGCTGGGAGGGGAGGGGAGCAGATCCCCGAGATGGCGGGGGGAGGAGATCCCCGGGGTGGCGGGGGGGAGGGCGGAGCAGGCCAGGATGGGGGGGGGCTGATCCCTGGGATCGCGGGGGGAGGAGCAGGCCGGGATGGAGGAGGGCAGATCCCCGGGATGGCGGGGGGGGGGAGGAGCAGGTCGGGATGGAGGAGGGCAGATCCCCGGGGTGGCGGGGGGTGGGGAGGAGCAGACCGGGATGGGGGGGCAGATCCCCGCGGTGGCGGGGGGGAGGAGCAGGCCGGGAGGGGAGGGGAGCAGATCCCCGGGGAGGCGGGGGGGAGGAGCAGGCTGGGAGGGGAGGGGAGCAGATCCCCGAGATGGCGGGGGGAGGAGATCCCCGGGGTGGCGGGGAGAGGAGGAGCAGGCCAGGATGGGGGGGGCAGATCCCCGGGATGGCGGGGGGAGGAGCAGGCCGGGATGGGGGGGGCAGATCCCCGGGATGGCGGGGGGGGGGAGGAGCAGGCCGGGATGGAGGAGGGCAGATCCCCGGGGTGGCGGGGGGGGGGGAGGAGCAGGCCGCGATGGGGGGGGCAGATCCCCGGGGTGGCGGGAGGGAGGAGCAGACCACGATGGGGGGGGCAGCAGATCCCCGAGATGGCGGGGGGACGAGATGCCCGGGGTGGCGGGGGGGGGAGGAGCAGGCCAGGATGGGGGGGGCAGATCCCCGGGATGGCAGGGGGGGGAGGAGCAGGCTGGGATGGGGGGGCAGATCCCCGGGGTGGCGGGGAGGGAGGAGCAGGCTGGGATGGGGGGGGCAGATCCCCGGGGTGGCGGGGAGGGAGGAGCAGGCCGGGAGGGGAGGGGAGCAGATCCCCGAGATGGCGGGGGGAGGAGATCCCCGGGGTGGCGGAGCAGGCCAGGATGGGGGGGCAGATCCCCGGGATGGCGGGGGGGGGGAGGAGCAGGCCGCGATGGGGGGGGCAGATCCCCGGGATGGCGGGGGAGGAGGAGCAGGCCGCGATGGGGGGGGCAGATCCCCGGGGTGGCGGGGAGGGAGGAGCAGGCTGGGATGGGGGGGGCAGATCCCCGGGGTGGCGGGGAGGGAGGAGCAGGCCGGGAGGGGAGGGGAGCAGATCCCCGAGATGGCGGGGGGAGGAGATCCCCGGGGTGGCGGAGCAGGCCAGGATGGGGGGGCAGATCCCCGGGATGGCGGGGGGGGGGGAGGAGCAGGCCGCGATGGGGGGGGCAGATCCCCGGGATGGCGGGGGAGGAGGAGCAGGCCGCGATGGGGGGGGCAGATCCCCGGGATGGCGGGGGAGGAGGAGCAGGCCGCGATGGGGGGGGCAGATCCCCGGGATGGTGGGGGAGGAGGAGCAGGCCACGATGGGGGGGCAGATCCCCGGGATGGCGGGGGGGGGAGGAGCAGGCCGCGATGGGGGGGCAGATCCCCGGGATGGCGGGGGGGGGAGGAGCAGGCCGCGATGGGGGGGCAGATCCCCGGGGTGGCGGGGGGAGGAGGAGCAGGCCGCGATGGGGGGGGCAGATCCCCGGGGTGGCGGGGGGGGAGGAGCAGGCCGGGATGGGGGGGGGCAGATCCCCGGGGTGGCGGGGGGGGGAGGAGCAGGCCGCGATGGGGGGGGCAGATCCCCGGGGTGGCGGGGGGGGGGGAGGAGCAGGCCGGGATGGGGGGGGCAGATCCCCGGGGTGGCGGGGGGGGGGAGGAGCAGGCCGGGATGGGGGGGGCAGATCCCCGGGGTGGCGGGAGGGGGGGAGGAGCAGGCCGCGATGGGGGGGGCAGATCCCCGGGGTGGCGGGAGGGGGGGGAGGAGCAGGCCGCGATGGGGGGGGCATATCCATGGGGTGGCGGGAGGGAGGAGCAGACCACGATGGGGGGGGCAGCAGATCCCCGAGATGGCGGGGGGACGAGATGCCCGGGGTGGCGGGGGGGGGGAGGAGCAGGCCAGGATGGGGGGGGCAGATCCCCGGGATGGCAGGGGGGGGGAGGAGCAGGCTGGGATGGGGGGGCAGATCCCCGGGATGGCGGGGGGAGGAGATCCCCGGGGTGGCGGAGCAGGCCAGGATGGGGGGGCAGATCCCCGGGATGGCGGGGGGAGGAGATCCCCGGGGTGGCGGAGCAGGCCAGGATGGGGGGGCAGATCCCCGGGATGGCGGGGGGAGGAGATCCCCGGGGTGGCGGAGCAGGCCAGGATGGGGGGGCAGATCCCCGGGATGGCGGGGGGGGAGGAGCAGGCCGCGATGGGGGGGGCAGATCCCCGGGATGGCGGGGGAGGAGGAGCAGGCCGCGATGGGGGGGGCAGATCCCCGGGGTGGCGGGGGGAGGAGGAGCAGGCCGCGATGGGGGGGGCAGATCCCCGGGGTGGCGGGGGGGGGAGGAGCAGGCCGCGATAGGGGGGGGCAGATCCCCGGGGTGGCGGGGGGGGGGAGGAGCAGGCCGGGATGGGGGGGGCAGATCCCCGGGGTGGCGGGGGGGAGGAGCAGGCCGGGATGGGGGGGGGGGAGGATCCCCACGTGCCCTGCGCAGCCCCTGCCCAAACGCAGCTCCGGCCAGCGCCAGTCTCCTCCTCCTCCAGGCAGCGGCAGCCGGGCGGGACCGACGCGCCAGCAGCTGCGCCTCCCTCCCCCACCCCCTCCGGGGAGAGCAGGCGGCCTCCTCCGCCGGGCGCCGCGGCCTCACCCCGCCGCCCGGAGCGGGGCCTGCCCCGACAAACACCCCCCCCCGGTACCGCGGCCGCCTCCGAGCCGCCGCCGCCGCCACCCCCCCCGGGGCTCGGCCCGGCCCGGCCCGGCTCGACCCCCGCGGCCGGATCGCTCCGCCGCCGCCCGCTCCCCGCCCGCCGGGGAGACCCGGGGCCGTTCGGCCTGCGCGGCGCCCCGCTCCGGTCCCCCCCGCGGAGACTCGGGCCCTCCCCCCCGGAGGCTCGGGCCCCCGCGGCGCTCCCCCCGCCCGGTTACCGGGCCAGGCCGGCTCGGCTCCCCGCGCGGCGGGCTCGGGCGGACAATGGCTGGCTCCGCCCGCCGGCTCCGCGGCTCGCCCCGCTCCGGCCCGGGGCGCTCGGCGGCCGCCGACGCGGAGCCGCCTCCCGAGGCTCCAGGGCAGGAGGGGTCGGGCGGGGGCAGGACTCGCCGCGCCGGAGCCGCTAGGGGCGGAGGCGGGGGGCGCCGCCGCGGCGCTGGATGCCCGGCTGGGGGCGTCCGGGCAGCGCGTCCTCCCCGCACCGACCCCCGGGGAGCCCCGCTCCTCCGCCCAGCCCGGCCCGCCGGAGCCCCGCTCCTCCGCCCAGCCCGGCCCGCCGGGGGGCCGGAGCCCGGCGCCCAGCCGGCGGGGCGGGGAACCAGCCGGGGCACGCACCGGATGGCGGCCGGGCGGGCTGGCGGCGGCCGGGCGGAGACGGCGACCTCCCCGGCCCCGGCGCGGAACTCACCGCCCCGGGGAGACAAACAAACAAACGAACAAACAACCGCCCAGCCCTGGAAACCTGCCCCCGGCAGCCAGCCGCCCCGGGAGCCGCCCGAGCGGGGCCGCCCGCGTCCCGCTCCAGCCCCTCGTGCGGTCCCCCCCCTTGCCCGCGGAGCGGCAGCGCCGGGCGGCAGCGCACACGAGGCGGCGGGCTGGCGGGCTCCCCCTCCCCTACCGCCGCCGCGGGTGCTCCAGGGGGGCCCGGTTCCGCAGCAGCCCGCTTTCCAGCCACCCCGCTTTGTAAGCCCCGATGCCCGGGCACGCCGAGGCTCATGCAGCCGCCGCTTCCTGCATGGCGAGATCCCCGGGCCTCCCCCCTGCTTGCGGAGCGCGTGGAAAATCCGCCTCGATCTGCCCAGGCAGCCAGCACAAAAATCTCCCCGCTTTACCACACACGCAAAAAAAAAAAATCCCCGAGGCCCGCTGCCTCCTGCCCCGATCGCCTTCTCCTTACCGAGTCAGCCGGGCACCAGCCGAGTCTGCAACCGGGGGGGAGAAGCAGCAGCTGCAGCCAACCGCGCCACCGGAGCCTGTGGAGGAAACAAAGCGCCTCCTCCAGCCCCAGATGGCGAACCAGAGCGTCGGCTAATGGCGAGGTCCACATGCGCTCCTGCTGCAGCAAAGCAGCCCGGTGCAGCAAGCGTTGCCTCGGATCGTGCCTTCTCCCCCCTCCCCCTGATCCGTCTCTCCCACCCGCCCTCCCTTGCAACAGGGGGCTGCATCGGGCGCGTTTACTGCTGGAGGTCGTGGGTTGTGGGGTTGGTTTTTTTCTCCCCCCTTCCAAAATGCACCTACCTGCAAATCAGCCAGGCTGAAGAAGGAACTTGGGGGCTGCTTTTTTTGGGTGCTTTTAGCTGGGGAGCGCTGGTTGAATGCTAGCCAGCTCTGCAGCGCTGGCCCCGGGCGTGGACTCGCTCCAGTCCCCGCAGAGAGATTGCACTTCCCCCGCCTCCATCTCTCTGCTTTTTTCTTCCAATCAGCCGGGCTCTTTTCGCTCCTGGATCCTTAGCCAACCTCACAGCCCTTCACAAGTCTCCACTTTTCCATCTGCTCCCTAAACGGAATTGTCAGAGAGACCGTTCTCCTCTCCTCTTTTAACTCTCTCTTCTGGCTCTTACGGGGCTGCCTGTCTGTCTGTCTGTCTCTCTCACTCTCTCTGTGTGTGCGTGTTTATTGCTCTTTGCTTTTGCAACACTGTAGCCAAAAGAACAGAGGAGGAGGGAAAAGGGAGAGACAGGGAAAGAGAAGGGAGGGAAAAAAAAAACAGCTTACATTTGCAACAATCCTCTTCAGGCGTTTGCAACAAGAGCCCCAACAATTCAAATGGTCGATTTCCTCTACAACCCACCTCGAATAGCACGCAGAAAGAGGGCCTGGGTTGTTGGTTTGTTTTTTTTTAAGTTCCAGCTCTGACCAGAAATAAAATTCAGCTTTTCTCTGTACGGTTCCGGGGGCTGGGACAGACATTTGCACCAACGCAAAAGAAGGAAGCTGAACTAAACGGCAAGTGGCTGCGTTGTAAACAGGCTCACGGGGAAGAAGGAGACGGAGGAAGAAAATGGGGAGTTTTGTGGTGTGTCTCTTGCACCAGGAAATGCACAAACAGGTCTAGAGTGAAATTCACACTTTCCTCCCGGACTGGGTGAACCGCTGGATTTGTTAACGATACCGTGAAATTGACACTTGTATATTTCAGAGCCGAAGGGGGGCGGGTGAAGGGAGAGTTTTTCATTCCCCCCCCCCGTCCTCAATTTTTTTTAATCTAATTTTTCCAACTCCACCTTTGTTGTTATGGGCGTCATCTGCTGCTAGCCAATCCCCTGTCTGGGATCTGCCTGTCAAATTAATGGCAATCCCAATAAGCAAGCGGCTCCTACAGACCAAAAAAAAAAAAAATTGCAATTAAGTGTTATGAGCTCTCTTGGGGTGGGTGGACCTGCTCTTAGGCCCATAAACGTTAGACAAGGAGGAGGGTTCTACATGGTTTTGCTTTGGCTACCAATGCAGGGATTCCCACAACAGAATTTGCAATTGTTTTTCTGCCCTTTTGCATTAGATACCTTATACAGTATTGGAAAATCTAAAGGGGTTGTCAGACAGCACGGCTGAGTTTTGTTATCACAGATTAATGTCCATTAGTTTTAACATGGTGGTGGTGAGGTGGTAGCTAGGGAAGAGTTAAAGTACATTGGTGTAAACCAGAGAGAAGGTAGGTGAGGTCATATCTTTTATTAGATCAACTTCTGTTGGCGGAAGATACAAGCTTTTGAGCTACACAGATCTCTTCAGGTCTGGGAAAGGAACCAAAATATAATAGTATATTTAGGCCTTGTCTACACTAAGGAATTTAGAATAAAAATCTTATCCTTGTTAACTGGTGGGGAAAAACCAAAATTCTACAATTCCTTGGTGTAAAATACTGCCATTGGTTTTCGGCATGGTTCACTTCCTGCTCTAAAACTGTCATGTTTTGTCACCGAGGTGTGTGAAACAGCTGCTGTGTTTCACCCAGAGGCTAGCTGCCTTTTAAAGTGATCATTTTGGGTGAAACCTTAAAACCGTCGATCTTGTCTGTTCTGCATAGGATGGGCCAAAATTTTAAATGAGGTGAAGGCCCCTTTCTTGGTGGATGCAACTTGTGTACACACACATATGAACCTGCTTGTCTGTGTGTGTGTGCCATTAGATGAAGAATGGCAGACGCACATCTTAAATGAGGCTAGAGCTGGGCTGGAGATGATCTTCCCATTCATGATTGGTTTAGAAGCTTTAAAAAAAATTCCATTCACAAATTGGGAAGAAGAGTCTAAATCTCAATTTTCATAAACCAATAATCTAAAAAAAATCACTTTAAACCTTTTTTAGTCTTTTAAAACTTTTTTAGGATTACTAACATTTCTAACTGAAAAATCATTTTGAAACAAAATGGAGCCTTTACATTTAGACGCTGTCGAAACAGAACATTTTGTCAGTGTCTAAACTTTATTCAAAAATGTTTGGAATTGTGAAATTCATCAAAATCAACCCTGGCCCAGAGACAGCTTCGGTTCCCACAAACTGACATTTCACTGGAAAATTTCTGATATCTGACACCACAGTTCATTGTAGGCGTGAAAATGTGAGTGCGTGATGTGTGCTAGCAAAGGGATGGCAGACCACTGAAAATTTGGCCCTAAAAATGCTGTGAAACTTTCGTTAAAACAGAGGATTCCCCACAATATCCTCTGGCCAAAATTTCCCCTTCCACAATTTTGCTGCATGTTGCAATGAAGTTGACTAGGTGCACTCCATCCCAGGGGTGGCTGCATTTTAGTAGTGCTCTCTCTACCGATATAGAGCTAGATGTGCAAAGAAAGGTGCTACATGAATGTAAGATTCATTTTATTTCTTGAGTATTTCAAAAAAACTACCAGTTTTAAAAGCATTTTCACACTCATTTCAGCCATTATACTGGCAGGTGATAAATGTCGAGTCTGATTAAAGGTAAGGCAAAAACAGCACCATTTTCCATCGTAGACTACCAGGCCTGTAGTTAAATCAGCCAGATCCAGGGCCTTGATCCTGTACAGAACTTTAAGCATCATAGGGCTCCACCATGCAGAGCTCACTACAGGATCAGGATTTTTACTTTTGGTGTCCATAACTCCACTGCAACAGAATGGGCCAGGGTGAGGGAATCCAGCTCAAAACCAAGAAACTCCACAGTGCTATTATCTTCTTTGTTGTTGCCTGTGGACAGCAGGGAACTAAACTACCAAAACTTAGTCTTTGCGTAGTGGGAAAGCGATTCTTACTACAGGGAGAAAAGGACCTCAGAGTATAGATTGGGGAATTATTTAATATTTGTACAGTGCTTTGAGAATGCAAAGTCCTATATAAGTACTGCAGTTACCGGGGAAACAAAGAGCTGAAATTACATGAGCAGAGATTGTGTATTGTGGCCCAGGACCCCACTGTGCTAGGCACTGTACAAACATAGAACAAAAAGATGCACCAAGAGAAAATCATGCAAAACTTCAAACACTTATGTGTTTGCTTAAAATCTGTAACATGGTAAGAAAGTTTCGGAAGCTCATCGCCATGGGTCTCTTTTGATGATATAGGCCTAGTGTTCCTAGCCCATTTGATTAGTGTGGGTATTAGGGTAACTGTTCTCTGTGAAACGCGACTGCTTTTCTTAATTAAATGTGAGGGCAGCATGGCCTAGTGGATAGTGCAGTGAACTAGGAGGCTACCTGGCTTCTATTTAGAACTGCCACTTTCCCTACTATGCGGCCTTGGGCATGTTATGTCCTTTTGCCTCTCTTTCCCCTTCCGCTCCTAGCCTGTCTTGTCTATTGAGACAGGAGCTCTTCGAAGCAGGTGTTGTCTCTGACTATGTGTTTATTTGGTGCACAGCCTCCCGGAGAGAAAACCTGGATTTGTGCTGGAAATGGCCCAACTTGATTATCATACACATTGTAAGGAGAGTGATCACTTTAGATAAGCTATTACCAGCAGGAGAGTGGGGTGGGGGGAGGTATTTTTTCATGCTTTGTGTGTATAAAAAGATCATCTACACTTTCCACAGTATGCATCCGATGAAGTGAGCTGTAGCTCACGAAAGCTTATGCTCAAATAAATTGGTTAGTCTCTAAGGGGCCACAAGTACTCCTTTTCCGTTTGTATACACTCAATAGTAGAACATGAGAACGGCCACGCTGGGTCAGACCAATGATCCCGCTAGCCCAGTGTCCTGTCTTCTGACAGTGGCCAATGCCAGGTGCTTAAGAGGGAAAGAACAGAACAGACAAACATTGAGTGATCCACCCCTGTGGTCCACTCCCAGCTGCTGGCAATCAGAGGTTAGGGACACTCAGACCATGGGGTTGCATGCCAGCCCACCCTGGCTAATAGCCATGACGGACCTATCCTCCATGACCTTATCTAGTTCTTTTTTGAACCCTGTTACAGTTTTGCCCTTCACAACATCCCCAGGCAATGAGTTCCACAGGTTCACTTTGTGTTGTGTGAAGAAATACTTCCTTTTGCTTGTTTTAAACCTCCTGCCTATTCATTTTATGGGGTGACACCTAAGTTCTTGTGCTATGTGAAGGAGTAAATAACACTTCCCTATTCACTTTCGCCACACCAGTCAATATTTTATAGACCTCTATCATATCCCTCCTTAGCCATCTCTTTTCCAAGCTGAAAAGTCCCAGTCTTATTAATCTCTCCTCATACGGAAGCCATTTTCATACCCCAATCATTTTTGTTACCCTTCACCGCACCTTTCCCAATTCTAATATATCCAATTCTAAGGGTTCCTATAAAAAGAACAGGAGGACTTGTGGCACCTTAGAGACTAACAAATTTATTTGAACATAAGCTTTCGTGAGCTACAGCTTACTTCATCGGATGATGAAGTAATGTAGGGTTCTTACATTACTCATATATTATATTACCCATGTATTGTACTGTTCCCCCACATTGTAAACAAAGGACTGCTCCTGCAATCAGATCCATGCTATTGGACCCCAGCACCCATGCGGCATTCTGTTGACTTCTCGGGGGCTGCCTGTAGGCCCCAGGCACCGCCCATTTGGGTCCATTTGTAGGATCAGGGCCAAAATTTGGCCAGAACTACCATCCAAGGCACCAGTTCTGCAACCATGTATGCACACGGCTAACTTTATTTATGTGAGCTGTTCCACGGGGTTCACTGGCACTGTTCATGTGTGTAAATTTACTCCTATGCGTATGTGTTTGCATGTTGGAGGCCTCTGGGTTCAAAACACTACTCACCTAACTTCGCCCTATTTCAGTCTTTGGGGAAACAGCTCGTTAAACGTCACATCGGGGCCAACTTCAGCATTGTTTTATGGCAACCCCCAACTACTTGGATTTCAGCTCTGTGTTTCATTGAACATTAGACCAGCCACACTGAGTCAGCCCAAAGGTCCATCTAGCCCAGTGTCCTGTCTTCCAACAGTGGCCGATGCCGGGTGCTTCAGAGGGAATGAACAGAACAGGTCATCACCAAGTGATCCACAGTGATTGAGTATCAGCAGAGGTCATGCCAGTGAGTACAAAATCAACACTGTATATGTTTTATGGCCTGATTTCCCTTTGCCCTTTAAATTCCGCTGCGAGCACCACAAATCTGGGCCCTGCGTAGTTGTTACATTTTGCATTGTTTGCTTTCCGTTTGGTTCGATGCCATAACACTGCTAGAGCAGAGAGATGCCTACAGTTTGCCCAGCTGTGGGTACATCAGTAGCTCCTCAAATCCAAAGCATAAACCAGGGCAGGCTGCAGTCACCCTGCTATTTAATATGAGAGCGCTTGGTGCAAGATGGAGCAGCATATGCTTGGAATGGAGGCCTACAGTCACAGCAGCAAAGGTCACACAGCGGTTTATCCTGTGACATTACATCGCAGTGACTTTATCGCTTCCCTTTATACTCGAGGGAACCCCCTAAAGCTGGACAGATTGCTGGGTGGCGAGGCCCCAATTTACAGATGAAATTTAAAAAAATCTGAAGCGAGTTGATTTATAAAAACATACCACATGTCTCAAATCCGCTGCCCGTTTGTGAACAAGCTGCTTTCTAACTGAGTGAAGCAGGGGAATGAACTGATTTTCCAAGCCATTCAGAGAGCGGCTTGATTCTACAACAAATGAAGCAAGCACTCTGGCTCACTACGGAACCAGTGGGCATCAGACGAAAGGACAGGGCCTGCATCATGAATTGCTTGGTACAAAGGAGAGCAAATGCTGGAAAAGAGAACATTGTCACGGGGGCGGGCGTGTGAAATGGCTCTTGGAAAAGCATGGCAAGGGGCAGGATGGCAGCTGAACTCACTACTCTGGTGTTAGGGGTGCCAGGAAGCTGGCAAAGGCACTGTAAATCCGACTGTAAATGACGATGATGAACACCGGCGGCTACTTCAAAACGCTCTCTCTGTTCACACAATTGCTTTGTCGGGTAATTACAATCCCTCACGGCTAATTCCTGCAAGACTTCCTGCTTCTAAAGAAGGAGGGGCTTGTGGTTAGGACACTGGACTGTGACTCAGAATTTGCAGCACATCATCTCTCTGGGACTCAGTTCTATAAAATGGAGAGGCGAATACTTCCACTGGCTGTCTCCGTCTAATTCGATTGTAAGCCCTTCGGGGCAACGGGCTGTCTCTTACCACAGGGATGTGCGGCATCTAGCACAGTGGGCTCTGAATTTGGTTGGGGCCTCCCGCTGGGCTACTAAATGATCATTCATAAAACATGTGACCTAGCAGGCCAATCACACCTCAGAAGACCTCGGAGCTGCTCATTTGCAAATCATTCATTGGCTAATTATTTTTTTTTCTTTTTATGGCGAGATACTAGGGGCCCGATTCATCGTTGCTCAGCACCGTTGTGTGGTCACGTCCAGCAGGGCAAAATAAGTGTCAAATGGAAAGTAGGACTGGAAGGGACCTCCTGGGTCATAGGGTCTGATCTGGTAACATTTCGCACTCGCTTTGTCCAGCTGGAAATTACAAGGGGGAGTATGGCAGACAGAGCCCATTACAAATAGACTAAAGGCGGGGTGGGGGGGGTAACAATTTGAGTGTAAAAAAGAGAAAAGTCTGCGGGCTTGTCTGCACTAGAAAGTTGTACCTTTTGAGGACAATGCCTGTGCTTTCACCAGGAACCCCACGGCTCTTCTACAGCCGAGTACATTTATTGGAAGGACAAAAAAGCACACAGAGAAAACATGCACAAAACAAGTTCCTAGAGGCATGCTGCAGCCTTAGCCAGGTTGGCATCAGTCTAGCAAGCCAAAGGCTTTCCAACTCTTCTGCAGGAGTTGGGGCCCCTCCCGGGACAGAGAGTCCTGCCCGTCTGCTGCATCGAAAGGGAAGCCCCCTGCTCAAGCCAGCTTTTTAGACCCAAAGCCCTTTCTTTGTTGGAGTCTCTGGAAAACCTAGTGTAGGCCAGTTTAGGAGTGGTGCTTCTCCAGAGCTGTTTACACTCCCCAAGCTAACTATAAGGCCCCACAGATCTAGAGCCTGTGGCCTGCTGTGGATACTGACCATGGGAAGTCCTGCTCCAAAGGGTCTGACAGGCAGCAGCCACATGGTTCCTGATTGGCTCCCTGACCTATATAAACCCAAGGGGCATGCCAGGAAGTGTCCAGGCAATAGTGTGGATCTCTTGTAGCGGCCATGACTGCTCCTGCTCTTGAACTCCTGGCTTGGACCTCAGCTTGTTCTGGACTTTGCCTCCTGACCTGGACCCTGAAATCTGACTCGGACTCTGACCGTTGGTACCAACCCCAGCCTGGAACCTGACTATGAACTTCTCTGCTACTGCTAGCCTCGGGTTTGACCCTCCTCTGACCCTTGGTCCTGACTGCCCTTGTTGGGATCCTGATCGTAATCACCCCCCGCCCCTTGTATTTAGTTCCTGGAAGAGCTGTGAAAGCCCTCCCCTGTGGAGTAGAACACAGTCACTGTATTTTTCACTCCATGCATCTGATGAAGTGGGTTTTAGCCCACGAAAGCTTATGCCCAAATAAATTTGTTAGTCTCTAAGGTGCTACAAGGACTCCTTGTTGTTTTAGTCAGACCGAAACCATTCCTAAATGTCATACAGCGATCCCCAAAGATATGCCATGGGATTGCAATAGTTGACACAGCAGTTGTATTGGCTTAAAGGTGCTTTATACTGGTATTGCCCTTTCCCACAGGGAATAACTTCACCAGTACAAGTCACTTTTTATATCAGTATAACGGCTTCCAGGCGGGGGGCTGGAATAACTGTTCTGTTTTTTTTTTAAAAAATGCCCGAACTATAATAGTTATACTGGTAGAACTTCAGTGTAAACCAAGCCTTTATCTAATCTCTTCTGGAATTTGATTGTAAGCCTTCTAAATTCCTGAATTTAATAGAGAATAATATCCCTTCTGCCAGAGGTTAAAAAGAAGCGAGGACATTATTTATTTGTATTACTGTAGGCTCTAGAAGCCCTAGTCACGGACCAGAACCCCACTGTGCTAGTCGCTGTACAAATACAGAACAAAAATGCATTCAGGGCCGGATTCTCTGCTCCCCTGCATCAGATGTGGTCAGTTTCACTAGTCTAAAAACCTCACTGTCCTTTTTTACACCTACTTGACACCAGAACTAATAACTGCCCACGGTGCTGGGCAATGAAGAATTGGGCCCTATACGATTGTGATGCAAATTTCGTAGAGCCCTTTTGGTTGCATCATTAGTAAAGCTCTTTTCTATAAGAGAAGTTGGATCAATGATAAACTAAAGAGACCAGCAGATCATTGGCTGAAAAACACCAGTCATGATGCCAAGTGATTTGTCCAACAGTGTTGAATAACAAAGTAGTAAAAATCCTGCCCTGTTTGTGGATAGTCTGGTAACAAGAAAAAAGCTAAATACACCTAATGGATTAACAGGAAGATTTAATCTCAGGGGAATGCCAAGTAGCACCAGGCAGATCCAAACCCTATTGTGCAAGGCTCTGTCTAAATGAAGTCCCCGCCTGAAAAGCTTACAATCTAAAAATGTGAATTGCGTAGAAGGGGTTGAAGAGAATAAATGATTTCCTGCTAATAATTCACCCTGCTTGAGTGACAAAGTGGTGAGGCAAGACATGGTGCTCGCTGTGGGATCTGCGACACGGGGAGGAGACTTTTCCTGACCCAGGGTAAAGGAGTTCTGGCTGTTATGATTAATTATTTATCTGCCAAGCAACCATTCTCCCCACTCCTCTTGCTGGGCTCCTTCCTACCTTCCCCTCCTTGCCAGTCATCTCTCCACCACCCACCTCCCTTTCTCTAGAGGATTGTCCCAACTCGCCTCTCGTAGGCATTGCCTCTTGTCCCACTCACAGCCCCATCCCTGCAACCTGATCTGCTCCTGCTAGCCTGGACTAGGGGCTAGGGTCCATGGTAGTGGATTGGATAACGGGATCAGCGCTGGGGCCAGGGCTTGATCTAAAGTCTTTTCAGGCGCCCCGGGCATCGATGGCACTGGGCAAGGATATGAAATGTTAATGGGCGAAGGTAAAGAACCAGCAGGCGGTTTCAGACGCCCCCCCATCAAAGGGCTGGAAGTTTCCTGTCTTGCTCATGGCAGTGGCAGTTGCATGACTTCGCTCTTCTGGCACTGTTGACCGCTGTACTCCTCCCTGTTCTGCACAGAGAAGCAGCGTCCGCCTCCCCCTTTCTTGCCCCAGTTGCTTCCCTCCCTACTCTGGTTCCCTTACTGACAGCACTAGAGAGATCCTCCTACTCCCTGCCTGGCTGCTCTTCTCCGTCAGCTGGCCTGCAGGGCTCTATGCCAACTTCTCCCCGGCCTCTGCCGCACATGCGTGCCACCCACCCTCCCACTGGGCCCCAATGGGAGGGCTGGGGCGGGACCTGGCAGCAGACAGGAGGTGGAGCACAGAGCCAGGAGGCAGGGGCATTCTGGTCTGGCTGGCAGAGCCAGCACTAGGCATGAGCAGATTAAGCAATTGCTTAGGGCTCCGAGCAGCTCAAGGGGGCCCCCTATTAATTATTAGTATGTGTTGTGTTGTGGTGGGGTGGGGGAATATTCCTGTTAGGGTCCCCAGTGGGCTAGCCTCATATCTGATGCTTGCTGCAGGCAAACCTCCCCCGGCAGCCTCATGTCCCAGATCTTCTCTGTCAAGGTGCCCTCTGGAGGATCAGGAAACCCCCAGGAACCTCGGTGACCTACAGCTTGGCATGAGCTGGCCTCTGAAGGGTGGATTGGCTTCTGCTGCTGGCAAGGATCTTAGAGACATCACTTCCCGGGAAAGGCAGCTGGCGAGTCTGACTCTTAGGAGGAGAGAGAGAAGCAGGGATTTCTGGGTGGGAGGAAGGGGGGAGGGAGACACTGACAAGTGTCTGAATTGATACAGAGTGGTCTCGATGGGGAACAGCACACTGGGCAGCCTGGCTCTCTGGTCACAGACCGGGTCCGACCCGAGGTCCATTTAGCCTTGCAATATCCAGGCTCTGAGAGTGGCCAGCAGCGGCTGCTTCAGAGGAAGGTGCCAGAACCCAGCGTGTGGGAGAGTCCGCCCCCTCACCTTAGATTTCATCCTGCTCTCTACTAGTTAGAGATCGGCTTTAGCCCTGGTGCCCAAGGTTCAATACCCCTTCCAGAATTGTTATCGTTAAAGTGACGGGTGTAGGGCCATGTCAGCTCCAGGACAAGAAAGGAGATAATTTAAAAAAAAAAAAAAACCCTCTCTGAAAAAGACAATTGGACAGTTGCAGGGTGTAGAGATGGAAAAGTTCTACTTCATGATGATCATTACAATAGCGTCTAGAGGTCCCAGTCAAAATCAGGAGCTCCGTGGTGCTCGGCGCTGTACGGGCACCTAGCAGTCGCCCCTGCCTTGAAGATCTTACAGTCTAAATAGTCAAGACAGACAAAGGCAGTAGCATTATCCCTGTTCGACACAGGGGGAACTGAGGCACAGAGACTGCAAGATCCTGCTCCTGCCAAGAGGCTCGTGCGGCTGGACCCCAAGCACTGAGGGTGACTTCATGGTAACAAAGGCAGGGTCTGTGCTGACCAGCTGCCCGCTTGACTCTGCATCTGCTCTTCTCTGCTGATTAATCCGGACTCCAGAGGGCCGCCCCTGCATAGCCCAGGTGGCGGGGCCTGCAGGCCGGTGCAGGGGTTTGGCAGAGAGGCTGAGGCATGGGGGATCCCGCAGGCAGAGCCCCTGGCCCCAAGGGGGATGGAACGCAGCAGCCGGAGCTGGAGGCAGCCCCAGATGCAGGCTGACCTCCTTGGGCTTTGGCGGGAGTCCAGCGTTGAGCCCCTGAGCGCTGGACATAATTAAGCAAAGCCTGTGCAGTAGAGAGGCCCAGGGCCGTGCACGGGGGCTGCACGAGCTCCCAGTGCAGGGGAGAGAGGCGCACGCTCGCTCGCTCTTTCTAGGTCAAGGTTGAAGGAAATAGTTGGAGCTGTGGAGAGGGTGGGGGACAGCTCCGAGCGCATCTGTCGGCTGTATGCAAGCCGGCCTCCGCCTCCGCCACCCACGGCAAGTTGCCAAACCCCAGCCAGGACCCGCCACCCTCCCGCCGGCCCTTGACGCCTGCCACAATGACTTAGAGGCCACGGTGAGGGGTGCAGTAGGAAACACAGAGCAGCACAAAAGGGTCCGATCCGGAGAGGTGCTGAGCTGCTGTGTCTCCTGTTGAAGTTAGGGGGAGCTCAGCACTTTTCAGGATGAAGCCAGGCCTATTAAAACTCCAGGGTCTCTCCCCTCTTCCCTCCCCCCTCTCAAACATGCAACCGTCCCTCAACGCCTTGATTTGTTTTGTTTTTTTTCCTGCTCTGAAACCTCCCTTCCTTAGACTCCCCCCACCCCTGCACCAGTGGAGCCTTTGATCTTCTCAGGTCCCCCCTCATGTAGCTAGACTCCTTCCCTCCCTTGCACCAACAGTGGACCCGACTTCCCCCGACTCTCCGCATCTCTCTGCTGTGTGCCCTCCCCGCCCCCCACCCCCGGGCTCTAGGCCTCAGGCCACCTCGGCCCGGGGGCACTGCTGGATGTGTAAATAGCCATGGGTGGGCGTCCTTCCCTCTAGCCAGGGGGAGCCCCACAGGAGGTGAGGAGCGTTAAGCGGCTGGGCTGGGATAAAGGCAGACCTGAGTTTGGCAACCCAGTCCTGTCTGACTTTGGACAAGTCACCAAAGGTCACGTGTTCCCAAAACGACCTTGGCATTTAGGGCTTGATTTAGTCTCCTAAGTCACATATGGCAATGGGAAAATCACTTAGCCCTTGTCTACGCTACAAATGCTTTGCCGGTTTAGCTGTCCTGGCAGAGCCGCCTGATGCAGACACACTTGTATGCGGACAGAAGGAGTTTTTCTGCTGGCAGAGTAACACCCCCGCGACGTTAAGCTATGTTGCCAGAAGCATTCTTCTGCAGCATAGCTGTGTCTACCCCCGGGTTTCTGCTGGGTTGGCTGTGGGGGGGTTGCACACTGGAGTGTAGATGGGGCCTTAGGCATTTTTGACCATTTTATCCTTAATTTGTCTGTGCCTAAGCTCCTTGTTTGAAAGATTTGGGGTAACAAACTCCGCCTCTCCTGCTCTTTGTCTGGTCACACACAGAGTTTGTCCTGGTATAACTATCTCTGTGAGGCACATGATGGCTTTTTTTTAACCACTGTAGTTAAACTGGTGTAACCCCTGGTGTGGATGGAGCTAATTTGGTATAAAGGAGTCCTATACCAGTGTAGCTCATTCCCATTCCTGTATGGGAAGGGGAATAGAGATCCCGATGTAAGCACCTTTATACCACGATAACTTCGGCCACACGAGGAGTGTTGTGTGGCTTAAACGAAACTGGAATAGTTAAAGCTGTTCATGTTTGGTGTGTTGACAAGCTGTAACCGGGTCGGCCGCCATCTGTGCTCCCCTCACGGCCTGGAGTCACTACAGGCAGCCTGCCTCAGTTTCCCCTCTTGGACTGTTCAAATAAACTTCATCCAGCATTTTTTTTTTTTTTTGGGTAGTCAGAAATACCCTTCCTTGGGAACTGGGTCTAATAAAAATAAAATAAACGCCAGACAAAGCTCACAATCCCAGAACAAACCCCAGCCAAAAGGCCACATGAAGCAAAGGTTTCTCTCCCTCCTTCCTGCCTGAGGCCTTTCCTGCTTTGGCAGGCCTCGGTCCTGCTCGGCTGGAGTCTCTATCCGAACTCCCAGGACTCTCTGCTATAGCATGCTCACCCCTAGCAATCTGAGCCCTGAGCATCCCTCCCCTCTTCTTGTGTTTCACGGCGAAGCAGGCTCCCTTGATGCGGCTCTGACCGCCAAGCACAGGACCCCATAATTCAAGAATTACAATCTTTCACCTTTCCCATTATTCTTAAAGACTTGCAGTGTTGCTCCATTTCCGGCCGCTCTTACTAGGCCTTACAGCAAATGTTTTACAAGGTGAAGGCCTCTACATTTTACATATAAACAGCCCCTTTGAATGGGTACACTCTGCATTCCCTCAGGAGACGACCAACTGTTTCTTGGACCCACATAATCTTAATGTTTGTTTATTAGAAACAAATGATTATTTGAGCCACAATGGCTGGTTGCAATTTTAAATAAACCCACTTTGCTCCGTCTCTCTTGGCCTGGGAGTAGATCAGCATTTTCCCTTCCCTTGCAGCGTCCAGCTGCTTCCAGATCACTGTATGACAGAACATACCCCTGTGTTCACACTGGACAAGCTATTTTAATAATCTTTGTACAGAATAAGCCTTGTAAGCTATCATTTGAAAACTCATAACTGACTGGTCTGTATTGTCCTGGTCAGTGAAATGTGTGGCAACAGTGTATGGGAAGACATAGGCGCCAACTCCGTGAGTGCTCCGGGGCTGGAGCACCCACAGGGAAAAAATGGTCCCCCTATCAGAACCTTTTCCCTCACCCCAGCACCTCCTGCCCGCTGGTGAGCCCCGCCGACCAGCGCCTCCCCCCTCTCCCTGTGCCTCCTGCCCGCCACAATCAGCTGCTTCACGGTGTGCAGGAGGCTGCGGGGCGTGGGGGATCAAGGATGCACCATGCTTGGGAGAGGGGCAGGAAGAGGTGGGGTGCGGGTGGAGCAGGGGCAGGAAGAGGCGGGGTGGGTGTAGGGCCTTTGGGGAAGGGTGTGGGGGGGGCAGGGTCTGGGGCAGAGCCAGGAGACGAGCACCGTCCAGCACATTGTAAAGTCAGCACCTGTGTGGGAAGATATAAGGTCCCACTGTAGGATATTAACACACCCCACAGCCCTGCCCAGGCAGAAGTGGGGGTCTGTGCTAGACAAAGGAAGGAATGTGTGCTTGCCTTAATTTGCATTTAAGCAGTAAACAGAGTCCTTAAACAGGGAGGGAAAACACAGGAAATTCAAACCAGTGAAAAAAACCCAGCAGGGAACATCCTTCCATGTAGACGTTGTCTTATGGGTCTCAGCTGGAAATGTTTTTCAAGAGGGGGCCTGAAACTGAGAAAGGAGGGACAAACACCCCACAATGCCCTTCCCTCTCTTCCTGCCTATCACATTCTCTGCCCCTGAGAAGACAAAGAAAACAGCTGTTGAACGCTGGGGGCAGGGTCCTGATCTTGAGAATTCGGTCAGTAATCTGCTGGAGCATGTGGGAGAGAATTTTCTTTGCAACTAAGATAGTTTCTTAAGTAGATACTAGTAAATGTTTTATCTTTATTGTTCTGACTTTTATGCCTCATTCCTTATACTCACTTCAGATCTCTTTGCAGTTAACAAATTTGTTTGACTGTTTTATCTAATCCAGTGTGTCTAAATTGGAGTGTCTGGGTACTGTATTTAAAATAATAAACTGGCATATTATTCCCTTAAAGGAATAATGGACGTAATATCTTTGTACTGTCCAGGAGAGGGCTGGGCAGCACAGATGTACATTGCTGGGGGAAGTTCTGGGACTGGGGGCGTGCTGGGGTTACTCTGCAGCATATCCCAGGCTGGTAAGAGCCAACGTGTGGCTCTTGCATGCTGGAGGCTGTGTGTGAGCAGTCCCAGTTGGAGGTTCTGCAGGAAGGTACTGTAAAGGGGTTACAGGGCAGGGGTGACCCAGCTACTCGTTAGTCTGGATTGTGCCCTGGTATGTGTCACGCTCAAAGGTATGACGCCTTAGTAATCAGGGTTGGCTGGCCCCAGGCCTTTCAGCCTCTAGGGGCAAGACGCCCTGTTATACAAGCCCATGGGCTCAAAGTCCCATGGAAGTTAGGCATCTAAATACCTTTGAGGATCTGAGCTAAGCATTTCAGGACAGGGACTATCTCTCACTAACACCACCTTTATACTAGGAGCCCTTTACCATGACAGGAATACCAGCATACCGTACTGACCAATGACTCCTAATGTCACGACAGCTATATCAGTAGAACTGTGCTCTGTACGTAGGGTGACCAGATGTCCCGATTTTATAGGGACAGTCCCAATATTTGGGGTTTTTTCTTATATAGATGCCTACTACCCCCCCCCCCCCCCCCCGTCCTGATTTTTCACACTTGATATCTGGTCACCCAATCTGTATAGGTCTAGTTAAGCCCACCGCCATAAGCAAAACAAGCTAAACTAATAAAACACCAGATTTGCTGGTACTGCTGGACACTGCTCTGTTGGTTAGGGATCATCCCTCTGCACTGAGGTACACTGGCAGAAGTCTGTAATGTAGACGTAACCTAAGTCTGTGAACAGTGCCCAGCACACCAGGGCCTTGATCTCATTTGGAGGCTGCACGTGCTACTATCACGTAAATAACATTGTGGTGGAGAAAATCCTACGATGGAGGGTCTGCAGCCCTAGAGACAGAGAGCTGCCAGGGCCCCTGGAAGTTAGGAATTAAAGCAGGTGATGATCTTTTTGCATGTATTAAACTGTTTTATTTGCACAGAATAAGCTCCTTGAGAATGAACTGTTTTTGTTCTGTGTTTTGTACAACACCTGGCATTACAGGGGCCTGATCCATGGCTGGGGTTTCTCGGAGCTATTGCAATTCTCTTAATTCTTATTATAAATAAGAGAATCTGCTGGTAAATGCAAAAAAATAATTTCTCCAGGTGATTTTTTTCATTCACATGTATTTTTTATTTTTTTCGAAGCATCATACAGAGGTGCATTATTTTTAATTTCATGAAAAACCAAAGCACACAACCTTCTGTTTAGTTCTGACATACAGGTGACAAGGCTACAGAATAATCCTAACACAATATATCTCAAGGTAGGTTTGGTTTGGGCCACACGGGCCAGACAACAATGGTCCGAGTGAGGTACAGTGCAGGCCGGATTCTCACACTAAAGTCAGCTTTGTCCTACGGTCCCTTTCTATCCTTTTTTCTCACAAGGGGAAAAGCCTCTGCTCATGGTCTAATCAATAGTTAAGTAGACAGAATTCTGTCATGTGCACAGACACACAATCTCTTTCGCACACACAAATACATTCCCACACATGATCACGGTTTCCTCTCTCTCTCTCACACATACAGTGCTCAGTTCCAGATCTGGCTTGCGCACTGCCACTTAGACATCTGAGCCAACTGGGCTCACTTGGCACCTTACAGGGGTGTTTAGGCAACTAACTGCCTGTTCAAGAGGCCAAATGTAGAACTGAGTGCCTTAGCTGAGCGTATCCAGTTTGAACATTGGACTTACGTTTAGTATCTCTTGCTTCCAGCCCCAGGCAGCAACAAATCCTGCAAAACCCCCTTCCCCATGTGGAAAAGACTGTAACATGCACACACTCTAAGCCCTTTAGTGAGTTCCATTCACATCATTTATTGCTCAGCTCTGGGATCTTTGGGCCTGACTCCGGTTCCAAGCCAGTGTGACTCTTGATTTCAGTGGCATTACACAGGGTAAAGCTGGAGTTACACAGAGCAGAATCAGTCCATTCTCTCTTTCTTTCTTTTTTTTTTTTTAAACACAATTCAATTCATGTTCAAGTCTATCTTTTAAAAAACTTGCCAAAGATCCAGAATCCTTAGTGAATCCAGCATTTAAGAAACGAGGTAGGTGGTGCTGCCTCATTCACCTCACACCCTTACTTGCCCCCATTCATTCTTCCAGTGCATGGAGGGGCTTCTCCTCCAAAGAAGACAGTCCCCCCAGAGGCCACCTAAACACAAGGAGCCTGAGTCTCCATCTCCTTACCCTGTTTTATGCTTACGCAGCTCTGCTGACTTCAGGGGGAGTTACTCCTGCTTTAAACCAGAGTAAGGGAGAGGAGTGTCAGGACTGAGAACTATCAGCTGGAGTCTGCAAGGTGCTATCAGGAGCTGCTCAGCACTTTGCATGGTCCGGCCCTATAAAGGAGGCACCATCTGGTTTAAAAAAAACCCAACAAATCATAGAGGATGCGATCCAACACCCATCAGAGTCAATGGAGAGACTCCTATTGGCTTCAGTGGGCTTTGAGGCAGGCTCATAATTTCTAAAGCACAAATTTCTTCTTTACGTTCCCAATAACCCCTGAGATGATTCTACCTGAAAGAATTTCTACCACTTATCTCTATTTATGCTCTTTGTTTGTTTGTTTTCGCATTTCACTCATTTTAGAGACAATGCGGCGAGGGAAACAACCAACTAGTTCGTTTAACCTTATTTCTTCTAGTCAATTTCACTTCCTGGTTCTCATGTCCTAGCAGCTGGGCTGGGGGGTCAGCTTCTAATCTCACTTGCCCTGGTAAGAATCCAGATCATCTCTACTGATGTCAAAGGAGTTGCTCCAGATTTGTATTGGTCTAACAGATCAGAATCTGGCTGGGTGGCAGCCACAGCAGGGGAATGTTTCAATGAAAACAAAATGGATTAAAAAAAAAAAGTATATTAATATTAGTTTAAAAACACTAAAGTGGACATGGTGGTCCCTAAATCTGTCTCTACAAATATCCTTTAAAAAAGCCTTCCTAGACTATCAAATGGTTCCCCCCAACTTTCTGCAAGGGGGATTCTTTCAAGCATGCACATATACCCTTCCTCATCCCCTAGCATTCTTTTACAAGGCAGAAGCACAATCAGAATATTTTTAAATACATTTTTTAAAAAATAAATTACAAACATCCTTTATCACTAGTGTAAAATATACAGGTCATTTCACCCGCTCTTTTTTTTTTTTTTTTTTTGCTTTTTACATAGACTCTAACTACAAAAGCATTATAAAACTTTTTTTTTAAGATCCGTTTTATCATTATTTTCTTAATGCCAAATATATAAATTTATCCTCTTCCTATTTACATATTGAATTCCCCGGGACAGACGATAAGTTAATACAAACAAAAGAAAACCAGCTGGGTTCCTTGAAGTCAGTGAAGCGCTGATTATTTAGATCTGCTGAAGATTTGGCCTGAAGTCTTTATTCTACACTAACTAAATCATACAAACAAAGGTTGTGAAGCTCGTGATGTTTCACAGACTGAGGGCCTGATTCAGATCTGCCTTAATCTGGTCTGATTGGCAGAGTTACATGGATGCAGAATTGGATGGGCTCTTAGATCGTTGGAGGGCTTGACTCGAGGAGGGATGCTGAGAAAGGGCAGAGCAGGTGCAATCCTCTGCACAGCTGGAAAAGGATCTGAACACGGGCTGGATCCCGTAAGGTGCTGAGCACCCTCCACTCTCATTGTGCTTGTTGGAGGCTCTGAGCCCTTCTTGGGACGTCCCACCCACGCCACTGTCCAGATGAAATTGCTGCAGTAAGGAAAAGCAGCACCCGTGTCAGGTTATATAAGGGATCCAATCCAGTGCTGGTGTAAGCGAACACGACCCTAGCGGGGCTCAGCGGCAGCTGCACCTGCTTACACCACTCAGCACTTGGCCCAAGGTCAGCGATGCTGTATTGTGTTAGTCAGAGGGAGCCACATTCTGGGGGAAATCCTGCCCGAGCGGGATTCGAACACAGCTTAGTAACATGGCCAGGCTGAGGATACAGCATCTGCCTGGAGCTAGTGCTCCCTTCCCTTCCCTTTCCTGGGAGATCTATGGGGACTGGGGGTGAGGATGTTGGAGCATCTGGGGTTGGCCACCTGGTTTCTACCCAGCCCTTTATTGACTGCAAAGGGGTTTGTTAAAGTAACTTGTTATAGGCGCTAATTACATGTCATCCGTGATGAGAGCGCAGAATTCTAACCCCCATCCTCTCGTCCTGAGCTGGACATGGTGCCAGCCACAGCCACACTTTGCCTGCACACAGGAGATCCCAGGGCCATCAGCGAACGCTTTGTCCCCCTCCGGTAACATTTTTTTTCAGGCCTGGCTGCAACGTGAGCCCCGAACCAGGGGAGCCCGGTTCAGTTCCCAAGCAAGTGCCCCAGAGGCCCTGGAAATAAGTATAAAGGAGCAACATGTACAGCTTAGGGTCCTGTCTGAGCAGAGTCCTCAGACCGGTTAGCACCAAAGTTTGTCTGGGAAAGGGCTCGGAAGCTGGTGGGAGGGGAGGTCGGGGAGAATTCACCCCAGCCTCAGGCTCCTGGGCAAAACCTGCCTGACTTCCCCTCTCACCCTGCCCTCCTTGTGCAGAAGGCTGCAGGATGGATCCCTCGGCTAGCCCCATCCCTCCACCGTGGCAACCTGGATTCTGTTAGCCCGAGGCCACCCCGGACTGACGGGCACTTGGTGCTCCCTTGGTTCCGTGGCCACAAGGTGATTCTAAAGGCTGCCTCTCCGCCTTGGCTTTTCCTCACTTGCCTTCTTCCTTGCTCTCTTTTGGAGCCGCCTTCTTCATCTGGGAGGAGAAGCAGCCCTTCCAAGCCATCTCCTTGGACTCTGGCTGAGTGCTTACTGTTTTGCTTTGTATGCCCTGGGCTACATACACCAGGGCCAGGGTCTGCAAAGAGCCCTGCCAGTGGGATTAACTCTTTAACGGTCTGTAAAAAAATGAAATCTGGCAGGAATCATTACTACCCAGGGGCTGAGGCAAAAGGGAGCACCAGACCACATGCCCATCTGTGTAGCGGTACATACACGGCCGGGCAAGCAGATGAGAGCCAAGATTCCCTCTTCCCCGGAGAGCTGGCCCTTTATCCCAGCGGGTGGGTACAACAGATCAAGCCATAAAAAGAAAACAAAAAAAGAGAAATATATTCCCGGGTCACTTAGCTGCTGAACCAGCGCCGAACGGAGTCCACGTCTTGGGTGCCCATCTCTAGCAATCTGGATGCAGCTTGGAAGCACTATTTGTCCTCCAGGTCAGGTTTTGAAGTCTTGTAAAGTTGCTTTGTGGTGCTACAGAATCGGAAGCGCATGTAATGTGCGTGTGTGTGAGTGTGTGTGGTGTGTAGCTACATAGATTCCTTGGCGTGTGTGTGTGTCTGTGTGTCACACACACACACACACACACACACACACATTTCTTTGAACCCAGACTCTGGGCTCTCTGAAAAGCCTGGGAAAGGAACCCTCTGTTCCTTATATGGAGGACACAAGAAAGCAGGGGCTCAGATCGGCATCTGCACTTCATGGTACACATCACGGCCTTCTGTCTCATCAAAGGTCACGTCGGCATCGTCTGCGTCCAGCTGGAAGGAAGCGGGGATACCATTAGGGCTCTCGTGGGATGGGGGGTAGGAGCAGAGAGAACCAGGAAGCCCTGAGGGCCTGCCCTGCCCAGTCGTGTGGCTCTCTTCTCAGGGCACGGCAATGGGACTCACATCTTGGGTGCTGGAGGATGGGGATGGAAGATCAAATGCTGTCCAGAAAGGAATTGGGAAGCGCCCTCCTCTCTGATGATTCTCTATCAGGGAGCTGCTCCCCACCTCCTCCATGTCCTCCCCTCCCACCTCTTGGAGCAAAGGCTTGGGGTGCAGGGCAATGGATACCTACACACTTGAGTTCGATGTCCTTGAAGATCTTGGGGAGCAGGAAGCGGCGCAGGGGCACCGTCAGGATGAGGAGGAACGGCAACGCCAAGGAGGCCGGGGTGGACTTCACCACCCACAGGGTGGCCAGGCACATGATCTGGGTGAACGTGAAGATGTGCATCCGCCAGGTCTTCACCTTTAAGGCAAAAGCCGGGGAGATTCAGAGCTGCCCCGGTGGCCCCCACCCCTGAGACAGCACCCCCCCGTACCCCGCTTGGGCAGAGCTGCAACCCACTTGATGCACAGGATCCCACGAACCAGCAGGAGAGTCTAGCACCAAGAGCAAGCACCTCCCCTCTCTGCATGCCCCACACTTCAGATCCGTGCCAGGGAGAGGAATGGGGTGTCTCCCCGCTGCTCCCCAGACCTGGGGAAGCAGGGGGCATCTGCAGCCTGGGACTGGGGAGGTGAGGGTCTCTGGGGACAGGAGAGAGGAAGGGTTTCCGTGCAGGTGATCTGGGCAGTGGGTGGTCCATGCCGAGTCTGCCCTGGCCCTGCCCCTCCAGGCCCCAAGTGGGAGCGGGATGATCTTTCCTCCTTTCTGATAAGACTGGTGCTGAGTGCTGTGATCCCAGCGGCCTCGGGGCTGGGCTGGCCAATGCGCTGCCCCTGCTCCCCCAGCACTGTGAGTTAGCACATGAGGGGCTGGCTTAGATCATGCCCCCTGCAAGACTTCTCCAGCCGCCAGACCCTGTGTGGGGAGCTAGGTTCCGTCGGGCCCTGTGGCCCCTGCCAGTTCTGGACTCAGACGGGATCTGTGCACAGTTTGCTGTGGCTCAGAGGGGCCATTAGGGTCCCCCAAGTCCTGGGGCCTCCTGGGAAATTTTCCCTGTAGCCACGTAAGTCTGAGGAGCTGCAACCAAACATGAGCTCTGGACCAAGCAGGCCAGAGCTGTGCGGTACCGACACCCGTCTTGTCTGCAACACACCCGATAGCGGAGAGCGTGGGAGGACCTGTCCCCTTTGCCCTTCCTCAGCTGGGAGAGCCTGTTGCCACCCCACCCGGCCAAGGAAAACCCCCCACAACGAAGCAGAGAGGAGCAGCGCCCTCACCCGTTTGACGTAGGGCTCGTCGGGGTGGTACTTGGGTGGCTTCAGCAGGAGGAGGATGCGGTCATAAAGCTGGATCCCGTTCAAGGAGGTGACCCCCATGTAGAGGAAGATCCCGAAGAGCACAGCCAGCGGGATCAGCTTCAGGATGGGCTCCATGAGGATCGAGAGACCTGCCGGGGAGAGAGGCGTCCCTGTGAGAATGGAGTGGCCTAGAAACGCCAGCTTGGCTGGAGGGTGAGCCTTCCCTTCACGGGCCAGCTGGAGAGCTGCCAAGAGCCCAGCCCGGACCTCGGTGCCAGCACCGGGCCAGCGTTCCTCTGCATTGTCCCATTTCTCACGTGCGCAGGGAAAGGTCCCAAGAGACGCCTTGTTAGCCACAGAAGAGGCTGCAGGGAAGCACGTCTCCTTTGTCCCCTCAGCACCATCTTCATCCCCGCCCTGGCAAGTTCTCACCGCAGCCAATCTGTCCTTGGCTGCTTGCTTGAGAGGGAAGCCATCCATGGCTGTAGTTTTTGCACCACAGATGCTGGTCCTGCTAGGAACTGGGCCACGACCATCTCCACAAACACAGCCATGCTCACTGCCCACAGGGACTGAATCTGAACTAGCCACCTAGAGGGGCCGTGCTCCATCATCCTATTCCCAGCCCACTTGAGCCATCCAGGCTGCTGGGATGGTGCCCTCCTGAAAGCCCATTTAGAAAGACTCACCTACAAGGATGGACACCAGGAGCCCACTGATCCTCTGCTCCTTGACCTCCTGGACGTGGACCTTCTCCCCAGGGGTGGTGGCCTTGGCCATCACTGTCAGGGCGTTGGCATGAGTGATGGTCCTCACCGTGGTGGCACTGAGCCAGGGCATGCCAAAGAGCGCGGCTATGCCTCCCATGCCGACAATCAGCAGCAGGTCCAGATGGAAACCCGAACCCTTCACCAGCTTCCTCTCGGGCTTGCTCACAATCAGCCTGGGGGAGAGGGTGAAATAGCATCCGCTGTAATCCAAGGATTGTGCCCATCCATCCCTCCTCACCCCATCAGCCTCCCTGCTCTCATCCCCCTGAAGCAGCAGAAGAGAGGACAGCCCTTCCAATCCTCAGATCTGCAGAGGGATGGAGCCCCCAGGATCTCTTCAGCAGTAAGGTCAGAGCTCTTCTCTTTCTTCTTCTGCCTCTCCATCCCTCCTTTTCTTCCTCTTTTCTATCCCTTCCTCCTCTTCTTCTCGCTTGCTCTGCTGTGTCTCCATCTCTCCACCACTCCTTTTCGCAGCCCCAATCTCCAGGTCACCCTCTCCCTCTCCCCCACCCTCCAGTCCCTTACGTCAGGGGTTCTCACCCTTTTTCTTTCAGAGGCCCCCCCAACATGCTATAAAAACTCCATGGCCCACCTATGCCACAACAACTGGCTTTCTGCATATAAAAGCCAGAGCCAGCATTAGGTCAGCTGCAAGCAGGGCAGTTGCCCAGGGCCCCACACCGCAGGAGACCCCGCAAAGCTAAGTTGCTCAGGCTTCGGCTTCAGCCCTGGGTGGCGGGTCTTGGGGCACCGGGCTTCAGCCCCATGTGGTTGGGCTTCGCCTTTCTGCCTTTGGCCCCAAGAAGTCTAATGCTGGCTCTGCCCGGCGGACCCCCTGAAACCTGCTCGCAGCCCCCCGGGGGCCCCGGAGCCCTGGTTGAGAACCATGGCCTTACGTTGTGATCTGCGACTCCAGGAAAATGAGGATAAAGACCAAGACGGCAGGAAGGGCAGCACCAAACATCATCCAGATTGGGAAGTCTTTGTTTTTCCCCAGCGGATGGATGAACCATCCCCGGGCAGTTGTATTGGAGACCTGGAGGCCTTTAGGAACGCTAAGTTTCTGGAAGAGAGACCGAGAGAGATGAATGGTCCAAATGCCCGAATCCAGAGCCAGGCAGTGGCAGAAGGGACAGAGCACCCGGGAGTCTGCAGCAGAGGGTGAGCATGGGCGTGGGGCCCTGAGAGGTCACCAGCATGGAGCGCTCCAAAATGGAGACTGGCCCTTCTCTAATGCCTTTCATCTGAGCACTCTGCAGAGCAGTTAATTAATGCAACCTCATTATCTCTGCCCTTGGAGGTTGGTACCAAGAGGTGAAATGACTCACGGATGATCACATGATCAGTTGGCTGCAGACATAGGAATAGAACCCAGGAGTCCTGATGCCCCATCCCCTGCTGTAGCCGTGAGGGCCTGGTCTACACTAAACATTTAGGTCAACATAGATCTGTCAGTCAGGGGCTTGAAAAATCTACCCCCCTGGGCACCATAGCTATGTTGACCTATGTGGACACAGCAAGGTTGACAGAAAACCGCTTCTGTTGATCTACCTATCATTGTTCAGGGAGGTCTTGTTCCTTCAGCACTGGAGAAAAACCTTTTGTTCCTGTAGGCTGGGTCTACACAACGGGAGTATCCCAGCATAGCCCCCCCTTAATCACGTTCCTTTCTCAGATACAGGCTTAGAAACCAGGAGTCCTGAGGGCCAGTCTCCTAGTCAAACCACTAGCCCGCACCCTGTCCACCGTCAGTGAAGTCTGCAAAGTGGATGGAAGGAGCGACACACACAGACATGAGATCGTGAGCATTCTCAGGCCAATACCGACCGCTCATGCCGAGTCTGGCCCCTGCAAAAAGCTGGGGCCACATGCATCAATGCACCCTTCCCCTTCTCCACTCACTCACCTGGGTGTATGTGTTGTCCTTCATGAAGAAGTCAGCCAGCGCCATGATGAAGATGGAAATGGGGACCCCAAAGTCACCAATCACGCGCCGGAGCTAGGGAAAAACAGCTGTGTGAATCAAACAGCCACTGTGTTAATGCTGGGGGCAGGGTCTGGGATACAGGCCATTTCACCTGGAGGGGGCACTGGTTCCAATCTGGCCCCAGGTGTGGGGGGACTGGCTCACCCGGTGGGGCCTAGGAGATGGTACACAGGGCTTCTCACCTCCTTGCGTCTAATCTGGGAGCAGGTCAAGGGGACTGGCTGGCTCACAGTGGGTTTAGGAAGGGGACTCAAGGGGCTTTTGCCTGTAGGTTCAGCCCAAGTTGGTGAACTGGCAGCAAGAGGGAATGGAATAATGAGCCTTTCACCTCAAGGTCAGCAGTTCAGATCTAATAACTCTTCCTTTGCCTGCACCTGTCTGGTGGGGGACCCCGGCAGCTCCCCACAAGCCTTGGCCATGACTTGCTGGGAAAGCGGCCTGCATGTCCCTGCTGGTGAAAGCCAGGCAGGAGGGAAGTACTGGGTGTGAGAGAGGTCTGTGGGTGGAGTCCCTCAGAAAGGAGGTCAGAGAGCTACAGGAGGAAGCGGCTTGTCTGCGTAGCATCCAGGAGCTTGAGGACCCTGGAGATGTCTGGGGTGGAGGATGCTGGCCAACTACAGATGAGAGCAGAAGCCCCAGAAGAGAGAGGGGAACTGGCTGCTCTGGGAGGGAGAGGCAGAGGCTGGCTGCTCTCGGGTACAAGGCTCCCACCCAGCTCCTTTGTCCATCGAGGTGAAGAACCAGCCCATGCTGTACTGCGACAGGAGGCGAGGAGCAGACCCCGTGGGCGGAGGAGGAGCCATTCGCCCCCAAGGGCAGTGAACGCCTCCATCTGCAGACCTGACCCAGGGCCTCTGTGACCTTTTAAGCATCTTTGCCTCTCTGGCGGCCTGGGTGAAAGGGGTTTGGCGGGTCTCAGGGCCGGGCCCCGATCCCAGGACATACCCCTGGCTGGCAGGCTGAGCAGAGAGGCTGAGGACCGAACGGGGCCTGGGCTGCGACTCGCGGGTGGAGGAAACGCACGGCTGGGGAGGCCCGCAGGTGGCAAGCTGGCATGGCTGCCCTAGGGAGAGACCTGACTTCGCCAACGCCCATCCCCCAGCCACTTTAAACCCAAACCAACAAGTTTAGTCCCAAATCCTGCCCCCTCCCAAGCAGCTGGGCTGGGCACTGCAAGGACCCTGGGGTGAGGGGGGATCCTCCCCCTCTGGTGATGGAGCCGCTCCGCAAACCCTACCCTAGAAGTGCAGAGGAGGTAACCCGCTGCTCAGGTTAAAAAGTCCCAGCTGAGGCCTTGGCCTTCAGCCCAAGTCGCAGTGACTTTTAGTGCTGGGAGTCCCAAGTTCCAGCCCCACGGTCGGACAACGGGGCGAGTGGGGCCCCAGCAATGTGGGTCCCCCAGGGGCTGTACGAAGGAGCCACAGCAGGAGGCCGGGCCTGGCGCTGAGACCCACCTTGCCGGGCAGGAAAGCGCTGTTCTTGAACTTGCGCAGGAAGAAGGCGATGAAGAAGGTGCCGGCCATGAGGACCAGGGAGAGCAGGGCTGTGTTGGGTTGCGGGTCTCTGGACCCATAACTCTTCTGCAGGGGGTGCTTCTGGAAGATCTGGGGAGGAAGCCAGCGGGTCAGGGAGGCAGGACGGAGGGCAGGTGGCAATCGCAGGATGGTCCTGAGTCCATTTCTCTAGAGCCCCACCCACCCCGAGCCCTGCTCCTGCTTCAGCCCATTCATAGGGGCAGCGGTACCCTCCCCTTCCGGGGCTTTGTGCCACCCTCCTCACAGGGCCACCCAGTGGCGGGGTTGGGTTAATCTTAGAGCATGATCCCTTTGGGACAAAAACCCCAGCCCCTCTTTCCTGCCTAGAGCAGACACTGTCAGCACCCCCCCACACACAGTTTCTGGGCATCCCTGGGGGATGGCTCACAGGCTACAATTTCTATTGATCCCCGTGGGATTGAGATTCAGTGGAGGGGAGCTGTCCCAGACAGGGGGCATGGGAAGGGCTTGACTGGGGAAAGAAGGGGAAGTGAAATCCCACAGGAAAGGCAAGAGACAGATTGGACTCTCCCCACTTGACCTGTCTTCACTGCCCCCATGGCAGGGGTGAGACCCCGCAGCCTCCAAGGAGACAGGAGGCTGCTATGGCATGGGGGTGGGGAGGGGACAGCGAGAAGAGAGAGGGTTTAGACTCGGGTCCCATTCCCATGCCTCCCACGCACCTGCCACCCCTGGCTACCTCTCCCCTGCCCCAGCCCTTTACGGGGTTTTATTCCAGGAGCCCATTCCTCCCGCAGCGTTAAAGGAGACCAACAAAGCACAGCGTGGATCAGGGCCCAGTTGCACTGTACTGGGTTCAGTGCCGCTGCTGGCATCCCCTGATACCCCTCGTGGGCTGGCCACCTGCCCGCTGTCTGTGTTCGTGATCCGATCCGTGTCCGCGCCCAAATGCAGCACGGGCAGCCGCAGACAGGACCAACCAAATGGAAAAACCAAATGCCCGGCTGGGGTTTTCAAACAACCCCCCTCCTCCAAATGCTATTGAAATTCAATTGGAGCTGGGCACCTAACTCCCCTGGGCCCACTGTTACATACACCTGGCATAGCTAAGTGGTGACCAAGAGAGGGGGCTGAATAACTGTCCCCATGCACCTGCAGGGCCAGAGCGCACGGAGGGGAGGCTCTGGTGAGGAGGTGGGGTAACTAGGAAGGATGGGGTGAAACCCAGCAATGTACCCAGGAAACCCTGACAGTGAGCTCCCTAAGTCTGTGGCATTGCCCCCCTCTGGGAAGGGGGGGAGCCCCATTGCATGGGCTGATTAAAGCCAGCCCTGGAGAATGCAGGGCCAGAGATAATCCTGTCCCAGAAAGGAGGGTGGCCTAGCTGCGTCCCTCTGTATCTTCCCCCTCGCCCGTCCGTAGGGCACTCTGACGCACAGCTGCATTGTGCTGCAGCTTGTGTTTTAGGAGCACACCTCTCTGCGTGTCTGGTGTGCTATCCCTGCTCTGGCAGGAGGGACCGGCCTGTCAGGGTGTGGGCCATGGGAACGCAGAGGGAACGGCAGCAGCTGGCAGCGTGGAAGGATGGGAAAGGGGCGTTATTTTTAGCATCAATATCCTCCTTGTTTCATTTGAAACAAAGCTCCAGTGAGTGGGAAACCAATGGGGCAGCTGACTGCCGTGAGTGAGTCCGTGTGTGGGTTTGTGTGTGTCATTGTGTGTCCATGTGCTCCGTGTGCGTGTGTGTCCATGTGTTGTGTGACTGTGACTGTGCCCGTCTGAATGTCTGAGCGTGGTGAGTATCTGGGTGACTTGTCTGTGTGTGTCCAGGTGATGTGTGTGTCTCTCTGTGTCCATGTGTTGTGTGACTGTGCCCATCTGTCTGTGAGTTGTGCGATTTCCCTGTGTGATATGTGTGTGTGTACATCTGAAAAGAGCCTCCTCTCTGGGAATCAGCCAGGGGCACCCAACAATGACAAGCTGCCACAGCTGGATTCCTCTCTTCCCCGGCCCGCCGTGGTTTCCAGCCATCCCCGGCTCCGCCCAAACAGACCGAGAAGCCCGATCTCAGGCCTGACGGCAGTGCAGAACCACCAAAGCCTGCGCCATGCTGCTGTGGGCTGGGGGGTTCGGAGACACGGGATGGGGGGTCTCCCAGTGCATAAACTGGAGCTGGGATTTGCATGTTGCAGCCTAGAATTAGCATCCCTGGGTGAAACTGAGGCACAGAATGGCGGCGGAGGAGGAAAAGCAGCTTATCAGATGGGCTCCATCTCCATCTCTCTCCCTGTTCTCCCTCCTGTATCTTTCTCTCTCCCCCATTCGCTCACTCTTGCACTCACTCGCTCGCTCTCAGTTTCTATGGAAACCGTGTCTCTGTGACCTCACTTCCTGCGACCAAATTATTTTTTTTAACGGGTCAGTGAAATGTGGCAAAGATGCCAGCAAAGCTTCAGGTGCAGGGTTTCCAAAGGGGCTTGTCTAGAGCAGGAACACGAGCGGTCACTTCGCGCGTGCAGCCGGCAAGGACCGTCCCGGTTAACGACGTGCCCGAGAGGCTAGGGTTGATCGCGGCCAGCGGACGTGGTTAAACACGACTAGCACTGTCTACACAAGGCAGTAACCTGTTTTGGTGCTACCATGTTAGCTGGCATGTGTAAAAAAGCCCCTTACTTTCCTAATGTAGACATCCCCCCCACGCGTGCTGCATGAAATGACAGGCCAACATATGCATATATGCTGCACAGACACCGTCCACGTGATGCTCTGTTACACACCCATACGCCCACGCCTTATACGTGAACGCATTACGTACTCACGCATGCAATCTGCAAACACGCTACACACGTACCCGCACAGCCATACGGACCCACAGCCATGTGTATCCACACAATCACATCCGGGTCCGTTACACATCCCTAGAGACATGGGCATCCCGCCGTGTAGTGGGGCAGTTTCCCCACTCCGGTGGGAAAAGCCTAGTCTGATTGGGGAAGCAGCCACAGCTGGGGCCACGCCCAAGCAGGCCACAGCGGGCCCTTTAAAAGGGCTGAGAGCCAGGATCTGAGTCAGTCTCTCTCCAGCCCTGGAGGGAGAAGGATCTAGCTGCCTGGGAGCACAGGGTACCGGTACCGGTACCGGAAGCGGAGCGGGGCAAGGGCAAGGGCAAGGGCAAGGGCAAGGGCAAGGGCAAGGGCAAGGGCAAGGGCAAGGGCAAGGGCAAGGGCAAGAGGAGCTGGGGAGCTCCAGCCTGGTAAACCCCCAAGGCTGAGGCCTGGTTAAAGGCCCAAGGCAGGTACTGGGGCTGCAGAGGTGCAGCCCGGGCATAGGCAGATGGTCCAACCCCCTTGCCAGTGATGAGTGGCCATTACACTGCAGTTTGCCCCAGTGAGAGGGGGCTGGATGACGACTGGCAGTAGCCACTGAGGCAAGGTGGGCATAGAGGGCCCTATGGAGAGGAGACCCAGAGTGTGGGGGTACTGCTGGGGGCAGAACCCAAGGAAAGGGGCAACGGCTCCGGGAGGGACACGGGGACCTGAGGCAGGTGAGACACCGGCCATTAGAGGGCGCTCCGAGGCTGGAAAGAGCTAATTCCCAGACAACCAGCAGGAGGTGCTGTGCCGGTGAGTCATCACTCTGCTGCACTCCACCTACCCACCCATTGACAGACCCAACAATCACAAGTAATCCTGTCCACCAACGCAATTGTTACAAGGAGGAGGGAGAAGAATTGTTCTCCTTAACCTCTCAGGGTAGGACAAGAAGCAATGGGCTTAAATTGCAGCAAGGGAGGTTTAGGTTGGACAGTAGGAAAAAATTCCTAACTGTCAGAGTAGTTAAATTGCCCAGGGAGGTTGTGGAATCTCCATCATTGGGGATATTTAAGAGCAGGTTGGACAAACACCTGTCAGGGATGATCTAGATAATACTTAGTCCTGCCTTGAGTGCAGGGGAGTGGACTAGATGACCTCCTGGGGTCCCTTCTAGTCCTATGATGCTATGAATTATATCCACACATGTGTGAAACTCCACCCCAAATCACACAACCATGCACCCCCACCCCATACTTCATATGTGCACAATCCCCCACTCCCCTATGCACATGCGCAGAACATTACAAGAATAGCCCTACGGAGCAACCTGCCACCAGGCCGGGGATGGACACAGTGGACAAAGGGACCCAACCCGCTCAGGGGACCCACCCTGGGCAGGTCAGATACCAGCCGGGTCTGTCTCTTGGGCAACCTGCGCTGGGACAGCAATAAAGCCTCTTTGAACCGAGCCGCGGGGTGGCCCTCCCCGCCCCGGCATTACCGCAATGAGCTTGGCGAAGGTCTCGTAGATGAAGATGAGGGAGATGAGGAAGGAGAAGATCTCCTGGGTGTAGCGTGAGATGTAGCGCACCAGGAAGCTGCCCTCAAAGGCCACCACCAGCAGCACCAGGATGATGAGCCAGAAGCCGATCCAGACCCGGCCCACGATGTACTCCATGCCGTAGCTCTCACAGAACTGGGGGCGAGGGGGAAGCAAAGCAGGGCTTGAGTCTCCTGTGGTCCTTTTCCTTCTCCTCCGGTGGCCTCTCAGCTGGCCTCATCTCCACTTCTACCTTGGACCAGACAGGGCCCGGACCCACCAAGCTCCCCCTAAAACCCTTCACACTCTTCTTCCCAACCCCAACTCTGCCCCCCAAGAGACTCTATCCCGCCTCCCCTCCTAACCAACCCCTGCCTCCCCCCGCCACCTCTTCACCCCAGCTCCCCCAGCTCCTGCTCCTAGCAGCCCAGCTCAGCCTGGACAGACCAGTCCTTCCTGCACATCTGTGACAAAGCGGGACTGTTCTTAATGTTTCCTCTGAATAGTGTGGGGGTGCCTCAGTTTCCCCTCTGCGTTCTTAAGTATCTAGGTGGTGGGGTAAGGGTGTATGATCGTTGCAGAGCCCTAGAGGATAGGTGTGTGCAGGGGTCTGGACACAGAGAATGGCCGACACCCTGTTTCCTGGCAACTGATAGCCTGGGCCCTTCACCCCTGCAAGGTGAGAGCTAAAGGGTTGGAGAACAAAGGAATCAGGTGACCTCCTGGCCCAGGAAAGGGACAAAGCCCAGAGGAGGAGGGGCTGGAGAGAGTTTCAGTTTGGGGCTGGCTGCGGACAAGGAGTGAAGGGGCAGACGTGGTTGTCTGGCTCACTGCCCCCCAAAATGGACCCGGCTGAGGGGTCCTGTTCTCTGCACCTACAAGCTCTGTTTTAGACCATGTTCCTGTCGTCTAATAAAAACCTGTTCTGTTTTACTGGCTGGCTGAGAGTCACGTCTGACTGCGGAGTTGGGGGGGCAGGACCCTCTGGCTTCCCCAGGACCCTGCCTGGGCGGACTCGCTGGGGGAAGCGCACGGAGGGGCAGAGGAGGCTGAATGCTCCGAGGTCAGACCCAGGAAGGTGGAAGCCGGGTGAGCTGTGTGTCCTGAAGACAATCTGCTCCCAGAAAGGAGACTTCCCCAGAGTCCTGACTGGCTTCATGGGGAGCAGTTCCAGAGCATCGCCCAGGGACTCCGTGACAACATTCTCCCCACCACTACCCCACGCCCTCCTGCCATCCAGCCTGGGACCCCGCAGCTCCATCGACCCCGGCTTGGCCTCCTTCCCAATGGCTGGGGATGCTGTGGCCCGGCAGCATGGCCCTGGGCACTGCTGGGCTTTGCTCTGTCCATGGGCTTACGGCTCTGGTGGTCCCAAGGGGTGGGGGCTGCCCCAGAGAAGGAGGGGGCAGCGCCTCCTGCTGGGAAGGATGGGTTTGTGCTCCATCAGGCTGGAGTGATCCTCAGGCGGGGGGGCGGGTATGAAGCTGGGAGGTGGAGTCATGGGTCTCCCGCTCCCCAGGTGCTGGGGGCCTGGGCTCCGGGAAGGTTTCTGCCCCAGGGGATGGGCTGTGTAAGGCAGCCGGGGAGGCCTTATGGGAGGGAGAGCTGGACCTGCCACACCTTTCCCTGCAAAGCCACACGGGGGATCAAGCTGCGGGGCAGGTGGGGGGGGACAATGGGCATATGCAGGGCTAGAGGAGGGAACCAGGGCACCTACCTTAAAAAAGGCTTCTTCAAAGACCAGCAGGGGACCTGAAAAGCCAACCACCAGCAGGGGCTGAGCGCCGAGGAGGCAGAAGATGATGCCCTGTGCGGCTGTGGAGACCAGCAGCTCTGAGACCCCTATCATGTTGCTTGTCTTTTCCCCTAGAAACAACAGTGCAAGTCAGCAGAGAGGGGCGGGGACCCCCGTGGGCCAGGGACCCTCCTGATCCCACCAGGGCACTCTCCAGAGCGGGTCTGGGGCTGCCTGAAGGGGCAGGGGCCCCAGGGAGTCACCCTGGTTCCCTGGGGGCCAGCAGCTGGGTCCCACTTACCCAGCAGGCCCCCGAAGGTGATGGCCGGGGAGAGGGCTGCGAAATAAATGAAGATGACGGCAGCCAGGCACTGGGCACTGAGGGCGTCCTTGATGTCGCTGAGGTATTTGGGGTAGCGGCGCTTGATGTCCCGCACCAGGCCCCCGAAGGGCCGGCCAGTCCGCCGCAGGGGGTCATCCTCCTCCTCGAGGGCCTTGTCTGCCAGGCCTAGATCTGCAGGGAGACAAAGGCACCCGTGGCCAGGCTGGGGAGGTAATGCCAGGAGTGAGGGGGAAATTCAGCCTCTGTCTTCTCTCTCTCCTGGGCTTTCTCCCCACACCTGGCCCCAAGGGGCCACCGTCTCTAGAGCAATCGGGGCTCAGCTCCATGTCCACGCAGCACCAGCCTGCAAACCCTGATCTCCAGGTGCTGTCCTCTCCTCGGTGGAGAGTGGGGCTCCCTGCAATGTACTCAGTGTCAGGCTCTCCCCCAACCCGCGCAATGAGCCACCAAACCTGACCCTGACCCCCGCCCCGGGGGGCATTGGAATTCAACATCCATGCTCCCTCTGCCCTGGGTTTCTTCCACACTGCTCCCCAATAAACCTCCACCCGCCCCCAGCGCTGCCCCATTCATGCATCGCCCTCCCAAAGGATCCTTCCCATGGTGGGCAGGGACCATTGTGGGCAGGGACCAGGGGTGGTGGCTTTGGTCTGCAGGAGGTAGAAGAACCTCCATTGTCCTACTCAGGGGTCCCGCTGCTTTGATTTTCAAGGCTGTCCACCAGCCATCTACCAGCCGTCTACCAAGCTGGGGGCCTCTAGGGCTAGGACAAGAAGCTTCTCCAGAACCTACATGCTGCCTCCAGACTGGGCCCTACATACCCTTTAAGATCTTCATTTCCGGCTTCTTCTCGTCTGGCAGGTACCTCTTCCGCAGCAGCTCCTTCTGCATGGGCACCAGGCTCCTGAGGAGCTGCTCGTTCTGGATCTCGCAGGGCGGGAGGACAATGCTGCAATCCAGAAACTCCTCCACACCCTTTATCAGGTCCTGGCGCTCCTCCGCCAGGTAGGCGTCCCTACGGAACCCCTGCCAGGGGAGAGGGAGGCTCAGGAGGGCAGCGAGACTCCCCGCACGGGCACTGCCATGGCTTACCCCTGGGACCCCTGGGACCGCTCCATCACAGTGGGGCACTAGTGAGCTAAGGCCCTTCTAAACCATCCGGCCAGCTGGGCTCCCTGTTGCCCTATATCCTGTTCCAGCAGCTCAGGGCAGGTCTACACTGAAAACGCTGGGCCGGTGCAGCTAACACTTCAGGGAAAACTCGGCTACACCAACGGGAGAGCTTTTCCAGTCGGTTAACCCGCCCCTGTGAGGGGCAGCAGCTGAGTCCGCAGGAGGAGCCCGCCCACGACAGAGCACTGTCTACACCAGGGGACAGGCTGGAGAAGTGGCCCAGAGAGGGGGGAAAGGTTTTTGGTTGTGTTTAAAGACATTTCTGAGGCTTTTCGTTTTGCTGGCTGGGCCCCCCCCCGGAAGGGCAAGTCTGAAGCTAGTGACCCAGCCGGAGGGCTGAGTTACAGACAGAGAGATGACCACAATGCCAGCATGCCCATCGTCCGGGGGCGCTAGCCCAGTGAGAGAGCTGCTACCCCACGGCCGGCCACGAGGGAGTGCCTCGCGGTGAGCAAACTGGGTCATGGCACCCAGCACCGCCCGGTGGCGCTGTCCCAGAGTCTATTGGAGCAGATGGAAAGACCCCCGTTGACTTCCATGAGCTTGGGATCAGGCCCTTAGAACGTGGGCTCCTCACTCCAACCCCGAAAGGGCAGGAGGCAAAGTCTTTTCCCTCCAGCTCTGCAATGCCTCCCCCTGGCTACGATGGAGGTATTATCCTTAGCGGGAAGGCCAGAGGCCTTTAACATGCGTGTTTGAGACAGGGCCAGAGGTGGCTGTCAGGGAGTGGGATGTAGGGCCCTGATATCCTATTCTGTATGTAGGCGGGGAAGGAGCCGCTGCCTGGGGGTGTCATGGGCACAGATCCCCAGTCTTCGGGAGGCCGCCGTACCCTTTCTGCCATCATGGTGGAGACGGCCCGTCCGATCTCATGGTAACTGATGTGCGGGGAGTCGGGTCCCAGCACCATGAAGAGGAACCTCACGGGGACGGACACCTGCAGGACCAAGTCCAGCTCCACTGCTTCCCTCAGGCGCACGAAGGCCAAGGTGGGGTGATCCAGGAAGGCGGCACGGCCTAGAGAGAGGACGGGATGGCAGGGGGGTCACTGGCGGGGCTCGGCACAGAGGGCAGGCGGAGGGGGACGGGTTCCAAGCACCGGCAAAGGGCTGGAGGGTGGGGGCAGGGAAAGGGAACAAAACGGAGAGGATGAAAGAGAGCAGGAGGGGAAAGAGAGGGAGAGAGAGACGGAGCAAAGTGAGCGAGGTTACATCAAGCCAGACATGCAAGCAAAACAGTGTTTCAGCTGGGCACAGAGAAAGCTGCCCAAGTGCACGAGACAACAAAAGCCAGAACGTGGGGCCTCCCCTCCCGCCCAGGCCAGCCTCTGCCGTGCGCCGAGTGGCATCTCCCCTCCCACAACTGGTCTTGCTCAGCTGGATCCTGGTGCCCAGCTCCAAGCAAAGCTGGTTCCAGAGCAGCCACCTGGATCTGGCCTCCTGCCCAGCCCCTTCCCCGTGATGGAGGCATGTGGCATGGCTCAGGAGCCCCAGGGGGCGCAGGAGAGGGTCGCGCTCACCTACGAGGACCAGCGTGGCCTCGGCATCCTCCGGGATCTTCTCGAGGAGCTGCTTCCTGGGGGCGTGCCCCCGGGGCCCTTCCTGCAGAGACGCAAATTCAGAGATTCTCATCGTGCGGGGGGCCACCCTCCCCTCCTCCCCCCCCCCCCGCCAGGGCACAGGTGTGTCATCAGCCGCGTTTCTCTCCACTGCGCTGCTAAGCCCACCTGTGGCCATGCCCACGGCTCACATCCCCAGCTGGACCAGCCCCAGCGCTGAGAGCAACCCCCCTTGAGATGCCCTCACTCCAGAAGCTGCAGCCTCTGTGTGCACATGCTGGGCTCCTACTGTGCTTGGATTTCAGCCTCAGGTTCTTGGTGTCCCTTGCTGCTCATTCACTCGACAGACCCAGGTCCCGCCTGGTGGGACTCCACCGGCTGCCACCTGGCATGATGCAGGAGGCCCCGCAGATGCGAGCTCTTGGTGGGTCCCTCTGCCACCTGCTGCTCCCCATCCCCCCATAAATGGCTGTCCTGAGGTTCTCAAGCTGGGGGCCCGTTCCCACCATCTCCTTGCCTGTTCTGTGCTCGTGAGCGTCTGCATCTCGATCTGGTGATATTCCTGCATGAGCGGCTGGGAGGTGACCTCGTCCTTGGTGCCCTCTCGTTCCAGTTGGCCTGGGAAAAGGGTCCCCATGGATTCAGACTCATCTGGGTGGCTGCAGAAAGGGGGAGGAAAAAACCCAGACCATATCACTCTGCAGGAGACACTGCCCAAGCAGATGGACAGGTTTGTTCTACCCGCCCCCCCCACACCCCACATCCCATTGACCAAATAATTGTTAATTATCCCTAATTAATAAATTAATATTGATTGAGCATTTCATTGCAAAGGAACCTCCAATATTACAAACACCTCTTGGGATCTGGCCGCAGGAATCACTTCACCAGCTACTGCAATGCGGCCACCTCTGGGATGGGACATGGTGGCTGATTAACTGCACCCAGTAATGCTGCGCGGTTTAGCAAAGGAAGCAGAAGACTGTTGTATCTGGGGGTGGGGGTGTGAGCAGGCAAAGCTCTCCCAATTCCTCTACTCCCTCCCTCCCCCCGCCACCTTCCCACAATCTTGCACATTGCATCGTCATTTGCACCTGCGTAAATGGGACTGGCACTTGTGCAAAGGGGCCTGCAGGATGAAACACTCCCAATCGGAAGAGCCAGGATGCTGGGATTCCCCAGCGCCCCCCCTCTCCTCAGACTCCCCCTTTCCCAGCTCCCCCAGAAAGAAGTCAAGGCCACAGCACATCCCCTCGCTGCCCTCCGGGCGGGTGGCAGAGGACCGGTACCTGTGCTGTAGCAGCAGGGTTCTCAGGATCGTCTCTCTGTCCTGTGGTTTGAGCTGCCCTTCATAGATCATTTGGTCGATCAGCTGATTGGTGATGCCTGCCAGGAACTTCTCAGGCAGGTCCAGAAGGACAGTGCCTGGGGGAGACGGGCGGAGGTCACTAGGGCTGAAGTCCTCCCTCCCTGCTCAAGCCATTAGTCATTGGCTCACCCAGGGCATGGGATCCCCCTTCTCTGTCCATCCACCCTGAACTCCTCCTTCCCTTCCCGCTTTGTTCCACGTCTCACGTGCTCTCTGTTCCCTCTGGCTCCGATTCTGCCCTGGGAGCAAAGGAGGTGCAAGGCCTGGGTGCCTCCAGCAGCACTTTGCCTGGGAGTAGGCGAGGGCAGAGGTGCCGGGAGCGACAGCATCAAGCCCTCTGGGTCTTGGCTCTGTTCTCTTCTTTCACTCCATAGTCTGTCTTTCTTTTCCAGTTCCCACCCCTCTCCGACCTACCAAACCGTTGTATCTATTCTCCCCGTGCAACGTGTTCCACCCGCCTGCTTCAGGGCACAAGCCAATTACTGGCCAATGAGGGTCAGGAAGGAATTTCCCAGCTTATTCCAGATTCCGTGACTGGAGCCTTTGCACTTCCCTTGGAAGCAGTTGGTGCTAGCCCCTGGTGGAGGCAGGATATTGGGCTCAATGGCCAATTGGGTGCAGCATTTCCTATCAATAGGGCCAAACTGGCTGCTGGTATAAGCATGTGCCTCTCCAGTGCAATAGGTGTTGCGCTCCTCACTTACGCCACTGACAAATATCATCCGGATGCTACCCATAATATTAAACTGAAGGGCCAAGATCTGGCTCACTCTTCCTAGGTCACCCCTGCTCCATTCACTCTCTTCTTCCCTTGTTCCTGGCTCTTTATTATCTTTCTCTGACTGGCTCACTGTCCATTTCTCCCCTTCCCCCTTGACCCTCTGTAGCATTGTTTCTGATCACCGCTGCCCCCTCCTCACCTTTCGTGAAGGCCCTGCGCACCTCCAGCAGGCTGCGGAATGTCAGGTATGAGAGGTGCGGCCTCCCCCAGTGCCCTGCCTCCTCAAAGTCCTCCTCCAGCTTGATCCAGTGGCCGGCCTCCATCCAGCGCAGCTCGTTGTTTCTATCCATGACCAGTTCTTGTAACTCCACATATGCCTGGGAAGGGAAGAGCGGATGGGACAGAGCCCTTGGAGAGCAGGCTGGGATTCTCTCCTGGGGTGGGCAGCCAAAGAGGTGGCCACAGCATCCCCAATAATCCAGTGGCGATGCATGTGAGTGTGGTGATTGATGCCTGCCTGAGTATGCAGAGAGCCTGAAACAATAGCTCTGAGAGGGAGGATTGCAAACTTCCTCCAGGCTCCGCCCACAACCCAATCTCTACCCACTAAAGCTGCCAAAATGAGAGGCCAGATTTGGGGTCCCACACACGGGCTGCCACTCCACCCCTGCCCCGCTCCGCAACAGGAGCAGAGCAAAGGGGATTGTTCCAAAGGAGAGTCAGATGCCCGATTCCCATGGATGGCCAAGGGGAGTTGGGTGCCTTCAGGCAGGTGCATCAAGGGGATGCAATGATCCAACTCCCTTCCCCCTGCCCTAGGAACTCGAGGCCCCATGTACCTCTAAGCTGCAGCGAGGTCTAGCTGTAGGGGTGTGGGGCAGGGAGGTTAGCACCGCATGGAAATGGACCAGACAGTAAAACGTCCTCTAAACGAGGGGACAAGTTTCCAAAGACCCTAATCCTGCCCCCACCCACCGCAGTGCTGGGAAGTGCCCAGGGCTACACATCCACCCCAAGCTGAGCCCACCTAGGCCTTGGGAGGTGATCAACTTCCCTAAACTCCAGGGCACCCCTCGCCTCGGAGTCCACAGCAAATCAGCCCCAGGAACCCGATGCCTTCTGGGCTCATCGAATTATTCCAGTGTATGGATTCACTTGCCACGGGAGGCTGCGGGACGTGCCAGTCTGGACTTACCTATGCCCCCTCTGCTCCCAGTATCAAGCCAGAAAGGTGGAAAGCACAGAGCCCTCCTTAGAATTCAATCCCTGGCTGATTTGAGCCCTCAGAAGATCAAAACTTGGAGAGAGCAACTCACCAGGTATTAAAAATAACCCAGGGTCCAGCTTTCCCTCAGCTGGGTTTAGACAAGTGACAGTGGGTGATTTAATTGATGGCTCCGGAGGGCGGGAACTAGCAATGCAATAAGGCTGGGGTGGAAATTCTGAATGAGATGGACCCATGAAGAGCCCATGGGGAGACAAGACAAGTCTGGCTAATGATTATGTTACGTAGGCTTTGGTGGCTTTGACAGATCCGGCGGGATAGCCAGGGTGGATCTGTCTAGGAGCCAGTGGCCAGTGTTAGTGGCTTCAGGCAAAGGTGCAAGAAACTCCCTAGTTGACTGTCATGGGATAACCTGCCCAGGGTTCTTCCCAATCCCCAGGTGGTTCGGGCCAGATTTTCAAATCATCTGAGCACAGGTGCATGCTGGGTGGTGAGAACTTTGTAAACTTTGGCTCTTATTTAGGTGCCTATACGGGAATGGAGCTCTTAGGGAAGTCCGGCCCTGAGCTCTGTGGAAAATCTGGCCTTAGCGGCTGGCTCTGGCCTGAAGCAGGAGTGTTAGCTCCCTCTGTCCATGTGTAACATAAGGGTGCGTGCTCATGTTATCCACAGAAATGGCTGATCCCTTTGGAACTGCTGGGGAGTTCTTGGCCTCAGTGACATCTGGTGGCAGTGAGTTCCACAGGAGAGTTAGGCTTTGGGTAAACAAGTATGGCCTTGTATCCATTTAAAATGTGTTGCCTTCCAGCTTCGTTGGAAGGCAGAGATGGAGCTAGGTGGGGAAACACCGCCCTGGACACGTGGTGGGGAGAAAGATCTGCTGCTTATTTCAGCAAGAGCAACAGGAACAGACATGACTGAAGCAGGAGGAAGGCTCAGCAGCAGTGGTATCATCTCTCCTTTCTGCCCCATCTTCCCCTTCTCCCCAGGCCTGATGCAAATTCTCTGGACCTGATCCTCAGCTTGGCTAAATGAGCGGCGCCCTTTTGACTTCAGAGGAGCGGCGCCAGCTGAGAATCAGGCTGTGAACTCCTGCAGCCACTCGGAGGCGCTCCGACCCCTCTGCTGTCGGGTGGGACCCAGAGTACGTGGCCCCCCACCGGACGCCTTGGAAAGCAAGAGGCGAGTCGCCGCAGAGTGGTATTACCGGTCTATTCCCAGCATGCTCCCTGCCTCCCAGCAGCCGGCTGTCACTACGGCAGCGTCACCGAATCTTCGTTGTTCTACGTCTTACTCTCCCTAAGGCCCTTCCTGTTTCTTTCCCCATTTTTCCGCTCTTGGGGAGGGGGTTAGATGTGATTTCAAGCTGGGCTGTGCTGAATATAAAGGGGATTTTTTTATGCAGCTGCTGGACGGCCTGGCCTGGCCTGGCCTGGTGTCCGCACTTCTGGAAGGGGTGGCTGAGTGCACTAAACCCCCGTGATGAGCCTCCCAAGTCTGATCAGAACCTCTTGGTTCGGCAGAACAGGCCCAGAAATGGAAGGAGAAAAAGGGGAGAGAAAGGGGTGAAATCTCCCCATCGCCAACCCGGTTCACCTGCCCTCCCCAGCCCTCCAAGTGCTGGAAGAGCTCTACCCTGCTGGCCGTCGCATAAGCAAAGCGGTGCCCGTTCCAGGCAGGGCATGAGCCCCCATCGCCGGCACCCGCCGAGCAAAACCAGCGTGGGCAGTCAGTCAAACTGGGGGAACTGGGTGCTGCCTGTCCCCTCCCCAGACCGGCTGCCTCCAGCTTCGTGCACACAGGGGCAGTTCAGACCAGTCTGAAATTGCCTCAGTAACTGGAAATGAACTGTCCCAGCTGCCCAGGAAAAAAGGGCTTTGAACTGTCATTAAGCGGCTGAGTGATGGCTGGGAAAGCAGCTGTCCCCGGACTGCACCCCGTGTGTTTATAAAGCAAACAAGACTTACTGCCTTGGACGCCTTCCTGCTCCGCCTGCTCCCCGGGGAGGGTCTCCCTCCTGCTGGGACAATTCCCTGCAGAGGGTCTCTCCCCTGCTCCCCGGGGAGGGTCTCCTCCCGGCTCCGCCTGTTCCCTTGGGAGAGTCTTCCTCCTGCTCCGCCTGTTCCCCCAGGGAGGGTCTCCCTCCTGCTCTGACTGTTCCTGGGGAGGGTCTCCCCGTGCTCCACCTGTTCCCTTGGGAGGGTCTCCCCCCTGCTCCACCTGTTCCCCGGGGAGGGTCTCCTCCCTGCTCCACCTGTTCCCTTGGGAGAGTCTCCCTCCTGCTCCGCCTGTTCCCCCAGGGAGGGTCTCCCTCCTGCTCTGACGGTTCCCCAGGGAGAGTCTTCCTCCTGCCCTGCCGGTTCCTCTGGGGAGGGTCTCCCTCCTGCTCTGATGGTTCTCTGGGAAGGTCTCTCTCTCTCTTCCCACACCAATCTAACCCTCTCCTCTCCCTCCTTCTCCCTGGCTCCCGGAGCATCCTTCCCATTGGGTTCAGATCAGAGCGGGGTCTAACCTCTCCCCATGGGGCCAGACTGGGCCATGGCCTTGCACCCCGAAGGAGCAGCGCTGCACAGGGTCCCAGCATGGCAGGCCACTCACCTCATGTGTACCCCGGCTGGAGGTGGATGGGTGGGCGAACCCCGCGCTCCCTGATGCCTCCTGGGTCTGATCCAATGAGGAGGAACCTGAGTATGGAACAACCTCACTGTTAGCCAGGCCCCGGAGCCACTCACCCAGCCAGCCCCTTGACCCCCGTGGGGGGGCTAGTCCGGCACTGGAGCCATGGGGAGGGCTCCATCCCAGCCACAGCCACCTTCCCACAGCTCCTGCTCCCAGCCCCAGAGACACAGCCCAGATGCTGGGGAGGGGTGGAGATAGCACCCTCCCAGTGTGGGGCAGGGCGGGCTTGGGGGGAAGGGCAGAGACAACCCACCAGAGGGACTCTATTCAACATACAGATAGAGCCCAGGGGCTGCCCAGACCCAGGTCCCAGCCATACATATAGGGCACGTGCCTGCTCCTGGCTTTGCAGACGGGCCCCCCATTCCATGAGGAGGGGTGTTTAGACACCTGGGCTTTCTGGGGCTCTTCTAGCAGAGGGTCAGGCGGGAGGTGGTGTCACCCCACGTTGGTCCCCCCGCCCCACCACAGGGGGCCTGTTCTCCTGTCTCTGGTGCCTCCGGTTTCCCACTCGTGCCGGGCAGACAGAACCAGAGCAGGTGTGAACGCCGCCCTGTGCTCTCCCGGTCCCGGCAGAGACTGGGCGCTGGGGAGCGGGCTGAGGGGAGAGGGCTTTGGTGCGGAGGCGCGTCCGAGGAGCGCCCAGGACACGCGCTCCCCCAGCCCATGCCTGCACCCCGAGGGGGATGCCCCTAGCTTGCGGCTGGGGAGATCCAACATCGCAGCAAGCTGGGGAGAGGGAAGGTTGGAGGTGCCCCAGCAGGACCACAGTGTGTTCTCCAGCGCCCGGTGAGCTCCAAGCCAGGGGACTCTCCCTCCATTCTTTTTGGGGGAGACAATGCCAGAGCCGCACAGATCTCCCCAAACTACATCTCCCCTGGCTTGGTTCCCCCCTTAGACCAGACCCCATGGGCACCCTGGGCGCTCCTTCCACACCTTCTCCCCGTCCCTGAGATGTGCCGGGCCAGTTCCCGCGTCCCCCTGAGTCGCCCCCCCAGGTGTGTACGGGTGAGAGGAGGCCTGGCAGCGAGTCCGGTAGATCCCACCTACCTGAGATCTCAGCGCCCCCCCGGCCACCATCCAGGCGGAGAGAAGGGACAGGTTCCCAGCGCTTCCGTTCTATAAACCTCTGGCCCCAGGGACTCCCTCTGGCCCCACCCCCGAATTCCTGTCCCAAGTGACTCTTGTGTTCAGAGTAAATTGAAAAGCACTCGGGCTGTGCTGACAGTAAACACGGGGCCCCGTGGCGCCCTCCTGGGGCAGGGGACCGGCCCCCAGGCCTGGAGCAGTTTAACCCTCAATGGGAGCTCTTCGTGCCCGAGGGACCTGTGGGGCCGGGACCGAGGTCGACGTACATCTCCCGTTTACCCTCCCTGGTCCTGCTCTGGCCGGCTTTGGAGCCCTTCCCCCAGCAGACAATAGGGGGCTCTGTGGAATGACACCCCGGCTATCCTGGTCACGCCTCAGCCAAGCTGCCGTCGCCCCCCGCCCCGTGGGAAGCCCTGAGTTCGAGTCTCGGCCCGGATCCCGGCGAGGCAGGGCCGCACGCACTAGGTCAGCCCCGCAGGAGAGCTGCTGAGGCCTGCTAGATGGCTGTACACCCTGCCCTCACTTCCCCCCCGCTCCCATTTATATCCCTGCCCCCAAGTTGGTAGAGGTTCTCGCACGGCGGGGTGACTGTACAGGCTGGGAACCGAGAGGGAAGCTGCTGACAGCTGCAAGTCCACCCTGCTCCCCTCCTGCGGCGAGTCCAGAGCAGGGGGTGCGACATGAACCCCCAGGACAAACCCTCCGTGCGAGGAGCCCTCTCTCCCCCGTGCGAGGGGATTCACGGCACTCGCCCAGTGGGGCTGGCTGGGATTCCACTGGCACCGCTGGCTGCCCGTCGGGATGCCACGAGCCACAGCCAGTGGCTGGCACGTCACAGACTCCAGCCTGGGGCTGCCCACTGTACCAGCTGTGTGGGTGGAAGGAAGGGGTTAGGGAGACAGAGCCCTGACCAGCCACCCCCACCCTCTCTTCAGGACCCCCTTGGGCAATAATGCAATTGCTCGGCAGGGCTAGTAGGCTCCCTATAAATACACTGCAGTCACACACGTCTCACATCAACACACACCTCACACAGCTCACATCCACACACACAGGTCACATCCACACAGAGACACACGGCTCACACACGCACACAGCTCACATCCACACAGAGAGAGACACACAGCTCACACCCTCACACAGCTCACACACACCTCACACAGCTCACACATGCACACACCTCACACAGCTCACATCCACACAGAGACACACAGCTCACACCCACACACAGCTCACACAGAGACACACAGCTCACACCCACACACAACTCACACAGCTCACACACCTCACACAGCTCACATCCACACAGAGACACACAGTTCACACCCACACACAACTCACACACACCTCACACAGCTCACATCCACACAGAGACACACAGCTCACACACGCACACAGCTCACACACAGCTCACACCCACAGAGACACACAGCTCACACACGCACACAGCTCACACCCACACACAGCTCACACAGCTCACATCCACAGAGACACACAGCTCACACCCACACACAACTCACACAGCTCACACACCTCACACAGCTCACATCCACACAGAGACACACAGCTCACACCCACACACAGCTCACACAGCTCACACCCACACACAGCTCACACACACCTCACACAGCTCACATCCACACAGAGACACACAGCTCACACACACAGCTCACACCCTCACACAGCTCACGGCCACACCCAACTCATACCCACACAGAGACACACAGTTCACAACCAGACACATACCTCACACCCACACAGAGACGTGCAGTTCACACGCATGCACACGTCACACAGAGAGACAAACACAGCTCACGCCCACACACAGTTCACACCCACACAGGGACACACAGTTCACAACCACACACACCTCCCACACAGGGACACACATGCCAAGACACACAGCTCACACACAGCTTACATCCCCACACCTTACACACAGCTCACACCCACACACGCCTCACTGAGACCGAGAGACTGGGATGGGCATCCACATGGACACACGCACAATCACACAACTCCAACAGAGACACACAGCTGGCAGCCGCACAAATATTCTCAACGCGGAGACACGCACCCACACAGCTCCCACGGACGCGTACAGGCATTCTCACATCCTTCCTACAAAGGGAGACACGTAGTTCGCCACCCGAAACACACGGCTCCTAACACACAGAGGACACACAGATACACTCCTAAAGAGGCGCACACTTGCATAATCTAACACACCAATCAACCTGGAAGCTGCCTCTTGCTGGCTGGTGACAGTAACAGGTCAGCCACAAGTGGCTTCTGTCTTTAGTCAAAACAAACCCTTTATTTATCATCAATAACCAGGCAATTAGAGAGAAACTGGCAGCAATACCTCCGTGGGTCATTGCCTGGCAGGGACAAACTCACACCAGGCGGTTCCAGGAGCCACCGAAAGGTCCCTCGGGACGTTTTCATGCTTTGCGAGATCAGCTCAGGGGCTGGGAGGGGAGATCGAGCTGTTGCACTTGGAAAACTGGGTGCTAAAGGAGACACAAACTCCTGCAGGCCAGGGTGCAGAGTGGGGATGGGCGAGGAGGTCACGAAGGTACCGAGTGGCGATGGATGGGGATGATGTTAGAACAGTGCCACCCTGGTGCAAAACGGCGAGGGATGGGGCTGGCACTAGGATGCCAGCAGCTGGGTGCAGCGTGGCAATGGAAGGGGACGGTGCCAGGGCGGGCATTCTGTTGGTACTGGGCATGGCCCTTTCAAGACCTAACAAATGCAGAATAAGCGACTGCATTAGCTAATCTCCCTCTTTCCTCCCATACGGTTTCCGCACCATTTTCAGGCCCATGAGCCTCTGCCGCTCTGGGAAGATACCAGCCCGTGTGAGCTTTATTTAATCCAGAGCGCAGAGTTCGGCTCCAGATCCGAACTTCCGCAGAGCAAGCGGGAGGTTTTCGCTCCATTAGAGTTGGTGATAGCGGGTCTGTCGCAAAGTCTGGATGTGGCTCAAGATCAGTGGCTTCCCCACAGTTCTGGGTCGATCAAATCCAGGCCATCTCTAGTCTTAATCGGTGCCTGGATCTGTCGGCAAACCCTCTCCTAGATGGCATGATCCTCTGCTAGGACTGCTGTCATGTCTCTGACATCACCCTGCCTTGCCCAGGGGCACCGTCTCCATTCTCCTTCCCTACTCAGGGCATAGACCGCTGCTGACCCAGCCAGGAGTGGCTGAAAAACACACCCCGGCGTCCCCGGGACACACTGGTTGGTGCCCACCATGCCTGTGCCCCACACACCTGTCCCATACACAATTCTACACCCATTCAGGCATCTTGCTCACACACCCACACACGCAAGGGAGCTTTCGAGGCCGTCTTGGTGCACCCCCAGCTGCTGTGGAGGGAGTCGGAGGAGGGGTGTGTCTGCACTGATGGCAGATATCCTACTTATAAACGGTCAGGCCCTGTCCCTGTTCTCTGGATCCCTTTGCCCATGGCTGAGTGACTGCTTCCGGATGGGCAACTTTATCATCAGGGACAGTGGCAAGCACCTGCGAACGTGGTCTAGTGATCTGAGCTCGGAGCTGCAACCAAAAGCTCCTCTCTGGTCTAAGCTTGTCTCTGCCACTGACTTGCTTGGTGCCCTTGGGCAAATCACTTCACCTCTCTGCCGCAGCCTGCAGAATGACAACCGGCCTCTGTCAGAAGAGCTTTGAGGGTTAATTATACCTGACCCTGGGCAGTTCACTTCCTCTTGCTGTGCCTGTGTCCCTTCCCACCCTTTCTCTTGTTGATAGACAATAAATGCTGACTCTTACTCCACGTATGTACAGTGCCTAGCACAATGGGGCCCAGAGCTGCTGCAGCGAGCCCCCAACAGATGGCACTGTGGAGACTTAACTGGTGGGGCTGGTTCAGCCACAAAGCCCTGTCTAGGCAAAGCTTGCTGGGCCCTGCCTTTGAGTGTATGTGGGGAGGAGGAGTGCTTGGCGGTGAAGATGCAAAATCTAGTGGCAGCTAGGCTTCCTCCGTGACACCCCCAGCGTTGTCTGGCACCCAGGAGAGAGCCGGAGAGAGTAGCGGGAGAGGTGGCAATCATTCAGGCTCTGAACTGCCCACGTTATCACAGGGCCAGCAGAGCTCAGACTGCAGCCCCGGCCCACTAGATCGCCTTCCTTCTTGTGGCTAGCTGAATTACTGTCCTCCCAAGACGGGAGCGCCCTCGGAAGCTCGTAAATCCTGTCCGAGTGAGTAAACGAGGCCTGCACCCAGCACGTCATAACAGATATTTATCGGCCAAAAGGCTGCTGAGAGATGATTCGAGCTGCCTGACCTGAAGAAGGCTCAGGGCATTAATCCTTTGGAAATGGCCTGGACGGAGCAATGGAATTGTATCATCTGTTCAAAAGGACTGCATGCACCCACGGTTTCTTTCATTGCAGCCTCATTACAACCCTAAGAAGCGTTGTGCTGGGGATTTAATCATTCTCGAATTAGAATTAGAATTGGAAAAAGGGCAGAGACTAAAAAACGTGGGACTGTTCCGATCAGAAAAGAGAGGACTAAGGGGGGGCATAGGCACCAGCTCTGGGGGTGCTCCAAAAAAAAAAAAAGTGGGTGCTCAGCACCCAGCAGCTGCCCGCCGATCCGCTGTTTGGTGGCGGGTGGGAGATGCTGGGGTGGGGGCAGGAAGAGGTGAGGCAGGGGCGGGGCAGGGGCAGGAAGAGGTGGAGCAAAGGTGGGGCCTTGGGGGAAGGGTTAAAGTGGGGGCGGGGCAGAAGGAGGTGGAGCACCCAGCCGGAGAGAAGAAAGTCAGTGCCTGTGAAGGGAGGGGGATGTGATAGAGGGCTATAAAATTGTGACTGGTGTGGAAATAGTGAATAGGGAAGTGTTATTTACCCCTTCACCTACCACAAGAACAAGGGGTCACCTGATGACATTCACAGGCAGCAGGATTAAAACAAACATTAAGCAAGTACTTCACACAACGCACAGTCAACCTGTGGAACTCCTCGCCAGGGGATGTTGTGAAAGCCAAAAGTATAACAGGTTTCAAAAAAGAACTAGATAAGCTCACAGTGACTAGGCCCATCAATGGCTCTTAGCCAAGACAGTCAGGGACCCAACCCATGCTCCAAGTGTCCCTAAGCCTCCAACTGTCAGAAGCTGGGGCTGGACGACAGGGGATGGATCACTCAAAATTGCCCTGTTCTGTTCATTCCTTCTGAAGCATCTGGCACTGGCCAGTCAGATCCAGGATACTGGGCTAGTGGGCCATTAGTATGGCCACTTGTCTGTAACACTGTGCCCTTCTCCTTTCATTGAAGGACCACAATCTGCTTTACAGATGTTAATTAATTATAAACCTTCTGACATTCCTAGGCATCTTTCCCCCTGCCACAAGAGTGCAACCGCCTCTGGGGTGGAACACAGCCACTGATGAGCTCTGCACAATGGTTGAGGACCAGAAGTGATGACGAACCCCGTACCCAACAGCAAGCAGCTGCAGGAAACGTTGGTGAGTCAATGTAATCACCCAGGCTAGCATTTAGTGCGGGCATCAGTGCAGAATATGCCTTAAGGAAGGTGCCAGGGAACCACAAAGGGGCAGGGGTCCAGTTTTACGTCTCATATAAAAGATGGCCCCTCCAGCAGCACTATACACGTTGACCTCACGCTCGGGTGTTGGCTCCAGCCCTGCCCACTGACTCATCAAGCCACTTCCTGCAGATCTCCCATCCAAGGACTAAGCCAGCCTGGCTCAACTTATCCTGGGAGACCGGACTCGATGACAGCAAAGGGAGGAATAGTGACACAGCTAAGAGGCAGAGCAAGCAGCTGGAGTTGCTGGCAGCATCACTTCTGCCCAGAGGGTACATCCCAGGACCTGCCTAGCACAGAGCTTGTTGCTGCTCCAGGAGCAATTCAGCTACCAAGTTCATAGGCTGAAAGGAAGGAGCCTGGCAGCTCTGCAGAGTAAAAGCCACTGACCCTGGGAAGAGCGTCAGAGCTGCAAACAGAATATGGGAATTACAGCTTTCCCATGTCATGCAACTAGTCCAAATATATAACTTTCTCTAGGGATGCGTAGGACCCGCCTCAACCCAGGATCTGAGCATCCTGATGGATTCCACCTTCCCAGTTCTCCTGTGAAATTGGGGAATATTATCCCCACTTTTCAGCTGGGGAACAGTGTAGGTTAAGTTGCTTGCCAAGGGTGCACAGGAAGTCTGTGACGGGCCTGGGAAAGTCTCCTGAGCCCTAATCTAGGCTCTGTCCACTAGAGTAGGCTATCCTGCCTTCCTCTCCCTCTCTGTTTGTACACACACCCCCAGATGTAGTAACCATCTCCTGATCACTGCATTGATCACGCCCCTGTGATCGCTTCCCCTGCACTCTGCCCACCCATTCCGCTCTGCCTTGGCTATTTCTAGCCCCCCTCTCTTTACACCCATCTATATGGTTCCTAGATATTCGTACAAGGGAGTTATTATCCACAGGACTTTAATAAATCTATCGCACAGCTAGAGCTGGCCAAATTCTTCTTTGTGGATTTGTGCAACATTCCTTGTGAATGCAACACTTTTTTCTGCAATATATCTATATCAGGGACTATGTCAGACAGGGGGAGCAGCAAACTGCAATGGGGGGACCACTTGAGACTGCAGGGGTAGCAAACCGCAAGGCAGGGAGGCTGGTTGGAGGGCAGGCAAAGGGAGGAGAGAGAGGACCACCAGCCCTGCATAGCCAGGCACCCCGGGTCCAGCAGTGGCCATGAGGACATCAGAACCCTTCATAGTGCACCGAGCTAATGGGGTGACATGGGAGGGCTGGGAATTCCTTCCTGATCTCACCCCCAGGCAGGCAGGGGGTGCCCTGAAGCATGTGCTCTGACAACCCTACCTTACATCACGACCTCAAGCTGCATTGCTACAAACAGGTGCCAATGGTGAAGAGAATGTCCCATTGCAAGAGAACCTTAACCCCCCTGTTAACCCTTAATGAACTACGAGCGTTCGGGTTACTCACTGCCTTGTTCATCGAGTGACATCTCTGATTGTTTCAGTTTGGGGTCCCTGTAGCCCTCTTCATCCAGCCTGCTCCTCATTTCAGCTTCATAATCCTCCTAAGGGGGGGAAGGAGAACACCCTTCATGGTCATTAACCCTGCCTGTGTTGGGCAGCACAGCCTGGGCAGCTGTATCCCAGGGCACCAGCTCTGAGACACAGTGTGGGGCCCAGTGCCATCTCTACTCTGGGATACAGAGGGATGCTCTGATGTGATTCCCCATAGGGACTGTAGCCCAGTGTGAAGCAGGATGTCCATGCAGGCATTCCCCATGGGGGATGGTAGCGCAGTGTGAAGCAGGGTCTCTGTGCAGAGATTCCCCATGGGGGATGGTAACCCAGTGTGAAGCAGGGGGTCCGTGCAGGGATTCCCCGTGCGGGATGGTAGCGCAGTGTGAAGCAGGGTGTCCGTGCAGGGATTCCCCGTGGGGGATGGTAACCCAGTGTGAAGCAGGGTGTCCGTGCAGGGATTCCCCGTGGGGGATGGTAGCCCAGTGTAAAGCAGGGTGTCTGTGCAGGGATTCCCCGTGGGGGATGGTAGCCCAGTGTGAAGCAGGGGGTCCGTGCAGGGATTCCCCATGGGGGATGGTAACCCAGTGTGAAGCAGGGGGTCCGTGCAGGGATTCCCCGTGGGGGATGGTAACCCAGTGTGAAGCAGGATGTCTGTGCAGGGATTCCCCGTGGGGGATGGTAGCGCAGTGTGAAGCAGGGTGTCTGTGCAGGGATTCCCCGTGGGGGATGGTAGTGCAGTGTGAAGCAGGGTGTCCGCACAGGGATTCCCCGTGGGGGATGGTAGCGCAGTGTGAAGCAGGGTGTCTGTGCAGGGATTCCCCGTGGGGGATGGTAACCCAGTGTAAAGCAGGGTGTCCGCACAGGGATTCCCCGTGGGGGATGGTAGCGCAGTGTGAAGCAGGGTGTCTGTGCAGGGATTCCCCGTGGGGGACGGTAGTGCAGTGTGAAGCAGGGGGTCCGTGCAGGGATTCCCTGTGGGGGATGGTAATCCAGTGTAAAGCAGGGTGTCTGTGCAGGGATTCCCCGTGGGGGATGGTAGCCCAGTGTAAAGCAGGGTGTCTGTGCAGGGATTCCCCGTGGGGGATGGTAGCCCAGTGTAAAGCAGGGTGTCTGTGCAGGGATTCCCTGTGGGGGATGGTAGCCCAGTGTAAAGCAGGGTGTCTGTGCAGGGATTCCCCGTGGGGGATGGTAACCCAGTGTAAAGCAGGGTGTCCGTGCAGGGATTCCCTGTGGGGGATGGTAGCCCAGTGTAAAGCAGGGTGTCTGTGCAGGGATTCCCCGTGGGGGATGGTAACCCAGTGTGAAGCAGGGGGTCCGTGCAGGGATTCCCCGTGGGGGATGGTAGCCCAGTGTGAAGCAGGGTGTCTGTGCAGGGATTCCCCGTGGGGGATGGTAACCCAGTGTGAAGCAGGGTGTCTGTGCAGGGATTCCCCGTGGGGGATGGTAGCCCAGTGTAAAGCAGGGTGTCTGTGCAGGGATTCCCCGTGGGGGATGGTAACCCAGTGTGAAGCAGGGGGTCCGTGCAGGGATTCCCCGTGGGGGATGGTAGCCCAGTGTGAAGCAGGGTGTCTGTGCAGGGATTCCCCGTGGGGGATGGTAACCCAGTGTGAAGCAGGGTGTCTGTGCAGGGATTCCCCGTGGGGGATGGTAGCGCAGTGTGAAGCAGGGTGTCTGTGCAGGGATTCCCCGTGGGGGACGGTAGCCCAGTGTGAAGCAGGGTCTCTGTGCAGGGATTCCCCGTGGGGGATGGTAGCGCAGTGTGAAGCAGGGTCTCTGTGCAGGGATTCCCCGTGGGGGATGGTAGCGCAGTGTAAAGCAGGGTGTCTGTGCAGGGATTCCCCGTGGGGGATGGTAGCGCAGTGTGAAGCAGGGTGTCTGTGCAGGGATTCCCCGTGGGGGACGGTAACCCAGTGTGAAGCAGGGTGTCTGTGCAGGGATTGCCCGTGGGGGATGGTAGTGCAGTGTAAAGCAGGGTGTCCGTGCAGGGATTCCCCATGGGGGATGGTAGCCCAGTGTAAAGCAGGGTGTCTGTGCAGGGATTCCCCATGGGGGATGGTAGCCCAGTGTAAAGCAGGGTGTCCGTGCAGGGATTCCCCGTGGGGGATGGTAGCCCAGTGTAAAGCAGGGTGTCCGTGCAGGGATTCCCCATGGGGGATGGTAGCCCAGTGTGAAGCAGGGTCTCTGTGCAGGGATTCCCCGTGGGGGACGGTAGTGCAGTGTGAAGCAGGGTGTCCGTGCAGGGATTCCCCGTGGGGGATGGTAGCCCAGTGTAAAGCAGGGTGTCTGTGCAGGGATTCCCCATGGGGGATGGTAGCCCAGTGTGAAGCAGGGTGTCCGCACAGGGATTCCCCGTGGGGGATGGTAACCCAGTGTGAAGCCAGGTGTCCGTGAAGGGATTCCCTGTGGGGGATGGTAGCAAAGCTCTGCAGGGATTGCCCTGAGGAAAGCAGGGAGCAGCGGGGGCGGCCGGATGGACTGAGTGGGGCAGTGATCTAGTCTGGCTCTGAGTTTCCACTACCTGGCCTGGATCCTCCATGGGTTTTTTGCTCATTGCTCCTCTCCCCGCGTCTCTTGCTCTGTCCCAGCAATCAGCCCGGAGGCAGCATCACCCGATGGGCCCAAATCGCTGAAAAGGCAAAGGGAAGAAATGTATGTCAGGAAAGGCAGGGATAGCGTGAGGTAGGCCTGGCATGGTAGCTCATGCCGGGATCCCCACGCCCCCCCTGCAGAATACCGGATTGCAGGCATCATTTATGGCAGCCCCTGCTCCTCCTTAGACCTGGCTTACCCCGGGAGCTCCTGGCCCTCTCTGCAGCATCCCAGAGCATAGGCACAGAAGTGGATCCATGCCTATTCTGCAGGTGCACGGCTGGCTTTGGGAGGAGGGATCAGGCATTGAGCTGGGACTCAGGAGAGTGAGGGTCAGTTCCCAGCGCTACCATGGCTTCCAGTGTGACACCAGGCCAAACTCCAAGGGCCAGGTTTTCCAAAAGTGCTGTGTCCCCCGACCCAGCGGAAATCCGGCCCTTCATCTCCCTGGGCCTCCATTCCCCATCTGTACAGTGATAACCCATTATCTGCTTGGCCTCGTTAGACTGTCAGGCCCAGATCTTCAAAGCTATTGAGGTGCCTAATTCCCAGTGATGTCTATGGGAGTTAGGCACCTCAATACTTTTGAGGATCTGAGCCAAAGCTCTGTCTCTCAGTCGGCCTGTGCAGCGCCTGGCACGTCGGGCCCTGGTCTCAGCTGGAGCCTCAAGGGACTCATGTAATAAAGCTCTGAATCCTTTGTCAGGGCTGGCGGTGAGTACCGTAGGAAACGCATCAATCCCTGGTGCCAGCTGTCCATCCCTGCTGACTGCCACCCACGTGCAGATGGTGTTTGCGTTTCCATCTGAGCTTTCTGGGCTTCTGGAAACTGTTTATTTTGAGGTTAGCTATGAGCACATTTGGGGGTGTCATGTCCCTATGCCCCCCTCCCCATTAGCACAGAGCCACACGCAGGAGTCATTCACTCCTGCGACACAGCCCCGCTCCCAAATGCCGGGAGTTTGCTACGCTGACGTTTAAGGTAGTAACAGGGGAAATGAGATGTAGAGGGTTGCTCAGGGTCACTCAGCGAGTCCCCAGTAGAGGTGAGAGCGGCGTACCAACCCACAGCTCCCCAGCGTGTAACCCACCTTCATTGAGTGCACCCAGGCAACACGTTTAGGCTGTGTCTGCATTGACCTCCGAACCAGGGTCAAACGAGGGCTTGGTTAGATGCAGAGTGGCTCTGGTTTAACTTAAGATGGGGTGGGAAACCAAGTTCGAAACCCAAAGGCTGTGTGGACACTCCAGCTTTGGTTTAAACCAGGCTTATTTGATTTTATTTAAGCTGATCAGGAACAGGTTCAAGCTAAACCAAAATAAGCCACACGTAAACCAATACAGGAATGTGCCAGTTTTTAAAAGTGTTTAAATTAAACTGGTGCAACTTCTGTGTGTTGAAGAAGCCTTCGAGACCCACCCAAACCAGCCTGTGGAACCACAAACCCTGAACTGCAGGGGAGTCTGGATTCAAAGCCAACTCTTTCATTCCCCACAAGAACCCCCGTAATAGAAGGGGGAGGAGAGCCACAGCATGGGGCCAGTTCAGACCCAGATTCAGTCGCAAATATCAGGACTCCAGCTCATTTTTCTAACAGATCATACTGGAACCCCAGATGCAGCCCACCCACAGGCCTCCCCCCCCAAAAAAACCAAGCAAACTGGGAGAGTTCATATCCCAAATCCTGATCTAACCTGGGGTCCTCAGCACATCATAATCCCAGCTAAACTGGTTTGCAGCAGGTTTTAGCCAGCCAGCAAGCACCAAGGCTAAAGCAAACAGTGAGGGTCTCTTTCTATGCACTACATAGGGTGTGTCTGTTTCCTTGCTGATCAATGCATTTTGTGAATTTAGGTTCGAACGCAGCTTTGACTCCGTGCAAACTGGCCGCCTGACCTGTCTTTGAAGCTGGTTTCTTGGGAGCCCCGTTTCAACACAGCCGCACCTGTCTTAGCAAACAAGCTGCAGCCAGGCATGCACTGTACAGACACCCTGCTCATCAGTGAGAATCAAACCTGGGACCATCCAGCACCAGGCGTACAGGACAGCCCTCTGACGCCTGAGCAAAAAGCAGATTTTCCAGAAGTGGCAGGCTAGTGCAGTAGCAGGGTCAGCCACTAGAAGGCGACACAATCACATGCTAACCCACTGTCTCACACTTGCCTGAAGGCAGAATCTTGCCTCGCCTTTTGACCTCGGACTTGGGGCATCCTTTGCCAGATGTACTTAGGCCATTTTCAGAGCTGGCTGGGCCCGGTCCTGCAGCCCTGTGAGCGGCCTCTGGGGCGCTAAGGGTCTGGACCCCAGCTAGCCTGGCGTTAGCCCATTAGGATCGTTAGTTGCTCCTGCCTGCCTCAGAGAGGTCTCCGGGATGAATTTTCAGAGCCCCCTGCCCCTCCCCGGCACTGCAAGGGCCCATCGATTCCCTGTATGGCAGTGCCTGGCTCTGGGAAACCCCGAGCATATGGCCAGTAGGAGGTTCTGGGTCAGATAACTGGGCTTCCCTGCCCTGGCCACGAATCATAGACTATCGGGGTTGGAAGAGACCTCAGGAGGTCATCTAGTCCAACCCTCTGCTCAAAGCAGGACCAATCCCCAGTTTTTGCCCCAGATCCTTAAATGGCCCCCCTCAAGGACTGAACTCACAACCCTGGGCTTAGCAGGCCAATGCTCAAACCACTGAGCTATCCCTCCCCCAGGAAGGAGTTGCCCATGAGAGCAAGGGGGGGCGGGGGGAGAGCTGGAGGGTCCGTGTCACAGGATACTGCAGAGAACTAGCAAGCTCGCTGCAGCCTCGTAGGGGATGGGGCACACGCAGAGAAAACGTAGGATGAATATTCCGGGGAATTCACTGAAGACATGGCCAGCCTGGTAGGTGGGTGGTGGGCTAGAGGGGGAATGGGGTAGCGAAGCATTCGGGGTCCAGCCCTGTATTGCCTGCCTGGTGGCATGACTGATACCGGGAGAACCATAAGCTCAGCAGCTCCGTGTGCTGCTGGGGATCTGTCATGTGTGTGCAGCCAGGACCTGGGTCACAGTGCGTGGCCATGAGACGTGAGCTCACACGGGGACACACGGTCTGCACCCGGAGAGCCCGTCAGCTCATGAGCGCTGCAGAGCCGGCAGGGCGAGGCAGCATCCCTCTTGGGGCACGCTTTGTGGCTAAGCTTGGAAATCCCCAGGGGCTGCAGGGAGTCACGCAGCCGACGGCACTTGGCCAGCACTGAGCCAACGCCCCATCTGGCCTTGCGTGATCGTTGACGATGTCACGACGCGTTTTCTTTTTGCGAGAGCGGGCGGTTTTAGCCCACTGCCCCACTTCTGGCTGTGCCGCTCCAGACTCCCACAGAGCCTTCTGTCTTTGCCCAGAAGCTCTCGCGTGGCCTGGCTGTGCACAGTAGAACAGCTCCACGCCCCTCCCCAGAGCTGGCTGCATTTCAGCAGTGGGCAAAGCGAGCTCTGTTTGCAAAATGCTTTGGAGTAAAGGGCGTTCCCGGCACTTAGAGGAGGAGGGAGGAGGGGGCGGATATTGCATCAGCACCTGGCTGCTGTGTTCTGCACCATGCTGATAGTCCATGGGCTGAGCCCCTCTGTGCAGCCAACCCCCACCCCCTCCCTTCCCCTCCTTGATTCCGAGCTGGGGGGTCAGTAGAGAACGTCCCTCTTAGTAGCCCAGCTCCAGGAATCCCCAAAAGGGGGGCAGCTCCGTGCCTCCCCTGGGAGACACGCCAGTTAAACTGCAGCATGAGCCGGGCGCAGCCAGAGCCCAGAGGGGGGCAGGGGTGAAACGGCACAAAAAGAACCGACAGTGGGAAAGGGCGGGGGGGGGGTAGGGAAGGGGGGAGATGGGGGAGGGGCTATCTCTCCCCCTCACCAGGGCTCAGGTGCTGGAACGATTGACATCCCTTGACCCAGCAAATGACACTGAGGCCACTGTGTATAGCAGTGATCCGCAGTACAGAATCTGTACCCCCCTGCCCCAAATATGGCCCTGAGACCCACGGTATAGAATCTATACCCCCAGTGCCACAGTATAGAGCCCTGAGACCCACGGTATAGAATCTATACCCCCAGTGCCACAGTATAGAGCCCTGTGACCCACAGTATAGAATCTATACCTCCCAGTGCCACAGTATAGAGCCCTGAGACCCACAGTATAGAATCTATACCCCCAGTGCCACAGTATAGAGCCCTGAGACCCACGGTATAGAATCTATACCCCCAGTGTCACAGTATAGAGCCCTGTGACCCACAGTATAGAATCTATACCTCCCAGTGCCACAGTATAGAGCCCTGTGACCCATGGTATAGAATCTATACCCCCCAGTGTCACAGTATAGAGCCCTGAGACCCACAGTATAGAATCTATACCTCCCAGTGCCACAGTATAGAGCCCTGTGACCCACAGTATAGAATCTATACCTCCCAGTGCCACAGTATTGAGCTCTGTGACCCACATTATAGAATCTATACCCCCAGTGCCACAGTATAGAGCCCTGTGACCCACAGTATAGAATCTATAACCTCAGTGTCACAGTATAGAGCCCTGTGACCCACAGTATAGAATCTATACCCCCCAGTGCCACAGTATAGAGCCCTGCGGCCCATCATATGGAATCTATACCCCCCAGTGCCCCAGTATAGAGCCCTGAGATGGCTCCTGCCTCTCAGCCTGTGCCCTTCTGGGCACCTCACAAGCAACAGCCGTTAAACAATCAACATCCCCATGGAGAAAACTCACCAAGGTGACCGCTTCCCCCTACCCCCAAGCCCTGGCTGGGGTGCCTGCCAGAGAACCAGGTCTCCATGCAAGCTAAGCCGAGCTGGGGTGATTCGCAGCTTCCCCCCAGCTCTGGGCTTCAAAGGCAGGGCCACGAGCTGTGTCAGCCAGCCCTGGAGAGACAACCAGCCCCTCCGATCCCCAGGCCTACGGGGGAAGGCCAGGCCACAGGAGCTCAGCAGTCGGTTGGGTTTGGATGGAGGCAACAGCAAGCCGCTGGGCGTGCTCAGCTTCCCCTTTCTCCTGCAGAACCCCACTCCCGGCCCTGCAACTCCAGCAGGACCCTCCGTCAGCCCCAGGAAGGTCCTCGAGGCCTCCGTGAACAGCCAACTCCACTTCTGTGGCTACCCTCTCTCCTCTGCTGGCCTGAGCTCTTCACAGCCCCTTTCACGCCAAGCTCTGTGACCAGCCCCCCAATTTCTTTACACGCCAAGGGGCAGACTCTGGTCTCAGTGACCCGGGCACAGTGCCCATGTCCATAAAGTCACAGCGAGGGTGAGCAGTCAGCACGTGTGAAAAATCGGAACCGGGGTGGGGAGTAATAGTCCTCTATATAAAAAAAAGCTCCGACTATCGGGACAGTCCCTATAAAATCGGGATATCTGGTCACCCGAGTCGCAGCCAGCACCATCACCGCAAGGCAGCTGCCCAAACAACACACCAGCTGAGCACAGGAAATGGCAGGGAGCCCCGTATCCAACAGGAAATATGGGGAGGGATCTGAGAGGGGGGAATGGTTCTGCTTGGCCTCCGGCTAGGATTAGGGGCTAACACTCGCCAGACTTCCGAGCAGCCTCCAAACCCCGCAGCGTTCCCGGGGCTGGGGGGGGGAAGGAGCCACACAACTTTCCGACCTCCGAGCAGATCATCTCCTTAGCCGATCTCGAACCCCATTGCATTAGAGTGTCTGCCAGTCCAACTCCCTCCAGAGATACCAGTGAGCTGCCCTCGTGGCCCTTCTCCCCCCTAAGCTCCCCCAGGTGAAGACACCAACACCCCTCTCCGCCCCCTCCCCCCCCAGACTCCACCCACTCAGCCACACTCCCCGTGCAGCTCCATCCCAAGGGCGAGCGAATGAGCGAACTGACCTACCAGTGCCCGGTGGGATCCCGAGAAGCCTCCCAAGCCTGCCAGCTGGGTTCTCCTCCTGGAGCCCCTGGCTCAGCTGTGGTAGCCTGCCACCCGGGGAGATGGTAAAGAGACCCGCGATCGAGCCAGAGGCGCTTCAGACTCCTGAGTCATGCTCACCTTCCTAATCTCTCTGGCCCACCAGCCCGGCGCGCTCCCCTGCCACTTAGAGATTCCCCCTTACTGCGGCCCCGTAAACAGCGCTATCTGGAGAGACCATCTTGCAGAACCTAGCCTTCCCCTCCCTGCCCATGGCCATGGCCGCCACCTTGCCCAGCCCCCATCTCTCTTGCCTCCATCTCTCTCGCCCGCTACTAACTTCATTGACTTTTGCAAATTAGGTTTAATGCACTTTTTTTTTTTTTTTTTTTTTGTTGGTGGGTCGTGTGGATGGCCCAGCTCCTGTCCTTGCAATATCTTGTTTACCAATTTCTGGGGATTCCCTTTGGGGAAAGCCCTGGGCGGACGTGAGGCGGGGAACCCTTCTCGAATTTTGTTGATTTTTTTAAAAAGTGCTTCTGGTGAGGCATCTCCCTGGCGGACGTTACGTGAGGCATTTGAAGCAAGGGCTCAACTCCTGCCGATCTCACTGCAAGCGTGCCTGTATTTACTAACATGTGCATACCACGGTTATCCGTGAATAGCCCAGGGGCATAGCACGCGCCCAGTGCGCTGGGCATCACACCAGGTGTTTGGACCTGCTGTGCTCAGTAGTCCACCGAGGGCCTGATGCCTGGCCCGCTAACGTTGAAGGAAACGCTCCCATTGACTTCACTGGGCTTTGGGGGCAGGTTCCAGGCACATTCTGCATGGATGCGTTTGAAACTTTCACCGGCTCAACAGGGTTGTTCTACCTAGATGCAGGCGGTGCAGCCACAGGTTCTAGGTATGTCAAGGCAGAACGTACCCAATGTATTGCCAAATAGCAGCTCCTGGTAGAGCTCACCTGTCATGCTGCTGAATGGCCCAGCCGCATGCAGGTAGGACACACCTGCCATGCTGCCAAGCATTCTAGATGTGTTTTACCTCCATGTATGCACAGCACGCCTGATCTACCAGGATGTGCCTGGACTGTCCAACATCCTGGCCGGCGTGTTCTACCCGGGTGGATCTAGAACCAGAGCCTTTTGTCATCTCTGATTTTTGCAGCCTGGAATCTGCCATGGGAGCCACCCTACACTGCAGGTATAGGCTGGGAGCTTTCATTTCTTCTTTCTGAATTACCTTTCTAGCCCTTGTGGTTGTAAAAAACTCGAGAGCAACCCGTGTAGAGATGGCCAAGCTGCCAGCTCTCCCCACAGTGCAGTCATGGGTGGTTAACTACAAAATCGGTGGCATGCTCACAATGTCGGAGAAGACCAATGGGAACTGTATTGAATCTGAAGATAAATAACAAGAGATCAGGCTGCTGATCGCATCCTTTATTTCCACATTCAGTTCAGCAGAAACCTGCGCAGTGAGAGCAGAACGTCCAGCCCGCTGCAAAATCCAGGTCCCTCACCACAGTCAGCAGGGCCTTGTTGCTGCAGAGAGCTCTGGGCACTGCTGAGACCATTAGGTAGTATGGCAGGGGCGTTACATTTTGATGTAGCTTGAATGCTCAGCTGCACAGCCGGTGTGGGCTGCCCAGAGGTACCCAGCATGCTCAGCTGCGCATCCAGTGTGGGCTGCCCGGAGGTACCCAGCATGCTCAGCTGCGCAGCCGGTGTGGGCTGCCCAGAGATACCCAGCATGCTCAGCTGCGCAGCTGGTGTGGGCTGCCTGGCCATACCCAGCATGCTCAGCTGCACAGCTGGTGTGGGCTGCCCAGAGGTACCCAGCATGCTCAGCTGCGCAGCTGGTGTGGGCTGCCCGGAGGTACCCAGCATGCTCAGCTGCACAGCCGGTGTGGGCTGCCCGGAGGTACCCAGCATGCTCAGCTGCGCAGCTGGTGTGGGCTGCCCGGAGGTACCCAGCATGCTCAGCTGCGCAGCTGGTGTGGGCTGCCCGGCCATACCCAGCATGCTCAGCTGCACAGCCGGTGTGGGCTGCCCGGAGGTACCCAGCATGCTCAGCTGCGCAGCTGGTGTGGGCTGCCCGGAGGTACCCAGCATGCTCAGCTGCGCAGCTGGTGTGGGCTGCCCGGCCATACCCAGCATGCTCAGCTGCGCAGCCGGTGTGGGCTGCCCGGACGTACCCAGCATGCTCAGCGGCAGCCCTCCAACTGGCATCTCAGCAGAGACCTTGTGGACCCCAAATGGCCAGAGCATCAATGCTCCTTAGCGCTCATTCCCAGCGCCTGCCTTTTTGACCCTTCTCGCATCAATAGCAGAGTGATACAAACCCCACCCAGCCCTGCTCACCTAACCAGCCCCACTCCCCGGTAAAGCCAACCCAACCACTAGGTTCTCTCCATGCCACCATGCCCAGGGGACATGGCATTATAGGCAGAGGAAGAGGCTTCTCCAACTCTGGCACTGACTGACTCGGGAACCTTGGGCTGCTTCCCAGAGGGATCAAGTATTTGCCTTTCCTGTTGATTCCAGGCTATTAGCCTCCCTGTGTGTCCATTTCCTGATGCCTGGGGCTGGTGTGTGGTCCATGCTTGGTCATCCGACTATGGATCATGCCTAGGGTGAGAGAGGCAACCTGATGGCCTGGACAGGGCGCTGGCCTAGGATTCCATTCCCAGCCGTGCCCTGCGTAACCTTGGGAAAATCACATTCCCCTCTTTTCCGTGCCTCAGTTTCCCCACCTGTAAAACAGGATCAGCCCCTCCCCACCTCTGCACAGCCCTTTGAGGTCGGTGGTTGAAAATCACGGGAGCACGTCAGTGCAAATTGTTCTAGATTTCACAGGCTGCCCTGGACGCACCTCGGAGGCACAAGAGACAGCAGGAAAAACACATTTCAGCCACCTGGCCGATCGGCAGCTGGCACCAAATCGAACAAAACCTGGCCAGCGTGATGCTGCTCTGCACAGATTGGTTTTGCACCATCCACTTATTTTAAGCCGCATGGACGATCTGTGTCTGCGAAGTGGAAGATTGTGAGCTAGCCTGTGGGCGCACCTCTGGGGACTGGCCCACGCTTCAGGCTACGGGGACCCGTGACTCGTGAGTGTGACTGGCCTGGTGTGAGTGTGTGTGTCGGGGGCGTCCACGTGTGGGTGTGTGCGTGGCTGTGGGTGGGTGGGTGCCGGGGGTAAATGAATGGGGGTGAGTGAACAGACCTCCCTGGAGCTCGGAAAGTGACCGAGGCCCACCCCTCTCTGACTCAGGGCCTCCCAGTGCCAGGTTCCCCATTGCACATGCTCAGTCCTCACCGGGTACAGATGCTTTCAAAGGAAAATATGCAACTAGAGATGGGGGGGTCCAGCCCACCCACCTGCCTCTTTCCACCTGCTTCCCCTCCCCCCACCTGCCTCTCTTCCCTTTGCCCTCCACCAACCCCCCTCCCCTCCCCACCTCTCGCCCGTCCCTCATTTCAGATCAGAATTTCCCCCCAGCCCACCCACGTTTGCCAGTTACAGCAGAGACGCCGAGCCAGCAGGCTGGCTCCTGCTCTCAGCCCCCTTGGTGTGAACCCAGAGTAACCCCCCTGAAATCAAGGGAGCCCCATTGCACCCCGATGTCACTGAGCTTATCGCCAGCCCCAGCCCAGCCCCCAGCCACTGCAGTTCTCTGGCACCCCCTCAAAGCGGGTTTTATTGCACATCAGCAAAAGCCGGGGCTAGGCATAAGCAGACTAAGCAACTGCTCAGGGCCTCAAGCAGCTCCAGGGGGCCCGCATTTGCTTTTGTTGTATGTGCGGGGGACCCCCCAAATATTCCTGCTTAGGGCCCCCAATGGGCTAGCACCACCTCTGCGTCAGCGACTGGCTGTCACCTTGGTCCGGTGCCCTGTGCCTCTCTGCCCTGGCTTTAGTCTGAGGAGGAGAGCACGGGGTGGATGGCTCCCAACTCAATGGGCAGCGCTCAGGAAACAGAGAGGAGCAGAGATCGGACACAGAGGGACAGCAGCAGGAGAACCCCTATGCTGACCTGGCCACAAAATCGTACAGGAAACAGCTCCGAGCCATTTTAAAGCCCTGCGTGTTACAACCCGCACCACAGTGCATAGGAATAGGGTCTGGCTCACACACATGGGTCTTTGGCACCCACTTGCTTTCTTTCCATTCGATCGGTGTGCAAAGGATGGGAGAGACGACATGCCCACAAAGGGTTAAGACAGTGCAGACACCAGATCAGGCACGCCAATGTCGCCCTGGCCCATTTGGCCCCAGAGGTTATCAATACACAGGGTCACACCAAAGTGTGTCAGGGTGACCAGCTGGCTGGTCAAAGGTTATCAGAGGCTTGTCTGCTCTCAGCACGGATACCACGGTTGTGCCCGAGTGGGCATGCGATGGCCGGGATAGTCGCAGGAAATACCCCACAGAGACAAGGCACCAGACACACAGAGGGAGGGGTGCTTTGTCTGCAGGATCCACCCCTGCCTAGGGAGGTTTGCCCCAGTGTAAATACCATCTCTGTGGTACTGTGGCTACTGCCACAGGCTGGCTGGCCCTTTAAGGGGAGATGACTCAACCTCACCTGTAGAAGATACTTCCCTGGCCTCCCCAGGTAGAGCAGATAGGCCATGTGACTCAATCAGGCCTCTGGGATAAATAAGAGAGAGAGGGCAGGGCTGGGGGCCTGGGAGAAGCTTGCTGAAAAGAGGAAGGTTCCTGTAGGATTGTCTATGTCACAGCTAGCATAAGCCCTGAGAGCATGAGTCTGTTGAAGTGGGCTGGGAGGTTTGCTCCTGGATGCCGTGTAAACACACCCTGCAACATTAGGACAGCAGCAGATTGGGTTTGCCTGTTGACCGCTCTGAGCCAGAGAGAAGGGGGCCCTGGGGCAAGGCAAGATTCAGGCAGGCCAGAGGATAGACTGTAAGAAGGAATGGGTAGAAAAGCTGTTATTTTGTGTTCCCTTTTGGACTTGGTTACTCTAGAAGGTGGGACCTTCTCAGTAATGACTCTGGTGATGGGCCAAGTTGCTGCAAGTCTCTAGCTGAGGAAGGGTGGTGGAGTAAAGACAGGGCTGGTGAGGAAGGCTGGGCTGGTGATTAGGGCATTAGCCTAGGATCTCAGAAACCTAGGTTCAACTCCCTGTTCTGCCACAGACTCACAGTGTGACCCTGGTCGATCCCGTGGCTTTAGCCTGGGTTATGTAGGAGGTGAGACTGGATGATTACAAATGGTCCTGTCTGGCTTTGCAATCTATAAAGCTGGCTGAAAAGTGGAAACTGAGGCAGAGCTTGTATGGCATTCCCACTTGGCCCCAAAGGAATACTCTGGAGCGAGCAGCCCTTTCACAGATATGGATGTTTGTGCTGATGTAATCTACTGTGGTGAGCTTAATGATCAGATGGCTCTGTGATGGCTGCCAATTTAATTCTGGGAAGTCCTATGGCCTGTGTCGTGCAGGGTCACAGTTGTCCCTTTTGGCTTTGTAACCTCTGAACTTCCATGAGTTGTGTTTTTTGGGGGTTTCTTAAAGCCCCCAACCCCTGAGTCATGTTGTTTACGTGAGAATCTCAGCCATCCCTTTTTTTTCTTTACAAAATAATATTGTTGGCCCCCCCACCCCGGCTACGGCGAAAAGCTTGAAAAATGAGACCCCAAAAGGTTCCAACACCCCGATGCAAAAAATCTGACCTTGCTCATCACTTAAAATGTCATGACTTTTAAGCCAATCTTGTGCTTTTTGGAGGGCTGACTCCAGACTTTTTTTTTAATGCTTGGGTTGAGGATGCTGGATGTCTGCAGCAGAGACTTGCATCCATGTCACAAGCCTGCAGCTACTTGATCTAGGCTGGAAAGAAAGATAGAGGGAGGGGGCAGGAGAGAGGATCTCTGAGCCCCAGCCCTCTCAGTTTGGCAGCTCAGATGGACACCGGGGAAGGTGGGGGGTGTACACGCACTCAGTGCCCATCTGACTATTTCACTGCTGGGCTTGGAGGATGCATCAGGAAATCGAGGGGGGAAGAGAAATGCAGAAACCAGCCTGCAGTGTGGGAGAAGCAGTCACTGAGCTCAAGGGAGGTGGGGAGGGGTGGGTGGGTGTGTGTGAGACACATGAAATGGATGCAGAGGAAGAGACCGATCTGGTCACATGGGACATGTGCATTCTAAGGCCTGTTCCCCTACTTGTGCCATGGGAGGGGAGCCCTGTGCTTGCAGGGTCAGGGGAATGACTGGGGAGGTGAGGGAGGGGACAGGGGGCACTAGGGAAAGGGGGCCCATGTTACCACAGAGGAAAGTGCTCTAGCAAATCAAGGTTGTTTCTGGGCTTTCTAAAAATGCAGTTCTGGGCGGGGGGGAATGCTTCTGTGTCTTTAACCACTAGACCACACTTCCTTGAAAAGGAAGCTCCGATGAAGTGAGCTGTAGCTCACGAAAGCTTATGCTCAGATAAATTGATTAGTCTCTAAGGTGCCACAAGTCCTCCTTTTCTTTTTGCGAATACAGACTAACATGGCTGTTACTCTGAAACTTCCTTCCCAGAGACAGCTATAGAACCCAGGAGGCCTGACCCTGCTTCTAACCACTAGACCCCACTCTCTGTAGTCTCTCCAGACCCCATTACATGGCAGGTGTAAGAAACCGCTGCCAGGCCCTTCTGGAGCCCTGGGTTTCAAATGACTGGCATCTGGATCCAGTCCCTGATCTCCAGGCTAAACCAAGGGCTGCCACTGGATAGCTTCATTGGCTGAGCCTGGCTGCAGGAAATTGGAACTTTCCTGGGGGGAAGGAGACAAAACCCTGCCCATGGGGTGCTGGGGCAGGTGGCCAGGCCAGGCTGTGAGGATGGTGGGGTGCCGGGGGGGGGGAGGGCTGATTGCCTTCTGCTGCAGATACAGACAGACAAAGCTGTGTGATTAGCCTTATCTATGGGGAGAGCCTAGGGATCCTATGTTATCTCAGCATGACCAACTTCACCACTCCCTCCAGTCACCAGAGACTCTCTGCCAGGTCTTTAAAAAGGCCGGGGAGACCTGGCAAGTGTTTCTAGGGATGGCGACACTCTGTTAACCCTTGCTGTGCCGTGCTGCCCTCCCACACCCAGCCAGGAACATCCCTTCAAAAACTTGAGCCAGCAAAACCCTTAAGCACCTGCCTACATCCCATTAACTAAGGCCCTTGTTCAGCATCCCACTAGAAACAGGCACCACAAGAGGAGCCCAGCAACTAGATTTGAATTTGGATAGGGGTGGGGGGATGAAGAACTCTCTGTGCCCCCCGTTTCTCTCGGCAAAGTGATCGCCGCACCCTGTCTAGCTCCAAGGGGCTTTGGAGCGTTGATCCCCACCCTAGGGTGCTACTGGCTGCTCCGAAAGCTGAGCCCCACCCAAGTTCTAATGCGCCGATCCTCCCAACATCCCCATGATGTAGGGAAAGCAGCACTGCTATCCCCATGTTACAGATGGGAAACTGAGGCACAAATAGACAAAGACTTGCCCAAGGGGTTGCAGGCAGAATCAGTAGCAGAACACCCTGTCCAAGCGTCTCCCCGAAAAAACCCATAAAGAGATGCACCCATTTGATTTCTCTTCGGCGAATGGCAGCCATGAGCCCTCTGCCTGGCATGCCCTCGCTCCCACTAGGCAAACCTCCCTGGGAGTCAAGTGGTACCAGAATCCGGCCCATCACACACAATGTGCTGTACCCACTCGGAGCAGCAGGGGGCAGAAGCTTCTAGGTTGCTGTTATGTTCACAGGCCCTGACTGAGATCGGCGCTCCAGTGTGCTGGGTGCAGTTAAGTACACAGTGAAAGACCCTGCTCTGAAGAGTTTCCACAGAAAGACCTGGAGAAGGAGTATTAAGAGCAGGGACTGTCTTTTTTTGTTCCATTTCTACACCTAGCACAATGGGACCTGGTCCAGGACTGGGGCTCCTAGGGGCTAGAATATTTCATAACTGTCTCTATTTCACAGACTGGGAAGAGACCGTCCCAAGGAGCTTGGCATTGAACCCAGGCCCTGTGGGTGCCAGGCTAGTGCTGAATGGCAGTTCATTTTCTCTTGGCCTGAAAAGCTTTGGGTGACTTAATCAAAGCTTGGGAACTGGAGTCTGCGTCCTATCCATACTGTGTGTGAGTGAGTAACCCTTGGGTGTAATCCACACATCCTCTGTGTGAAGGGCGAGGGAAGTGGAGGGTGAGCGGAGAGGCCATTTCCGGCTGCTACAGCTTAATTTCCAGCTCAGCCGTCCCTGTGTGGAGTAGCCCCTGTTCTCCACACCACGCAGACCGCCAGGGCTCTCTCGTTCATGTTGTCTGACTTAAATTATGCCTGGAATCCTTATTCAGCCACGTGCATGTCAAAACCTGGGATTTTCCCCTTGCGGAATTTGGATTCTTTAGTCATCCCCTCCATGGTTGAAAGTGGGACAAGGCTCCAGACTCTGGACTCCTTATTCAACTCCCCTAGGAGTCGAGACCTGGGCCTGCCGGGTCCTGGCTCCGAAATGAATGGCTCAGGCCGTTGGTCTGGAGAACAGACGGATGGGCTTTGTTTACCCACCTCCCGCGCCCCATTCATGAATAAACTCTCTCCTTGAGCAACAAAAGTGCCACATTCCCATTCCTTTGACCCCAACATCCCCAGCCTTCTGGAGAGAGGATTCTGCTCTCCGGAAAGGCTGGGCTCCGGGGGGGGGCTGATCCCTTCCATCCTGGGAAAAGGGCATGATGGACCCTGGAATCATAGAATATCAGGGTTGGAAGGTACCTCAGGAGGTCATCTAGTCCAACCCCCTACTCAAAGCAGGACCAATCCCCAACTAAATCATCCCAGCCAGGGCTTTGTCAAGCCTGACCTTAAAAACTTCTAAGGAAGGAGATTCCACCACCTCCCTCGGTAACTCATTCCAGTGTTTCACCACCCTCCTAGTGAAAAAGTTTTTCCTAATATCCAACCTAAACCTCCCCCACTGCAACTTGAGACCATTACTCCACTTTCTGTCATCTGCTATGACTGAGAACGGTCTAGATCCATCCTCTTTGGAACTCCCTTTCAGGTAGTTGAAAGCAGCTACCAAATCCCGCCTCATTCTTCTCTTCCTCAGACTAAACAATCCCAGTTCCCTCAGCCTCTCCTCATAAGTCATGTGTTCCAGTCCCCTAATCATTTTTGTTGCCCTCCGCTGGACTCTTTCCAATTTTTCCACATCCTTCTTATAGTGTGGGGCCCAAATCTGGACACAGTACTCCAGATGAGGCCTCACCAATGTTGAATAGAAGGGAATGATCACGTCCCTCGATCTGCTGGCTATGCCCCTACTTATACATCCCAAAATGCCATTGGCCTTCTTGGCAACAAGGGCACACTGTTGACTCATATCCAGCTTCTCATCCACTGTAACCCCTAGGTCCTTCTCTGCAGAACTGCTGCCTAGCCATTCGGTCCCTAGTCTGCAGTGGTGCATGGGATTCTTCTGTCCTAAGTGCAGGACTCTGCCCTTGTCCTTGTTGAACCTCATCAGATTTCTTTTGGCCCAGTCCTCTAATTTGTCTAGGTCCCTCTGTATCCTATCCCTACCCCCCAGCGTATCTACCTCTCCTCCCAGTTTAGTGTCATCTGCAAATTTGCTGAGGGTGCAATCCACACCAGCCTCCAGATCATTTATGAAGATATTGAACAAAACTGGCCCCAGGACCGACCCCTGGGGCACTCCACTTGATACCGGCTGCCAGCTAGACATGGAGCCATTGATCACTACCCGTTGAGCCCGACAATCTAGCCAACTTTCTATCCACCTTATGGTCCAGAGACCTTCTCTCCTCTTCCCCCAGCACCCCATCCTCTCCCCAGCCCTGCCTGTGGGCTGTCCCTTCCTGCAAGCGCGTCATGGGAAGGGGGCTGGCCTCCCTACAGGGGGGAGGGCTGCTTCGAGCATCAGCACCAGGGAGAGCTCCCTTTCCGTGGGTTTGCTGAGCCACGCCATCAGCAGGGGGAAGAGCTGGGGGTGGAGCGGATTTTCGGGAGGAGGAGGTGGGGGGGGGGAGGAGAATATTCCGTGGCCAGGGGGGCGCACCGAGCTTGTGATCTGGGGGGCAGAGGAGGGGGCTCGGCTGGCGGATCCCGTCGCCCCCGGCTCTGGATGGAATCGAGCTGTATCCAGTCTGCCATGGCTCTCGGGCTCTCCTCCAAGAAAGCCTCTTCCAGGAACATCGCCGTGGAGAGGAAGAATCTCATCACGGTCTGCAGGTGAGGGGGGGGGGCTGCGGGAGGGGAGGGACGTGGGACCCCCCCCCGGGCAGCTTCAGGGGTGGGGGGGGAAGGGGAGGAGGGAATGAGATGCAGCTGGAGGGGGTGGGTGGCATCATCCTAGGTGCAGCTTGGAAGCAGAAATATGCTCCCTGGATAACTGATTTTGGGGGAGAGGGGCTATGGGGGGGGCTGAAAAGAGAACTGGAGAGAAGGGAGGGTCTGAGGAGGATGCAGACAACTGGCTGGAAGGGGGGGGTGAGGCTGGCATCGGTGTGGTACTGAGCAGTATTACTGGGGGAGGGGGGGCTGTTGAAATGGGGGGGCTGCAGCTGGGGGGAGGTGATAGGGTGCAGTGCTGTGTATTAAGCTGTTGACTCTTAGGCCCTGGGGGGGGTGTGATGATGATTGATGACTAATTATGGGGGGAGGGGATGATCCAGGATGAACAAGGGAGAAAAGCAGCTTGTAGGCGGAATGGGGGGGGGGGCACTTGCTGTTTTGTACCCCACACCCCAAGAGCCGGGTTGGGTGAAGCCGGGACCCGGGTTGGCCAGGTGTGGGCTCCAGGAAGTGACGTCATGGCAGGCCTGGCTCAAGCATGTGGGGGAGGGGAGGGGGTTGTCATAGCAACACCCTTTCTGGAGCAAGGACTCTGGGCTGAGCCCTGCCCGGTGTGGGGCAGTGCCCCCCTCGGCCCGTGTGTTACTGCCCTGCAGCCCTGGCTCTGCCGGCTATTCCCTGAGCATGAAGGAAATAGCGTGGGAAAGAGGGAGGGATGGGGCCTGCTAATGGGCCGCACCCTGGGCTGGCCTCTTTCTCCCCCCTTCGGCCCCCCCCAGCTGGGCCCTGGGCTATGATCGGGTCTGTACCGGGTCCCAGTGGGGTTTCAGGGTGAAGTGACCCGCCTCTATGCCAGAAGGAGGAGGGGGTACAATTTTCTCCACTCAGAGCCTCCTGGAAGTGCCTCCTCCCCTATGCATGGTGCTGGGTGACCCTAAAGACCTTCATTGGCCTCCATCGCCAGTACCCCCCCCCACACACACACCCCGCTGCGGAAGGTCGCAGCTGGCGCTCCGGGTCAGCAGCCGGTCAGCCCTGGAGAGCAGGATGGTCCCTGCTGGTCTTACCACAGGCCCCTGCCCTGCTCCAGCTGCTGCACTGGAAATGGCTAGCCCCTCAGAGGCCATTCCCGAGGCCAGGCTCCCCTTGTCTTCATCAGGAGCTCTGGGCCCGCAGTTATTCCCTCAACATAGTGAGGGGCTTGACTCAATGCTGTGGGGGCCAGTCCCCGGGGGAGAGATGGGGCCCGGAAGATGTGGGGTCCAATTGCACCGTTTCACACTGGGACCCCTTCCCCTAGGCTTGGTAACGGGGACAGGAAAAGCTTTGAAGCAGTCCAGGCCCCACTGATTCAAGCACTTATTTGGTGGGGGGAGCCCCCTGAAGAAGGGATGGCTTTGTGAGCAGCAAGGGGGGCGCTTTTTCTTCCCCCCCCCCCCCCCCCGCCCAGCAGTGCTGCTGGTATCTGGCCTTGTCTTTTTCCAGGAGCAGAACCACCCAACCCTTCTCTGGGAGTCTGCGTGGGCAGTTTCTCTGTCACTGGGGAGCAGTTCTGCCTGTCTCAGCAGAGCTCAGCACTGCGGTAGCTGAGCCCCTCACAAGCTTTACTGGTCCCTGTGAGGCTGGGCAGTGCTGTTCTCCTCCTAGTAAAGCTGGGGGCACTGAGGCAGTGAGCAGTTAAGTGACATGCCCAAGGCACAGGCAGGCTGCAGCAAGAGCCAAGAAATGAACCCAGCTCTCCCAAGTCTCAGGTTAGTCCCCTCAAACCGGACAATCTTCCTTGCTCCCTCCCTGCGAACCCCCCCAGATTTTCAAGCTGGGCCTCACACCTAACTGGCAGCTGCTTTTGACAGGGGCAGTTGCTCGTTGTTAATACCGTGAATGGCACAACTGCTGGACTGAGAAACGTCTTGCCTGGGGAATGCTGCAGTCACTAATGAATGAAGCACCAAGGTGGATGCTCCTGAATTCCAATCCAGGCTCTGGCTCTGCTGTGCTGGGGGACCTTGACTTTTCCTTGCCTTTGTTTACTCATCTGTAAAATTGGGATAATAAAACCTGTCTCCGAGGGCTACAGATCACAACGCTTGGGTCCAAGTGCAACAGGAGGCATCAGGGTTAGAGTCCAGCAGGGTGTGATCCTTGCGGTTTGATGGATTTCCCAGGTAATTCCCTCTTTGCAAAACGTGTACATCTGGTGGTAGAATCTGTCTGAAATGATCATCTGATGGCTGCTGAAGAGGGGAGTATCCGTCTAGTTCCTACTGAGCAAGGCACCATGGCCAAGACACAGCCACTGCATTGGCTTTTAATGGATCCTCATGGGGGCCATGGGTTGAATTGGTCACCAGGCTGAGCCATGCTTTCTTACTGGGGTTCCTTGTGGTCACATGGGCAAGTGGCCTGCGGTGTAACCTACTGGGCTCAATAGAGGAGGGCACTGAATTAACTGATGGCATATGAGAAAGGAGAGAGGAGCCATCTGGCTCCCACAAGCCATGTGGCTCAGGAGTAGGTTCTTGCTCTGGGATGCTCGGAAGGCTGTGTTTGAGAGCTGCTTGGATCAGTACTGAATGTGCTACTCATGGTGAACAGCGTGGAGAGGCTACCAAGCAAACCTAGATAGGATCTGTAAAAAATAGTGTAGCTCATTGAAGAAGAGACTAGGAGCCCTTATAATGGACATGATAGCAACATCAGTGTGGTCCATTGAATGGGATGCTGGCCTGCTGGGAGCCAGAAGGACTGGCGTCTAATCCCAGCTCCACTACTGTCTGTGTGACCTTGGGCAAGTCACTCCCGCCCTGTGTCTGTAAACTCCCTGGGGCCAGGGAATGGCCTCTCTCAACAACCCCGTGCACTGGGACTCCAGTTAAGGTCTCCCAGTGCTGTGTGTGTGTGTGTGTGTGTGTGTGTACATATACTGTGACAAGGTCGGGCCAGATGGCTACAGGAGAGGGATCCTATGGGGATCCAGGAAGTGGGTGGGCAAAGCCCGCCCACTGCTAAAGGATCTCACCCCCCCCCCAGCTTAAGAGGGGGATCCACAGGACCTGGACACCATATGAGTATGGGGGACAACTAATGGAATAACAGGGCCAGGAGTGTGGTCAAAGGGTCAAACGAAGGGAACCAGGTGGGGATACTGAGCAGAGAACCCCGGACGGCGCCCACTGCTCCTCAAAGGCATCAAGGGAGTCAGTGGACGCCGCCCAGAGGAACTCTGCCCGGATAAGTGAACGGACAGAGGATCAGAAATACAGGAGAGTGATAGAAGGCAGATATATTAGCCCCAGGTTAAGTAGGTCCCTTTTCTGTGGGTAAGGTAACAGGGAAGGTTCCAGAACAATCAGGAACTTTCTGGAACCAATCAAGACAGACAGGCTGATGAGAACACCTGCAGCCAATCAAGAAGCTGCTAGAATCAATTAAGGCAGGCTAATCAGGGCACCTTGGTTTAAAAAGACGCTCACTTCAGTTTGTGGTGCGTATGTGAGGAGCTAGGATCAAGAGGCACTAGGAGCTAAGAGTGAGAACACGCACTGTTGGAGGACTGAGGTGTACAAGCATTATCAGACACCAGGAGGAAGGTCCTGTGGTGAGGATAAATTAGGTGTTGGGAGGAGGCCAAGGGGAAGTAGCCCAGGGAGTTGTAGCTGTCACACAGCTGTTCCAGGAGGCACTCTAGACAGCTGCGTTCCACAGGGCCCTGGGCTGGAACCCGGAGTAGAGGGCGGGCCTGGGTTCCCCCCAAATCCTCCTAACTCCTGGTCAGTCCAGGTCAACTCCTCCTGTGTCTGTGGGTTCATGAAAACGGCCAAACTGAGGGCTGCCATGAATCTCGGAGGCGAGCAAATCTGCCAATAAGCACAAGACCCACCATGGTAGAGGAGGAATTTTGTCACAATACGTACTGCTGTTGAATGTTTGAGTTCAAGAGCACAGGACCCAGGCCAGAATCTCCAGGTTGCCACTGTTAACCTTTGCCCAGGATGAAAATTGGCCCCTTATTCCTGTTCTGCTTTCTGCCTCTGTGGCAGTGTGGGAACAATGATAATACCTTGCCTCTCACTCCACGACACCCCATTGACGGTCCTTGTCCAAGACCTTTTGAAAGCCTACATCAGTTAGGGGCAACCAGTTCTCCTCTCTCCACTGCTTTTATTAAGTTGGGGATTGGTCCTGCTTTTGACTTAGTTGGGGATTTGTCCTGTTTTGAGCAGGGGGTCGGACTAGATGACCTCCTGAGGTCCCTTCCAACCCTGATCTTCTATGAATCACAAAGTCAAAGGATTCTAAGATGTCAGACCCACTTTTCTTTTGCAGAAACGGAGCTGGTGAGATCCGGCAAAGCACTTCCCTCTACTCGTGCAGACTGTCCCATTGGCATCAAGGGGGCTACTCGCATGGTAGACATTAAGTGCCTACTTAAGTACTTTGCTGGGTCAGGGCCTGAATCACTCATCCTGCAACTAGACCTCTGCAGATGGCTCAGTGGCACCCCACCGGCACCAACGGAGCCCATGCGGGCACAGGTGTCTAAATTACAGGAATGGCAGGCTGTTCTCTGCAGGGCTGTGCATTCCCACGGCGCTGACGTGTAATTACAGGATATCGCTACCAGTCACTTAACGTTGCACCCAGCTTCTTGGAGAAGTGGCACCTTAGTTTGCTGCTTTTACGAATGTCAGTTTCTCTCTGAGTACCATTTCTTCCCCCCTTCCTCCCCCACCATGAGCACTGGAGAAATTGGTTTGATCAGCTCAGGCATGGGCTCCTTGGGGGGCTAGTGTCACAAAGGATGCCCTGATTCAGCAACACAAGCGGCTGCCTCCGGCAGCGTGGCCAAGCAGACCGAGATGAAAAGCTCCATTGTCCAATCCTGTTAGCGTCTTTATTCCCCCCCTGATGTATTCTAGCTCTGGTGAAAGGTTGCCTGACATCCTCAGGCTGGAGTGGGGGTGGGGGAGAGACAGGAGGGGGATGTCGTGGGGTGGGAAAGCCCAGCCCCCACGTGAGATCAGGATGACACTAAGCAGCACCCTGAGGAAAAGCACAGGGCCATGAGACTCAGAAAAGGGTGGGTCAAGTGCGCTGGGCTAAAGAGAGCTAGGTTCAGGTCCCAGCTCTGCCACAGCCTCCTTGGGGCAGTCACTCCAGCTCTGTGCCTCAGTTTCTCCATCTGTAAAATGGGGATTAAAAATACTCCCCTCTTCTGCCTTCTGTCGGACTAGTTAGACTGTGAGCTCGTTAGGGCAGGGCCTGTCTTTCACTTTAGGTCTCTGCAACACCTAGCACAACACAGCCCTGATCTCCCCTGGAGCTGCCAGGTGCTACCATAATATAAATAATCATTTTCCATAGGAAACTGTGTCTGAAGGGGAGGGGCTGGGCTGGGCTGGCTGGTAGGTTACTTATTTGCATTTTACAAACTACAGATTTCCAGTAGGTAAAATGGCCAAGTTTAACATGTTGCATGATTAGCCTTTGGAACTCACTGCTACAGGATGTCAGCTAGGTCAGTGACTTAGTAAGATGGGCTTTTAAATGTGTGAGAGTTGCAGCAGCAGGACAGTGGCTAAAGTAAAAATGGCAGTAAGGGCACCCTGTACAGCCCTTAGAGAGCACAAGAGAGAGCCTAAAGCATGAAATAAGCCTCAAGCTCCTCAGCAGGTGGGTCACTTTTACTGTCCCCATCTGCAAATGGGGAAACTGAGGCACAGAGCGAGGAAGTGACTTGCCTAGGTTCATACAGGGGCAGAACAGAGAATAGAACCCAGGAGTCCTGATCCCAGCCCCTATTCTCCCCACCAAACCATATTTTTCCCAGAGCTGGAAACCAAACCTAAATTGCTTGACTTTCAGTCTGTCTCTGATCACTAGACCATGCTCCCTTCCAAAGCTAGGACTAGACCCTCGGAGCCCCAAGTTCCAGTCCCCTGCTCTATTTCAACCTCCCACACACACACACTGTCTGTGCCCCCAAACCAGTCAGTCTCCCCCTTACAATATCCCTTTGATTCAGTGCCTAATTGACACCTGTCTAGCAAAAACCCTTTGCGGGGTTTGAAATGTCAATGATGCCATCTGAAACCAGGAATAACAACTCCCAGTCTTGCTCCTCCGCTCCCACCAGGGGCCTCAGGCCTGATTCCACTTGCTCTGTGCTGAAAAACAAGGCCCTGAGAAGGCCTGAGGTCCGCGGTCCGCTGGGTGCGTAGGTGTCTGAAGAGCCCCTTGCACCTGGCAGATGTCTCAGTGTGGCGAGAAGAGGCAAACAGCGTGGTGGGGAAGGAGAGAGCGCTTCTGCTGGCAGAGCTGCGTTTGCAGCCACTGGTTCCATTTGCAGGTGCCCATCAAGAGTGGGCTAATAGTGTGACTCACAATAATCATAGATGTGAGTGAAAACAACAAGGAGTCCTTGTGGCACCTTAGAGACTAACACGTGTATTTGGGCATAAGCTTTCGTGGGCTAAAACCCACTTCGAAAGCAAACACCTTGGATGCAGGACTCCTGGGTTCTAGTCTGGGCCCTGAAGGGGAGCATGACATAGTGATGGGGGAGAGAGGGGTGCAGCATTCCTGAATTACCTTCTTCACCCTCACTGACTCTCCCCCCCGCCCCTTCTGTGCTTCAGTTTCCCTATCTGTTAAATAGGCCTCTTTATTCGGAGGCCTAATTCATTAGTGACTGTAAAGCACTTTCCTGCGTGATCCTGAGCTGGAGACGGGCATGGGCTTACCGTATCTGTCCACGGGAGAGCATGCTGTCTCTGTCCATGTGCAGATGCTGTTTAACGGCTTCCTCACCAGGGAATTGCACCACAGATCATGAAATCGCATCATGGCAACAATGGATACGCAAGGAGGAGGGTGTGTGGGGTTGGTGTCCCAGGGCGGATGCTCCCCGATGGAGACGGTGAATCAGTGTTCTGCAGGGCTCCATTGTGCCAGGAGCTGTACGTGCACATAGTGAGAGAGACCCACCCTCAAAGGGCTTTCAGGCTAAACAGACAAGGTAAAGGGGAGGAGTTCCACCTCCTCATCTGGAGTACTGTGTCCAGTTTTGGGCCCCACACTACAAGAAGGATATGGAAAAACTGGAAAGAATCCAGTAGAGGGCAAGAAAAAATATTTGGGGGCTGGAGCACCTGATTTATGAGGAGAGGCTGAGGGAACTGGGATTGTTTAGTCTGCAGAAGGGAAGAATGAGGGGGGATTTGATAGCTGCTTTCAACTACCTGAAAGGGGGTTCCAAAGAGGATGGATCTAGGCTGTTCTCAGTGGTAGTGGATGACAGAACAAGGAGTAATGGTCTCAAGTTGCAGTGGGGGAGGTTTAGGTTGGATATTAGGAAAAACTTTTTCACTAGGAGGGTGGTGAAGCACTGGAATGGGTTACCTAGGGACGTGGTGGAGTCTCCATCCTTAGAAGTTTTTAAGGTCAGGCTTGACAAAGCCCAGGCTGGGATGATTTAGTTGGGGATTGGTCCTGCTTGGAGCAGGGGGTTGGACTAGATGACCTCCTGAGGTCCTTTCCAACCCTGATCTTCTATGATATTCTAGAGGGAAGCAATAGTAGTCCCTAGTTCTCTATTGATGAAAAATGTGATATAAGCTCCAAGTGCTTTACAGAGGAGGTCAGTATCATTACCCCCATTTCACAGATGGGGACACTGAGGCACAGAGAGCAACTTGCCCAAGCTCACCCAATAGCCCTGGGATTGAACCCAGCTCCCACGACCCCCAGTGGGGTGTTTTATCCACTAGGCCACACTGCCTCACCCAAGGCCATACAACCAGCTCAGTGGCAAAACTAGGAATAGCGCCCAACTCTCCTGAGTCCCAGTGCGGCGCTGGAGCCACCAGATCATGCTGCAGAGCTGCTTCTCCTTACTACCTTTCAGAGATTCTCCCTGAGGGTCCTCAACAGGAAACTCGTGTCTGCCTCCCCTGCACACCTGTCTGTGATTTTTTTTCTCTCCGGTAGATTTTCCGTGAAGACCCTGCTGGAGAAATACACCACGGAGCCCATTGACGATTCGTCAGAGGAGTTCATCAACTTTGCTGCCATTCTAGAGCAGATCCTGAGTCACCGCTTCAAAGGTAAGGGTGCGTGTGCTCGTGTGGCCTGGCTGGGCTCCCCGGATGTGTGTGTTCTGTGCATGCGTACACGTTAATGCACGTCTGCAATAGGAGACCTGCCTATGGACGCACCGACCGTAAGCACAAGTTTGTACATGTCCGCTTCCGTGAGTGTTTGTGCACGTCGGTTGCATGCACGTGTGTGTAACTGTTGGATGCATATTTCTGTGCAATTGTCTGCATCCAGGTGTGCAGAAGTTTACTCCTATTGACTGTGTGTGTGTGTGTGTGCAACTGTTGTATGCACGCATCTGCTACCGAGGACGTCTGGGGCCTCCAGCATTGGCCACCGTTTAAGGCCGGCTGGCCCCCTGGACTGCAGGGACCTCTCCTGGTCACAGCCCAGCCTTCTCCTCCTCTCTGCCCCAGGTCCCGTCAGTTGGTTCAGCTCCGATGGGCAGCGCGGCTTCTGGGATTACATCCGCCTGGCCTGCAGCAAGGTCCCCAACAACTGCGTCAGCAGCATTGAGAACATGGAGAACATCAGCACCTCTAGGGCGAAGGTCAGGCAGGGCCCCAGGCGGCTGCTCCCCCGCTGTCTAAGCCAACAAGTTGGGCGGGTCCCATCAGGGGAGCGGGGAAAGCAGCAGACACCTAGGAAGGGCAGAGAGCCCATCTCAGTGGGTCTAGCAGGGTCGCTGGGCCAATGGGCCCCTGCCACTCCTAGGCAACCTGGAAACGGACACCAGCTAATGGGGCAACCCCTGTGTCCATCCTTCCCAGCAGGGTCTCTGTCCGCTGCATTTGAAGGGGATGGCCGCAAGACACTAGCTTGTGCCCAGAGACTACAGTGATGGCTGGGTGTCAGTGGGAATAGATAGAGTGGGTGGGTGGGTGGATGTTGACACTAGAGGCAGGTCCTCCTGACCACCCAGTGCCTTGGGCTCGTCTGTCACAGGGCCGGGCCTGGATCCGCGTGGCACTGATGGAGAAACGCATGTCGGAATACATCACCACTGCCCTGAGGGACACCAGAACCACCAGGTGAGCAGCGCGATGCCCCGTTGGCGGGGTGCAGAGAAGCCGTTTCTCCCACAGCCAGGGCGAGCCCGAGGGAGCCCAGTGTTTGCCCGTCTTGGGGCTGCATTGGTAGGAAGAGCCTACGGGCCCCATCCACAGAAGACTGTAGCAGGATGGGCTTCCTGTGGAGGCTACAAATCCCCATCACACGTTGCTGGCCCTTGGTCTGAGCAGCAGGGTTGCTGTGTGACTCACGTTTCCCAGCCTTGGGGTAAAGGAGGACCCCATCCCCGCTCCTCCTTGCCCCTCACTGGCTCAGTCCACTCGCTTCCTGAATGGGAGCACGGGAGCGCATGAAAATGCTCAGGTAAGAGGCAGGCACCTCGCCCTGTGGCATGCAGCACAGGGCTGCCTGGGGGCACGGTGTAGTAAGAACAGCACCTTTTGCATTTACGATGGATTTCACGGGCCAGCGCAAGGGCACGGGCATGAGTGAGATCTCTGGGGGTCGTGTCGCAGCGCTTGGCTGGGTCTCCAGGGCGAGGCCGCGTGTGAGTGGACCGATGCCAGCGAGACCCTGTGGAGCTCGTAGCCGTGGGCAGGCCCGTCTGTGTGGTAAGGCTGTGTGGGGGCATGTGCGGTGTTGCTGGGTGTGCTGCGTCCCCCTCCTCAGGGGTAAAGGTGTCTGTCCTTCTCCACAGAAGGTTTTACGATGACGGGGCTATCATGCTGCGAGAAGAGTCCACCGTGCTCACCGGGATGCTGATCGGCCTCAGCGCCATTGACTTCAGGTAGGAGGCACCTGAGAACAGTTCCTCTTGAAGGGGGGTATGATGGCAGGCCCTAAAATCATGACTGGTGTGGAGACAGTGAATAAGGAAGTGCCATGCAACACAAGAACAAGGGGTTACCCAGTGAAATGAATGGGCAGCAGGTTTAAAACAAACATAGGGAAGTACTTCTTCACACAACGCACAGCCAACCTATGGAACTCCTTGCCAGGGGATGTTGTGAAGGCCAAAAGTATAACTGGGTTCAAAAAAGAATTTGCCATCAAAGGACCTATCCTCCATGAGCTTATTAGCCAAGATGGTCAGGGACACAACCCCATGCTCTGGGTGTCCCTTAACCTCAACTGTTGGAAGCTGGGATTGGACAACAGGGGACGGATCACTCAGTTGGCTGCTCTGTTCATTCCCTCTAAAGCATCTGGCACCGGCCACTGTCAGAAGACAAGATACTGGGCTAGATGGACCATTGATCTGACTCAGCATAGCCATTCTCACATTGAATCAAAATCTCAGAGGTATTTTTAAAGCACCCATTGTGCAATACCTAGAGCAGTGCTGAATGACCACCTTAGAAAACCCAGAGGGAGACAGACCGACCGACAGGGACAATGCATATTTCTCATATTGAGATCCAAGCACTCTGTGCTCGGAGCCAACCGGGGCTCCTCTGTCAGGGCTAAAGAATCACACACAGACCCACTTTCTACAAACACCGAACAAGGGACTTCATTAGAATTACAAAAACCACTCAGCCCAAAACCTACATTAAAAGAACGCTATTAAGGTGGCAAAAAAAGTTAGGAAATGCCAGAATTAAGATTGCCAGTTCAACCTTAATTCAGCCCCTTTGTGTGTACGTATTAGGATAGTCTTTAATGATGTGATTTCAAGCTATTTTTCCCACAGGACCCCTGGCTCATTCAGTGCACAGGCTCACTCAGTGGGTGACATCCATGTACTGCATACTATTCAAACCCCGCTCTGAAGACCGCATTATTCATTTCCTCCTGAGTGTTTTGCCACTAACGCATCCGAGTGCTTCACTAGTGTTATGCTCCCAACACCCAGGTGGGATGAAGGGTGTTGTTATCCCCGTTTTACAGATGAGGAACTGAGTCTCGCACATCTTCCAATCGTTTTGGGTGCCTACTTTGAGAGGCCCACGTTGTGATTCTTTTTGGAGTATTTGGCATTAGATAGAACGTTACATATTCAAAGCGCAGCTCCCACTGCCTTCCATCGCAGCTGATAACGTTCAGCACTTCTGCAAATCGAGCCCCAGAGTTCCAAGTCAGGCCCCTGCAAAAACACAATCTCATAATCAGTGAAAAGCTGGGCTTAAGTAACTCGCTCAGCATCACACCAGGAACAGGGCAGAGGGAGGGACAGAATCTAATTCTCCAGAGCAACATTCAACTGCCTTTAACCAGACCATCTTTTCCCTTCCTGCAATCCCTTGTCTCCTTCACTACACACCTTCCGACTTCTGCAACCAATGAGGCAGGGCCTCTGTACACCACAACTGCAAAACCCTGGTTCAACCCCAGAGCAAGTCCAGTGTACTGGAAAAAATAACATGATCATGTAATTTAAAGACTGTATCATCATTCGTGCTCCTAAGTGGGCTGAAGGGAGGTTGCACAGACTACCTTAATTCTGGCATTGCCTAATATTTGAGAGCTTGACTGTGTAACTTTAATAATGGTCCTCCTGGTGGGGAGAGAGAAATCGGGAGTGGAAGTTGGCATGGGGGACAGAGACTGGGACTGGGAGCCAAAGGAGGGAGACGGGGACTGCTTGGGAAAGGGATTGGGAACCAGTGGTGCAGATGGAAGGAATTGATGGGGAGGAGACAGATCTGACACCCCCATGGGTCATCAGCAAGTGGGGACCGTTAGATGCACCACACAGATCTCTGCAACTTGAGCTAACAGAGTAGCTGACAGCAGTAGTAGATTGTTATCGTCTCTGTGGATCCACACTATAGTGAGATGGGAGAATTTCCCAGTGGGGTTCACAGATATTTGCTGACAATGGAGGAATGGTGGGACTCCGGGATCTTGGGTTCCATTCCAGGACCTGCAGGGCAGTGTGCTCTAATGGGCACAGACTCTTCTGCCTGTCCTCCCCCCGATTACCCCCCAGCATGACCCCATCTGTCCTGACATGTCCCTGTCCTGCCTGTTCCCCACCCAGGCTCCTTCTCTCTGTCCCATTCTCCTCACCTAGCCAATCTGCCTCCACTCCTCAGGCTTTCCATCCCAGTCCCAATCTTCCTGCCTAGCACGTCCTAGTCTCACCCCTCCAGGTTCCTCATCCCAGTCTCCACCCAACTCCCAGTACCTGTCTCCCTGCCCAGCCATTCCCAGTTTCCTCCCCCAGTTCCTTTTGTGCAGTGTGTTTTGCCTAACTAGCCCTAATTCCCTCTCTCCCAGCACCTCATCCTGTATAATACCTCTCTCTTTCCACCCAACCACCCCACCCCACCCTGGCCTCCAATCACTGCCACCCTCCCCCATATTCCCAGTCCCCACTGGCTCCCAACCTTCCTCTCTGAGCTCCTTGTCTAATCTCAGTGTCCTGCCCTTCCCCCCACAGCTCCTTGGCCCAGTCTCTTTGCCCAGCCAGTCCTAGTTCTCCCCCTTCACTTCAGAGCCTTGACAGATCAATCCCCCCCCATCTCACCTCCTTCCCACTGGTTCCTAGCCTCTTTCCCAAGCAGTCCCAGTCTCCCTCTTCTTGCTCCCAGTCTCTGTCCCTGACTCCAACTTCCACTCCCAGATTCTCTCTTTCCCCCCCACACCCAGACTGCCATCCCAGCCAGGTTCCTCATCTCCCCCTCCCAGCCCCCGTCCCAATCCTCCCCGCCCATCCCCTCCCTGCAGGTCTGGCTCCTGTCTCCTAACATGCTCCTTTATGCTTCGGGCCAAGCAGAAGGGTCTGTGAGAGCACAAGAGAGCCTGGCTCCATGTCTCAGTTCAGAGATTCCAAGGCCAGAAGGGACCATTTCGTCTGACCCCCTGCATAACACAAGCCAGGGAGCTTCCCCCAGATAATCCCTAGAGCATAGCAATGGCCTGGAACCACAGCTGCAATTGTGAGGAAAGTCTTGCAGCCCTGCCTGGCCCGGGGCTGGAGCCTGGCCCGGGGCTGGAGCCTGGCCCGGGGCTGGACCATGCCCAGCACGGATGGAATCTCTATGGAATTTAGCTGCTCGGATCTAATCAATCTGTACGCCGCATGGGCAAATGACACTTTGTCAAAGGTTATCACCGGGCCAAATCTGGATGGATTTTCACCAAAGCAGCAAAAGGTCCTTCCCTGCCACCGGGGCCATGGCCCGGCCACATTTCATGTCCCTGCTCCAAAGTACAGGGTTGCAAGAGCTTTTCAAAGAGGTCACCAGAATTTTTTAACGGGGGCAAAACCAACATATTTTCCCCTGGCCTCATCCTTGGAACTGGCTGAACTGGTCTGCCGAGAACCTTCCAGCCCCACTCCTGCCTGGCTTCCTGCTCCGGACGGAGACAAGAGTATGCGTGTCCTCAGACCTACGCTGTCTCCTATTGCATAGCCTGCTAGCGAATGGTGGGACTGAAGCAGCCGTAATCTTGCCCCGCAGCCGGCACTCCTGCACCACCACCCCCATAGCGCCCCCTGCTGGGAGAGACTGAGACTGGAGCAGCAGGGATCTCCCCCCACTGCCAGCGCTCCTGCCCCACCCCTACAGCACTCCCCTGCTGGGAGAGGCTGGTACTGCAGTAGCTGGGAGCTCCCCCCTCATTCAGTGTTCTTGCACCGTCCCCTACACGGGGAGAGGTTTGGATGTGTTGCACAGGGGCCTGTTGGTGTCAGTGAGCAAAAGCTCTCCACTGTTCTCTACAAACAGTTCCTGTCTCAGACCTGACACACTCACTACACCTAATACACCACTTTCATGGTATCGAAGGGTAGTGTGTGAGGTCTCCCCTGAAAGCCTGTGACTTGCCAAGACTCCTAATCCTTGTGAGTTGTGTGTAGGGGTGCCACCCTCCAGGAATGATGTAACTTCATTGAAAACTTTGCCTTATGGGCTTGGAGTAGAAGTTAGTCAGCGGGGAATCCAGTGATGGCCTATTCAAGCAGGAGGGGGTTGTCCCTCATCCCTGGTCAGCCAGAGACCTAATGCAAGGTTCGGTTGTCTACCCTTGCCTAGAGCAATCAATGGAAAACCACCAAAGCCAAATGCAAACAATCCAGACCCCCATGGAGGTAAAAAGAAATATTAGAGCAGACGGGATCACACTGCCTGTCAGTAAAGACAAAAGGCTGGCTTGGTGGATCACAGGGTGGACAAGCACCCTCTGCATCCATTCACTGAGGAGACCTCTTCTTGAGCGGAGTGTTTCACAGAAGATTGCATCGTGGGCCCTGGGAAGCCAGTCAGCTCTGCGGGACGAGGGGGAGGAACCTACTGTATTAACTAGGAAAGGGAGCTATTCGTAAGTGTAGGCCCTAGTGCGTGTTCTGTGATATTTTGTTTTATGTATTGTAACCATTTGTTTCTCTCTCTCTCTCTCGTTCCCTGGTGGAACCTCTATTCTTTCTTAAATAAACCTTCTTTTGTTTTATTATAAGTGCTCCATGACTCTCAGGAGCAGCGATCTAAGGTTAAACTGGGGTACACTGTTCCCTTGGGGGCAGAACTGGGATTTCTGTGAGTAACCAGGGGCTGGGTCTCCCAGGAACGCGTCAAGAGGGCTCAGAGACTTGGGTGCACTTCTTGTGACAGGGCTGGGATACACCAGAGGAGAGGGCTTGAGTGGCTGACTGGCTGGTGATATTAGGCAGCTGATGTCCAGGCATCAGAGAAAAAGAGGGTGACTCTCACTCCTGGGTACCCCAAGAACCGTATCAGGATAGAGTTAGAGCCACAGGAAAATGTTTCCAGCTCTGACCCCAGGAGCTGTGGGGCAGTGTTGATCAATTGGTTTTGCCTGAACTCCTCTTTCTCATTGTGTCTTTCAGTTTCTGTTTGAAAGGGGAAGTGATGGATGGGAAAACCCCTGTGGTCATTGACTACACCCCGTACCTGAAGTTTACACAGAGGTAACAGCTACTGTATCATCCACCCAATGAGCCATCCACTGTCAGTGTCGGGGGCACAGCACTCAGCTCCCATTAGTGGCACCGACAGACCCCAGCCGGGGTCAGGGCCCCATGATGCTGGGTGCTGCACAGACGCCTGCTAAGAGACAGTCCCTGCCCCAAGGAGCTCACAATCAAACAGACAAATGGTGGGAGGGGAAAGTGGAGGCCCAGTGAGTGGAATTAACTTGCCCACAGCAGAGCTGGTAACGGCACCCAGGTCTCCCGAGTCTCGGACGATGGTGGTAGGCACTGGACCATGCTAAGACCAGCCTCCCTCTCCTATTGACTCCAGGTGGCTTTGTTGTTATGTAGATGGATCTGTACAGCCCTTTGCCCTCCCACTGTGCATCATTGCACACAGAGGGGATGCTGCGTCCTGATGCCTTTAGTTATCAAAGCCGAAAACCCCCGTCGGGGTGGGGGGGGGTGTCTGCAATTGCGTAACTGCATCATGCAACTAAGAACCCCCAGACTTGTATTTACAACCCGAGACCTACCCTGTCACTAAGGATTCTGGGTAACGTAGTCCAGTTTCCTGTACCAAGCAGCACAAGCGCTCTCGCTAGGGGGCCGTGAGAAGACACGGTGCCGATTGCTACAGTGCTGTCACATACATCTACCCAGCACCTAGGAGAGGCGCTGAAGAGCAGGTCGGTGAGAACTGCAAACTGAGAGAGGGTGCAGAGAAATAGTCCCAAGGGGTCGAGAGAGTACAGTTGGATTTCAGCTTGGAAAAATGAGAGCTGGCATGTTCCAGGGGGAAATGATCCGAGACTTGACATTCAGGGGCCAGGAGAACCATGGGAAAGAGTGATGCAGAGAGAGCACTAGGGGGCGACAGAGAGCAAAGGGCAGATTAGGAGATTCAAAGCACTGTGACAGCCAATTCGCTTAGGGTGACCAGACAGCAAGTGTGAAAAAAACGGGACGGGGAGGGGGGTAATAGGAGCCTATTTAAGAAAAAACCCCAAATATCAGGATTGTTCCTATAAAATCGGGACATCTGGTCACCCTAAATACTCTCGTTGGGACAGGGACTTACACTGTGTTTGTACAGCGCCTAACACAAGGGGCCCCGTCACAGCTGGTCCTTAGGCACAATGTGATTAATAATCAGGCCAATGCTATTTTGGGGTGTCTGGAGGCAGGAAGGTGATAGTCCTTTGCTGGAGTGTGCTGGGGTGATGTCGCTGGGCACATAGCTCTGAGCACTCCATAAACTAGAGCCACGGCAGGGATGACGGGCCAGAGGGAGTGACTTAGGGGCAAGGCTGACCTACAGGATTTACATTTCTATCTCTCGAGAGCTCCCAGAGCAGCACCTCTGGGGTGAGGGAACCTGCCCACCACTCAGCACAGGCCAAGGGGAGGAAGGAAGCAAAAATGCCACCAGGGACAATGAGGCAAACCATTCGGAAAAAGTGCCACAAGATCTTTCCCATGCGTGCCGAGCCGTATAGATGCGCTGGACAGCTCCCCGCGCAGCACGCTGAAGGGAGCTCAGTCCGGCCCCTGCAGGATGGCAAAGTGCCAGGCTCTGACCCTGTTGCCGTGATTCCATTTACTGCGCCAACCTGCCCAGAAGAGGCACATCGGGGCTAGAACCCAGGGGTCCGGAGGTTTGGCTCCAAAACCCAGCTCTGATCTGCTTGCCACAGAGGAGAGCTCTTATTAGCTGGCAACAGTGCTCTGTTCTTTAGTGTCTCTTTGGGCCCCTCAACACTCTCACTCCCTCTCCAGTCCTTGCCAAGCTGTCAATTCTCCTGCTGCCCAGGGGAGGAAATCAGCCCAGACAACAATGAGTCGGAGCCATGCTGTTCTCTGGGTTTCGTGCTCCCTCCACTCGCTGAGCCTCGCTCCTGTTCCCAAGACACCCCTGACCCTCCCACCCCAAATTGGGGCGGGCAGGGAGCTGCCTTCTCCCTCTGAGCCCCTGGTTCTCTGGGCAGCTATGATTACCTGAGCGACGAGGAGGACCGGAGGAGCGTGGAGAGCAGCACGAGCGAGGAGAGCTCCCCTGAGCACCCCTACCAGCTGCTGGTCACTGACGAGGACAGCTGGTATAATAAGTGGCGCAAGATGGAGCAGAAGTTCCGCATCGTGTATGCGCAGAAGGTACCCGGGCATCAGGCTGGGGCGGGGCCCCCGCTGCTCCCTGGCGGTGAGGATTGGGGGGGGGGGGTTGGTTTTGAGCCTCCCTCCTAGATATGTGGGGCTGGCAGGGACCTCGAGAGGTCGTCTCGTCCAGCCCCCTGCGCTGAGGCAGGGCCAAGTACCCCTAGGGGAGCCCTGGTGCTTCCTGCATGGCAGACCCTAGGCCCAGCAGCACCGGTGACCTTGACCACCCCCCGCACCCACCTGCTCCCTCCCCATCCAAATGGTGCTCACCCTTCCCTTCCGTGCATGGTGCTGGGGGGTACGGCTCCAGCCCTGCTGCCTGGGGTGGGGGCTGCTGCCCCAGGAATGCTGCAGCCTCCACTGGGGTGGTCCTGGCATGCATCCTCTATCTGTCCCTGCTGCCAGATCCCTCTCCTGGCAGAGCTGGGCTGGGCACAGTGTGCCACACCCATGGCTGTGCATCCCCAGGCCCTGCCCCCACCTGCGAGCTCACTCCTGCTCCGCCGGGCCTGATCCCTGCCTGTGCCCCAGGGGTACCTGGAGGAGCTGGTGCGGCTCCGGGAATCCCAGCTGAAGGACCTGGAGGCGGAGAACAAACGTCTACAGATGAGGCTGGAGGAGGTGAAGGTGCAGAACCAGCTGGAGAAGAGGGAGCTGGAGGGCGTCATCCTGGAACTGCAGGAGCAGCTGTGAGTCCATCAAAAAAACCCTGCCCCATGCAGGGAGGAGCTCTCTCCTCCCCTTTCTCCCCCCAAGCTCCCTCTACCCCACACTGGGAAGGGCTCTCTCCTCCCCTTCTCCCCCCCCAATCAGCTCCCTCTGCCCCACACCGGGAGGGGCTCTCTCCTCCTCTCCCCCTGCATCAGTTCCCTCTGCCCCAGAGTTCCCACCACGCCCTGCATGCCACGTTGTATGTGGCTGCTAGCCCTGCTGGGAGGCATGTAGGGCTCTGTTGTGTTCCTGGCGCCGTCTCTCGGGGCAGGCCCTGGCCCGCTGCGCATCACAGCCTCCCCTCCTCCTACTCTGCCTCCAGGACGGGCCTGATCCCCTGTGAGAACACCCAGCTCTCCAAGGAGATGGCCACGCCGCTGGTGAACCAGTGGCCGTCGCTGGGGACCCTCAATGGGAACAAGAGCGGGTCGGACGCCAAGCTGTTCAGGAGGTGAATCCCCAGGGAGGAGACACAGCGGAGCCGGGTCCGGGTGGGGGCAGCGGGCAGTGCAGCTAGAGGAGAAGCTCGGGGAGGCAGGGGCTGGTCCGTACGAACCTCCCACCTTCAGCTGCTGCTCTGAGCCTTCTGCCAAGGCTGCATGGGTGTGCAGGGTTCTCGAGGAGATGGGGCAGTTGGGGCTTCTCTTTCCAGCCCTGTGGGGCCAAAGTGCATGGTGTGTGTGTGTGTGTGTAAGATCCGACTCCATGGCCCTGAAGCTTGTGTAAAACCCTGCTCCCCTGGGGAGGAATAGGGGAGTTGGGTGGGGAGTGGGGCCCAGAGCCAGCAACCCCATCTCCTGCCAGCAGAGGGGAAAAGTGGCATCCCAAACCAGAGGCCTGGCTGGTTTGTTCCAAAATCCTTCCTAGCCTGGGGGTAACTCAGGGGCTGGTTTAGTCATCCACAGATGGAGGCCGAGGGGCTTGGGGCCTGACAAACACCAGAGAGAACCTCCAAGTCTGTTAGGCCAGATGGAACCATTATGATCATTTAGCCTGACCTCCTGCAGGACCCTCGCCCTGTGAGTGGTCTTCAAGCCCATATCTGGTGGCTGAGCTGGAGCCGAGCTCTTAGAAAGATTTCCAGGTTTGATTGAATGACTTCAAGCAATGGAGAATCCACCATGTCCCCTGATAAGTTGTTCCAGTGGTTAATTAACCCGTTAAAAATGTGTGTGCGAGAGAGAGGATCTAGATGGTTAGACAATGAGAAGCCTAGACGGCTGAAAGGATGGATGGTCAGACGGCGGGAGGGAGGAGCCTAGACGGATGGAAGGATGGATGGTCAGATAGGGAGGGGGAGAGGAGCCTAAACAGAGGTGTGGTTGGATGGACAGATGTGGGGTGAATAGGATAAGATACTCAGCTCGGGATGTCTCTCTTCCAGAACTGGGGCCATCCTCCCCACCCCAGCTGTGTGTTGCACATGGCCCTTGCCTCTCTGGGAAGCTGTGACTGTTTGCTGGGGGCGGTGGGGTTGGGAGATTGATAATCTCACCCTCTGGACATAAGTGCTTCCGCTTCTGCTAGTTAACAGGGATTGGGCAACAGGGCCCAGCTGCGCTATGGTGACTTACTGCCTGAGAGCCGCCCCACTGCAGCCTATGGGATTACAGCCATGCGTAAAGTTAGAGCGTGTGCTTGTCTGGATCAGGTTCCCAGACCAATGCAACCCCGCCAGGCGCAGTGGGGCCCCACCAGCCAGTGGCCGGAGGGACTCCAGAGGCATCTAGCCCACACGGCTCCCAGCGCACAGGGCTCTGGGAGAATTTGCAGCGCACGGTGGGAACCGAAAGGCCCTCTGACGCGGTCACCAGCAGCAGCAGGAACTCCTGCGGGGGGATGCACCGGTGGCAGGGTTTTGAATGCTGCTCGGGCTCCGCCAGGCCGGGAGTAACAGGGCGCTGTCTTCTCACAGGCACAGCTTCATGAGCACGGATCAGCTGTCGGCGGAGATCAGCCTGAGCTCAGATTCCCAGAAGCTGGGGGAGGGCAAGCAAGAAGGAGAGCCCTGGGGGCCATTGGGTAAGCCCACGGGCCCGGGGAGTGGGTTGGGTGGTTGGAAAGGCCAGCCACCTTTGGGAGGGCTGGGAGGCAGAAGTTATCTATTAGTAGATGCCTGGGGTAGGAGGAAGACCCTAGCACCTGTGCAAGAGTGCACAGCTGGGGAGGGGCAAGTAAGAGAGGCCTGGGAATTTAGAGGTGAACCTGGAAATGGAACCCAGGCTCCTTGATCTAACCCCCAGGCTACATTCTGCGGTGATCAGCCACCATGGAGCTAGACAAATTTAGATGGGAAACAAGGTGTACATTTAGGGTAATTGGAACAACTTACCGAGGGTGGTGGCGGATTCTCCATCCCTGGCAATACTTAAATCCAGACTGGATGTGGTTCTAAACCATCTGCTCTTGGAATTCCTTGGGAGGAGTTCTCTGGCCTGCGTCACGCAGCTCAGAAAAGGTGATCACGATGGTCCCTTCTGGCCTTGGACTCTATGAATTTGTGTTACTTTAGGAGGCTGGCTTGGGGCGGTTTCTGTAGGATGTAGAGGTTAGAGCCAGGGGAACTAGGAGTCAGGCCTTGGGGGAGCACTCCCTGGCTTTCAGAGGGAGTGGAGTCTAGTGGTGAGAGCAGGAGACTGGGAATCGGGGCTCCTGGGTTCTAGTCCTGGCTTTGCTACTGACTTCCAGTAGGATTTTGGACAAGTCACTTAGCACTTTGTCCAATCTCCCCCAAGAAAAGTGCACAGGGATTTTTGAATGGCCTGGGTTGGGCAGGGCCCCTGCTCTGACCTGCCCTCTTTCCATTCCCCTCCACCCTGCAGGGAAGGACCCCACCCCATCCATGCTGGGGCTCTGTGGCTCCCTGGCCTCCCTCCCAAGCTGCAGGTCCCTGGCCAGCCTGAAATCTAACGAGTTCCTGGTGAGTGACAGCAACGAAGCCAGCCCCGCCCACAGCCCCAGTTGAGATGCGGGGGGGCGCCGCTCGTCCTGGGATCGGCGTGTCCCACCGGGGAGCCAAGAGGCAAACCAAGGAGCCGCCACCATCTCGAACCAACGGGACCAATGTTACAGGCGCATGGACCTTACTGAACCTCTTGAGGGGCTGGGGCAGCCAGCCCCACCCCTGGCTGATTCGCTGCATCCTTACAGATGTGGGCCCCATTCCCACCGAGGGACGCTTAACCGAGTACATGATATCCTAAGCTCGCACGGAGCTGGAAGGATCCCAACGCACTTTGTGAAATGTGCCGCATAGAGCGGGTCACTGCACCTGACTGCAGAAAGGCAGCCACCTCTGGGATGGACCAAGGCAGCTGTTTAACCACCGTGCTGCACAGCAGCTGACGGACAGCGAGTGAAGAAGGATCCTGCACCTGACTGAAACTGCAAAGAGGGGGGAGGAGTTGAGGGGGGACCAGGACATAAATCCTGCATCTGGAGCTTTTGCTTGGCTGGAAAGGGTGAGGAGTGGAGGCAGGGTGGGGCACTGTTACAGGGCCATGGCCTCCCCCTGGGGCACGCCCTTGACAGTATCCCACCCTGGGGACTTTATCGCTGCTGCGGAACCAGCTGATTGGGACCGAGATGCCTCCTCCCATCAGCACACTGTATGGCCCCCTAAGCGCATGAGAAGCTCAGGGCAGGTAGCTTGGGGGCTGGGGAGCGGGACTGTGGGGCAGCGGAAGGGCTGTCAGCTCTCACCTGCTTCCTCAGCCCCTGCACCGCAGCCTTGGACTCTAGCGCCCTTCTGCCACGGGCCGGATGCTTTGACAAAGTGGCTTTGCAGCCCGAGGGGCTGTCTGCCCTGCGGAGGAGAGACCCCCCCCAACCGCTCCCTCCTCCAGTTTTGCGGGCCCCGTCATGCCCAGCTATTATCCCCGCCTCGGTGGGTGGGTGGGTGGGATTCTGCCTCCTCCGTCACCCACGTCCTGCTGCTGCCCTGCGTGTCTCGCTCCTGAGCGCCCCCATCCGGGGCGTGTTGTGCACCCTTGGCCGGGGAGAATACCCCCACCGCACCCCTGACATTTTCTAGCCCCGGCTGTGGGGAGGCCCTGTCGAAGCAAACAGACAATTAAATGCAGATATGAGCTGGGTCTGATCTGGAGTGAGGGGGGCTAGGACGGGGTGGGGGGGCTGATCACAGGTTCCACAGTCAGTCTCCCGTTGTTTTCAATGCCGATGTGACCCACCGGTCAGCGCCCCCCCAGTGCCTGGGCGTCTCTTACAGCCCCAGAGAGGCGCGTTCTTTAGCTCAAGCTCAGAGCATGGGCGTGGAGCGCAGCAGGGCTGGTTCAATCGCTGGGCGGTTGGCCAGCTGGCGGTCATCACAGCTAGAGCTCGACGCCCACACCCAATGCCCTGGCACCGTGGGCCCGCCGAGGCTCCTGTGGCTGCTGGAAACTGGCTCCATAACGAGAGAGTTGCGGGGGGAATGTTACAGTGAGAATTTGAGTCGTGACCGCTCAGGCGGGGTGCTCCAGGGGTCACGGAGGTAGGTGCGTGCTCCCACCCTTCGAGCCTGGCGCAAGGGTGCCCAGCGCCTCAGCCCCTAGCCACCGCGCCCCTCTCCAGCACAGCCAGGCCATTCAGACACAGCTTCTGATTTTGGGAGCCCCCCCCCCACCACAAGGTGCCTTGTGGCCTGATTTTCAGAGGGTGCCGAGCCCCCGTGCCACTGCTCGCAAAGGCCGGTACGGTCAATGGGAGCTAGCGGTGCTGAGCACCAATGCAAGTCGGGCTCCTAACGAGCTCGCACGGTGGGCACCTGCAGGCAGCAGCCATTTGGGGGCCACGTTGCCGCAGCCTGCGGAGGTCCAGGTGCAGCTGCCCTCCTGCCTAGAGCTACGCCTCTGGGTGCCCCCCTCCTGGGGTTCAGCTGACAGCGGCCAGCCCTGCGAGCCCGGCTCTGCACCGCAGCCTGCCGCAAACGGAACCTGCAGGGCGCGCCAGCTACGGGCATGTCCGAGCCTGGTGCCGTTGGAGCAAAGGGGAAGTCGGGAGGGCCCGGGCGCTGTCCCTGTTAGTGTGTGAAGGCAAGGAGCTGAGGCGCTCTCCCTGCATGAGGTGCAGGGCTTCACCAACCTCCCTCTCTGGGGTTTTCTCTGATCCACCCCAGCCTTACGGGGACGGGGGGACGGGGACGCTCCTGCCTGCCCCCTCTGGTGCTCATGGCGTACAGGTAAGGGGTGTTTTGGCTCATCTGCCTCCTAGCGCAGGTGGAAGGAAATGAAGGGGCTGAGCGGCTGGGGGCGCAATGGAGGCTCTGCAGTGGAGGATGCTTCTGGGAGTCAGACGGGGTGCGGGAAGGACCCTCGGAGGCTCCAGGACCGTTAGCCGTGGCCACTGCCAGCTGGCTGCCCGCAGGTGCAAACGATGATGCTATAGCTCAGCACTGGAGCAGCATTCCTGTAAGGGGGCAATAAGCTGTGAGGGACAACCCTGGGGCAGCAGCCTTCAACCCCCTTCATTAGCCAGGGCCTGGCAGGGAGCTGCTGAGAGGAAGACATTTGCAGAGAGCCAGGATTCCTCGTGCTTTGTGCAGGGTGCTCATATTCCTGCAGGCTGGGGGTGCGAGCCCCTCGCATTGCTCTCCAAGCTCAGGCAGGAAGTAATGGAGATGGGGTCCATGTAGATACAGCAGAGCTGCAGGTCAGGATGCCAATGACCAGGCATCGCAGGGATAATAACCATGGGCAAGGTAGGGGCTTCACGGCTCCACGTTCCCCCATGCCAGCTGCAACCGAGCAGGCGGCACTGGGGGGACACAACTGGAAAACACCACGGGCAGAGAGCAGCCCAACTCTGGGCTTGGGAATCCTGCTTTTCGGCCAAGCGCTCCCACATCCTAGCCCCTTCCCCTCCAGGGTTGCAAGGCCCTTCCCAGCGAGCCGGCGATCGGCACAGTCTCTCATGTGAGACAAGACAGTAGCACCCCCACTCACTACAGCCGGGAAACTGAGGCACACAGGGAGGCTGGGGCAGAGCAGAGATTACAAGCAAGATCCCCTGAATCCCATCCCAGTGCCTTAACCACAAGCTGGGCCACCTTCTCCTATGGATGTCCGTATGTAAAGGGCCTGGTGTGCGTTTGCCTTAGAAAGCAGCCAGCCCCCAGCACCAGCAGGATTCTGTGGCCCCTCCAAGCCTGAACCCCACCATCACAGGAGTGGGGGCTGACAGCATCACAGCTTTGCCGCTGAACCTCATTTGGCTGGAGCCAGGATAGGGCAAGGCCGGGGGAAGCAAGCCCTGGGAGGGGCTTGATCTGCTGAAGGTAGAAAGCCCTGCCCCATGGAGAACCAAGGGGTGGGGTGTTGGTTTATTCAGCCCTCCCGGATTTCCACATAGCTCATAGGCAGGGAAGGGCATGGCATTGCCACCCCCACAAGTGGGGCTATCTTGCAGGACACACACACCCCTCTCATACATCATGGCAGCAGGTGGTGCTGGGTTGTGCCCTTCCCCCCCACCAGCTCAGACACAAACACGCCTCATGTCTCTCCCCCACCTTTGGGGTTTCTTACAAAAATGCTTTCTCAGCCCCCACCAGCTGAGCTGGCTGGAGGATGGGATCGTCCCCAAGTACCACAGCGCAGCCTTTGCAGAAGGGTGTTCTGGGCCCCAAGTCCAGATGGGGGGGGGGGGAAGAGAGAGGGGCAGAGGGGCTTTGGAGTTCCCCTCTTTGGGGCATAGGGCACAGGCAGGGCACAGAGACCTTAGCAGGGATCCCCTTGGCTAATGAAGGGCCAAGAGATTAACCAATCAATTCCCACCCTGCAAAGACACCGTGACAGGAAGTACCACCCCCCCCACCCTCACACCGTGATGCACACAAGCCTTCCCCAGCAGAGATCCATGGCTGCTCATTGCAGGAGGCCAAATCCTAGCCCCTTGCCAGCAGTTGCCAGAGTAGCACTTAGCCCCCCCTCCACAGCAGCTGAGGTGATGGAGGGAGAACAGGCAGGTGGTGAAGGGAGGGGTGGGGTGAGTGTTTTCAGGTGCAAATTTCACATAAAATGTCTTTTATTGAAGGAAGTCGGAGCGAATCCCCACTCCTGCAACCAGCCCGCAGGCCTGTCGGTAACACACATGCAGGAGGATGGCTACTTGTCCGGCTACTGACCCTAAGAGAGCTACTCAAGGATGGGGGCGCTTTGGCATGGAATCTCTGCCCCGGAGATTTCACACCTTTGTCAAGAGCAGAGAGGAGGTGGCACCCGAGAGGGGCCCAGTGGGTGGTGTCCATTACCAGCAGCAAGGTGTCTTGTGTGAGCATGGGCCACCTGGGGGGCTGAGCCCCGGAGCTCTGCCTTCCAGGGGGCAGATAGGAATGGGGAAGTCCTGAGTGGAAGAAACGACGGTGCTACCTAGGGAGGACTGGCCTGGAGTCCGGGGTACAACGGTCCTTTGTATCGCTGCCTCGCAGGAGGAGGGCTAGGGGAACGGGGTGTGCGGAGAGGGCATGGGGTGGGTTAAGACCCAATCCCAGGGCTAAACCCAGCCACCAGCAGGGAGAGATGCGGAGAGACTCCGAGCAGGAGGGTCGGTTGCTCTTTGTGCTCCAGTCGCTCTAAGTCTTCGGAAGAGAAAGGCTCTTGGTCCACGGCAGGACGTGGCCCGGGGAGGTAGTCAATTCATGCAGGGGATCCCCGCGCATGGAATGCCAGGGCTGTCCTGCTCCCCCCCCAGGCTGGGCAGGGAGGGGGCCCTCTGTGTTCGCCAGAGGACAACTCAGTCACTCCCACTACAGCGGCACAGCCAGATGCCAGGAGCAGGGCACCCACCGCTGGGGGGCTCTTCACAGGCTGGAGAGCGCCCCACCCCCAGCCCCAGCAGGCAGCCTCCAAGCAGTGCAAACCAGGAATGTGCCAGCCGGGAAGGGAGGGCGGAGGTGAGATGTCGTCAAAGGCAAACGGGGGCCTGACCCTTCCCCCTGGGAAGCACCACGGTGCCCACGCTGCTCTGACAGCCTCTCTAGCTCGCCCCGCGGGGAGGCAGAAGGGAAACCCGCGGAAACACAAGGAGAGAGCGAGACTAGAAGGCACTTGGACGTTGCATATCCTGGCCCAGGGCACATCGGGGAAGAAGCTGTTGCTAGCAGGGAGGTCTGTTCCCAGTGGATCTCGGCAGGAGCGGAGCAGCACAGGGGCAGAATCGCCGCTGCCCCCCCCCCGGCGAGAAGGCTGGATGAAATGCAAGGCCCTGGTTTTGGCAGCTGAATCCCAGCACTGATCTCTGCAGTCACCTCCCGCTTGCTACCTCCGGAGAACTCCCCCACCAGCCAGGCCCTGGCCCACAGCGTGGCGAGTTTGGAGGCTGTGCTGGGGGGGCTCTGCCCGCCCTGGCGCTCACAGGCCGCTGAGCTGTCGCTCCTGGTTCAGCTTCTGGAAGAAGGTCTTGCCGAATTCGTAGGTGCTAATCATGATGGCGCAGGCCGGGGCCACCTTGATGACGCGGGGCAGGAAGCCTGCGGGGAGGCAGAGAGGGCAGCGTTACCTGCTCCTGCTAGCTGGCCCTGCTCAGGCACCCCGGCACCCACCCCTCGTCCTACAGCCGGCCCAGGCTGCCGTTCTAGTTACCTGCGAAGAGCCCACGGGTGCCAGACTCCGCTCGGATCCTCCTCAGCAGCAGCCAGGTGGATGAGGACTTGGAGGCAGCCACTGCGGGGCGAAGGCAAAGCCGGGGCATGAGGGGCAGGGGATGCTGGTGCCGCCACCGCCCGCCGGCTGCCCTGGGACCCGCCCCTCACCCTAGCGAGGGGTCCGTCCCGCCTTCCAGGGCTTCCCCCCAGGGCGCGGGCGGCGGCAGGACGCTCGGTGTCTGCTCCAGAGGAGCCACCGCTCCCTCCCGCCCCTGTCCCGTGTGCGCGGAATCGCAGCTCCCCCTCTGGGCAGCGAAAGGAGCCAGCCCCCCCGCCGGGCCGTTCCAGACGGATGGATTCGCCATTGGAGCCACAGGCGGAAGCCGACCCCTCGCTCTGCTCAGAGTCCCACGTTCCCCGTGAGCCCCTCACCTCGGAGCGTCTCCAGGTCCCCCAGCTCAATCTGTCGCTGGGTCTTCACCACATCGAAGGGCAGGGTCAGCACAGCAGCCACCTGGGGGAAGGGGAGAAACTGCCCGTCATTCCCAAGCCACAGCTGGGGACCCCAGTGCCTCCCCATACAGCACTTCTCCCTCAGGCCAAGAGAGGCTGTGAACTTCAGCCCCTACCATCTGCCCCCCGAGCGCTCAGCCCTCCTCCGCCCATTGTCCTAGGCAGGTTAGAACCTCCGCCCAGGAGGGGCCGAGTCTCCTGGCCCCTAGTGTAACAACAAACCCCCGGCTCCCACTGCAGCCCGCTGCTCCCTGCGCAGACATTGCTCTGGGGCAGGTATGGCCTGTGTCTCACGCAGGGGCAGGCAAAGGCATCTGAAAACCAGGCATAGTCTATCCAGCACCCAAGCTGGTCAAGGCTGCTGGATTCGAGGTCCCAGCCTTTCCAGGAGAACAGTTGGCCCCCAAATAAACTGCACCCAAATAAAATGCCACGAAACCCCTCTGATTCCCCGCAGGGCTCTTTCCCCTGGATAGAATCCCAACGTTCTGGGGGTGGAGGTAACTTGACGGGCTCCCTTCAGACCCAGGCAGAACCTCAGCTCCCCGGGGACGGAACAGAAGCTCGCATACTCACAGTCCCCGAGATGGCCCCAGCTGCGAAGCTGACCATGAACGTGGCTTCGTCGAGCCGGGACTGACGGCAGAGCCATTCCTTCACCAGCTCGTAGTTAAACCAGTAGAGAGCTGAGACAGACAGACCAGGGCCATGGGTTAGAAGCATCAGCAGCCACCTCCACTGCTCTGCTCCTGGGGCATTGCCCTTTGGCACTGAGCCCCAGCCCTGGGGACTGCCCTCTTCAATCTATCGGCCCCAGAGCAGATAGGGCAAAAGGCAAACAGCCCCCTGCCCTGGCCAGCCCAGCCCTGACTGGGAGTGAGCACAGGGGAGAGATGGGAGGGCCTTGGCCGTTGGGCTGACACCAAGAATTGGCAGGCCTATTAGTACCCATCGAGAGGCTGCTTTTCCTGGCATGAAGGGCCCTGGAATTGGGCTGAGACCCACCAAACTGGTATCCCAGCTCAGGTGGGGACTGGGTCTGAAAATCCTTCACTCTGGAGTCACCACTGTCAGGTAAAAACCTTTCCACCAAACAAGAGATGCTCAGAAGGGATAGGGACTGGAGTGTGGCCCGTCAGCACCTTCTGTAGGCAGCCCCAAGCTATCAGTGTGGCACCGAGGGCTCTCTGCAGATGGCAAGAAGAGAATTCTTGTCCTGGGCCAAACCTTTCCCTATGGCCCCAGCCCCAAGTGGGGGAGACCGGCCCCAGTGTGGCCCACAGCCCCCTCACCTGTCCCCAGCACCCCTTTTCTGTGTGGTATACCTGAGAAGGGAACATCCCGCAGCACAGTGGGTCCCCAGCCCCTCCAGAGGGACAGCCAGCCGTCCTGGGCCACCGAGGACTGGATGCAGACACGCAGCTCACGGTAGCTCAACGGCCGGGACTGCATCTTGGTTCGGATGAGTTCCAAGGGGCTGATCACCGTCACCGCGCCCACTGAGGGAGGAAGTCATAGAATCATAGAAGATCAGGGTTGGAAGGGACCTCAGGAGGTCATCTAGTCCAACCCCCTGCTCAAAGCAGGACCAATCCCCAACTAAATCATCCCAGCCAGGGCTTTGTCAAGCCTGACCTTAAAAATATCTAAGGAAGGAGATTCCAGAACATCAGCTACCGACAAGCCAGCAGCAAGTGAGATACCAAAGCCCAGCGACAGGGCAAGGCCAGGCCCCTCTCACTCCCATGTGCAAACAGGGCAGTCATCTGCAATTCCTAGAATGGTGAGAGCACATGGTGCAGGAGTCCAGAGGGGCCAGCCCTGGCACCGGCCCATCGGGTTTGGCAAGGAGCTGTCTGCTAGGATTGCTGCTTGTTTACAGCAAATTACACCTGGAACAGCAGCTTAAGGCTCATCCCAGCATAAGGATCTCACTGTGCTTCAGAGGGAGACCCTCTGTGCAGCAGGGGGTCGGTTCAGCCTTCCCACAGCGGGGAGATGGGGAAATGAAAGCCCAGGGAGGGGCAGGGCTGTGTGTGAGGTCACCCAGGGAGTCTGTGACTGAGCAGAGAATTGATCCAGGAGTGCTCGAACCATGGCCACAGGGATTCATAGATTTCCAGGCCAGAAAGGACCCATGCAATCATCTCGTTGGACCCCCTGCATAACACAGGCCACAACTGCTAGAGCAGAGCTTTTAGAAAAGCATCCGATCTTGATTTACAAACAGCCAGGGACGGAGAATCCAGCATCACCACCACCTCGGGCCAGCTGTGCCAAAGGTTAATGACCCTTGCTGCTAAAAATCAAGGCAGGTCGTTGTTCATTTGGAATGATTCTTTACCCCTGGGCCACAGGAGCAGGTCAGGGGATGGGGGGGGGGGGAGAGAGGATGCAAGGTATATGGACCCTGAACGCAGAGGAGAGCGCTACTCACGCCTGGCGAGGGCACCAGCCACCAGGGGAACATGGGCCCCTTGGCTGCCCATCCGGCAGCGCAGATAATCTCGCAGCTGGTCGTAGCTGGTGAAATAGATCACCGTGGCAGGCACCGCCATCACCCTGCCAAGGAGAGGGGCTCATTAGCATCACCTGCCAACTCACATCACGCTCCCTGCTAAAGAGGGGGGTCAGATTGCTCCAGGCATAATCTCCACCCACCATATCCCAGCTGGGCCTTGACACTGCGCCTCCCATTCTCCAGCTAAGCAGTGGGACCCATCTCCCAGAGAGCAATGGGGGGGGGGGTTCCCATTCGTCTGCACAGGCTCCACACACATAGAGGAGCCTACCAAAATGCCACATGCACACAGCTCCGCCCGAAAGGTCAGAGGGCGAAGGGTGGTGTCTGGGGGAGGTTTAAGGGGGAGCAGGGGAGGGGAGGCCAGTGCACCTGGGACTACTTACCTGCTGCCCGGCTGGGCTGAAGGGAAGGCACCTGGATCTTATAAAGGGGGGACAGCAGCAGAGGAAGGTTGATCCCCAGCCAGCTCTCAACCCAGCTAAGATCAGAGCGCTGCTACAGGGAGCAGGAAGACCCCGCTAGTGACCCTGAGTAGCCAGGAGAAGGCAAGGAGAGCAGCAGAGAGGGTTTCCCTGCTAACCTCTCTGAGCCAGGGAGGGCTGAAAACAGCTGAGCTCTGGCTAGGAAGGGCCTGGACAGGTGATGAGCTCCAGGACCGGCTGAGTATGCCAGAGCTGGGTATGAACTTTTGTGTTGTGGTGACGGGCTTTGTTTGAGGATCGTTTCGCACCGTTTCTGTTGTCGAACCAGCCCCAGACAGCGGTGGCGTTCGCCATGACACAGCCTTTGTGGGGTTTATGAAGGAGCCCGAGAGGAAACTGAGGCAGGCCTCTGCAGAGCCACGCTTGGCCAGCCGGGGGTGATACAGGGCAGGCACACCCTTTTGCAGAGAGGGAGTGGAAAAGGCGGGAAGGGGGCCTGGGGAAGCAGACCGTCTCTGCACTCCTAGGATCTCCCATGGATAACCAAGGATTCTGGGTCAGTGCAGGAGAGACACCACCACCTCCTCCCCCTGCAGTCAGAGGCCCCAGGGCAAAGGCAGAGACTCCTGGGCCCAGGCCAGGAGCTACCAGTAGCACCAGGGCCCGGGATGTGTGGGCCCTGCAGGAAGACTGGGGGTGCACGCCTGGCTAGCACCACAGGCAGGGGGGGCCTAGGTGTTTGCATTTGACCTCCCTTAGCAGGCGTGCAGCGGGGAAGGGCTGTAACGCTTGGCGCCCAGACTCACAAGGTGGGTGGCAGGCCGCTCCACAGAGACCGAATGCCCTCGTAACGCGTGATCTTCACGAAGGCATCCTGAAAGGAAGAGGAGAGCACAAGGGGGTTAGAGAGGAGGGGGAGGAGGCTTCCCCAATGCTAGGGGCAGCCCCGTGGCCTGAAAGGGAGACCAGATGCCCACTCCAAAGCTAGCCAGGGGCTGCGTCTTTCCCTCCCATGCCGAGCTCTGCCGCTTCTCCAGCCTAACCCTCATCACAGGGTGACTGGCCCCTTAAGGGAGGAGGGCAGTACAGCTGACTGGTTACCTGCTCCCCAACTGGACCTTATAAAGGGGGAGACAGCAGCCGGGGCTTGAAGGCTACCCAGTGAGCTCTCTCAACCCCAGGCAGGTACAGGTGCTTCTAGAGGAAGCCGTGGCAGGGGCTGCAGAGAGCAGGAGACCCTGGGTAACCAGGGGTGGGCCAGGAGAGCAGGGGGCACAAGGCTGAGCTCTGGCTAGGAAGGGCTGGGACAGAAGACGAGCTCCAGGACTGGCTGGGGATGTCCGAGCCAAGTGTGAACTGGTGTCATGGTGACGGACTTTGTTTTGGGGCTTTGAGGACTATTTTGAACTGTCTGTGATTACACCAGGCGTAGCATTAGCCACGAGAAAGCCAGTGCGGCATTTATTAAGGAGCACTGAGACAAGGGGAAACTGAGTCAGGCCTCTGCAGAGCTATGCTTGGCCTGCAAGGGCGCTACAGGATGGCACGCCCTCTTACATGTCCCCCTTGCAAACGAACCCTTTCCCGTCCACAGAGCTATAGCCACCTAGGAGTGGGGTTGGTGAAGCTGCTCCAAACGCTGGTGCACCTGGCCCTCTCTCCTCCCCCACACCTCCAATCACCCTGCCAGGCAGCCCAGCTGGTCCCAGACCAGGGTGCCCGAACTGCCGCACGCAGCCTGGCCATCAAGCCAAAGGCCTGACCCTGCACTGACTTTGGCTGCCAGAGCGTGGTGGCCTTCCCTCTGCCCTGCCAAGGCAGCCAGGTACCCGGCAGGAGAAAAGCCTCACCAGGGTGCCGGTGAAGCGGGTGGGGGCCTTGTACCAGGCGGTGCAGCTGCTCCCGTTCTGGCACACGTACAAGTGGTCCATGAGCCCATTGCAGTACACGAAGCACTTCCCTGTGGGAAGGGGCAGGGGAGACAGAGTGGGGTTAAACTCGTGCCCAGCCCAGCCCGCTTCAGGCTCTTCCCTTTCTCACCCCCAAAGCCCTCCCTGCTCCAGGCTCTGCCCTTTCCTTCTGTAAGGACCCTCAGCAGGGGGGCAGGGCTTTACCCCTCAGGACCCTGCCAGCTCCTCTCTGCCCCATTCCCTGCCACCCCCAGAACTCTGCTCCTCTTTCAATCTTCCTGAGCCCTATGGGGCGCTGCCCCTGCTCTCCCAAAGGGCAGCTGGCAAGGAGTGGGAGAGCTGCTGGGCAGACAGGGCAGCCGTGGAGAGAGGAGCCAGCAGCCATGGGGAGGGAGAGCTTGTGGGGAGCTAGACAGGTCAGCGGGGGTGTAGACCACTGGAGCAGCCAGGCCAAGGTCATCTCAGCCAGAGCACCCTGGGGTGGCCAGGCCTCCCACAGGCCTGGGACACAGGCATGTTTACTGGGGGTGGGGGGCAGGCAGGGACTTGCTCCAGTCCTGTCATGCAGAATAAAGGCATAAGAGCAGAAGTGCGGCGAGACAGAAAGGGAGAGTCCTGGGAAACTGTCCGAATCCATCACACTCCCCTCATCCCCAAGATGCGCTCGCCCTAAAGCCGTCCTGTCAGCCTGGACTAACCGCCTGTGCTGGCAGGAGGCCACCTGCCTACACGAGTCAGCGTCAGCCCTGTCACCCTGACGGATTGGATGAGGCTGCCCGGGGTTTGCCTGGCTCCCTTCCCCAGGATCCCATTCAAATCCCTTTCCCTGCCTAGTGGCCGTTGGAGAGCCAGACGTACACATAAAGCAGCTCTCTGCCAAACACCGGAGACAGACGCCGCAGGGATGGGCCTCAGAGCAAGCCCAGCAGAGATGGGAGCCTAGCGGGGAGAGAGGCAGCAGTGGGCACAAGAGCCTGGTGTAGGAAGCTGACAGATGGGCAGACGAAAGGCAGGGTGGGGACAAGTAGCCAACCCCGCTAGAGCCACCCCCCCACACCAAATCAGCATCCCCAGATGGCAGCACAACCAGCATCAGCCACCTCTACGGGCCAGTCTTCTTCCCATGCCCAGGGCATGACTGCGGGTGGCAGGTTAGGCTTAGCAGGGATCCAAGCAGGCGGCAGGGCAGCCAGAGGGGAGGACACACAAGAGACGGACAAAACAAGGACAGAGAGGCCCACGTGTGCTCCTGCGGGGGAATCAGCTAGTGTTGAACCCCCAAATAGCCTGGGACAGCCAGCTTCCAGCACGTGTTTCTGACAGAGCACTAGTAACCCTGCAGTGTGGGGGGAAAATGGGGGACGGACTGCCTCCTGCATTCTATCCAGGACATTTGGGGAAGGGCATGTGAGGGACTTCTGCGAGGCATCCTCGGGCAGAGGAGGCTCCCCTCGAATCAGCAGAGGCTGGATATGTCCTGCATAGCAGTGCCAGGAGGGAGGTTGTTACAGAATGGGTCATGGGGTACGAGAGGGAAAGAGTAACATCCAGAGGCCCCTAACACAGCCACGACTCGGCAAGCCAACAACTCCCAGGCCCCACCTGCCTGATGACAAACAGCCTGCGGGGTCAGTCTCACAACTGCCTCCATGCTCAGGAGGCACAGAGGTGAGGAAAAGGGAGGCACAGAAGCGAGGGGACTTACCCAAGGCCATGCAGTGAGTCAGTGGCAGGGCTGAGAACTGAACCCAAGGTTGCAGCTCCCAGTGCCCCCTCCTCTAACCACCAGACAGCATCTGACCCCCAGAGGACTCTGAACTAGACTCCATTGCAGTAGGGATGGAAGGAAGATGGTGTGTGGTGAGCAAGGGTGCATGGAGCCCTGTACTGCCCCACTCTGGAGACTGCAGCTATGGGGAATAGGTTCTCCCTCGGGGGAATGGCGCTGTCAAGGGTCAGCAGCCACGGGAGGCTGTTAGCAGGAAAAGGGTGAAAGGATAATACCCAGAGATACTCACATTTGGACTGGTGAACGCTCCAGGGCGTACACTCTACTGACAACACTGAAACACACAACAGGGACACATTTAGCGACAGGTGGAGGGGTGCTGAGGAGACACCCGCCCTGCTGGTAGCAGCAAAGCTCTCAGGGGCCAAGCAGGTGCTAGGAGTGCATGGTCTGGGAAGGCAGGGACCCCCGTGCCCTGCTGTCAGCAGAGAGCTGGGATGTGGGGGCTGTTCGGGAGCAAGCCCCTCGGGTTTGGAAAGGTGGAGGCTGCTGGCTTGAGCTGGGACAAGATCCGAGGATGCCCCCCTCTCCCCGCCCAATAACAAGTCACTTCCGCCTGCCGGCAACAGGGTGGTGTCTCAACATCTGTTCCATAGCCCCCCACAGCTGAGCAGTCACAGAAACATCAGGATCAATTTAGCAGCATGACTCTGGCAGTCAAGTCACCTGAATCCAGCCCCATACAGCTTCCAAGGGACCCCGTTCCACCAGGCTAGCCCACTGTCTCTCTAGTCCCTTCCGCAAGAGACTTCCAAAGTGCTTCACAAACCAACAGACGTTCTGCTCCCAAGTTTTATAGATTGCGGGGGAGGGACTGAGGCACAGGAAGGGGAAGTGACTCCCAGAGGGAGGCAGTGGGAACAGAACCCAGGAGTCCTGACCCTCAGGCCCCTGCTCTAACCCTTACAGAAATCCCTCTGATGATCAGATTAGCCCTGGGGCACAGTCAGCGCAGGTGTCCCAGGCCTGGCTCACTACTGAAAAGAGAACCGGGAGGCAAGAGGCTGGGCTAGGGATTCTCACGCAGTCTGTGAGCTACTTAAACTCCTGCTGAGGCTTGAAAGGGCTTGGCTGCTCCTGGAACGTCAAACAGGGTTAGTTCAGGCTGGGTGGGATTATTGCAGAACAGCCCTGCAGGGCAGCGGCCAGCACAAGCCAAAGCCTGGGACATGCTCCTTCCTGTCAGGCAGCACCAGATCCTGGAAGGGAGGGCAGAGCCAGGAGGAGGGAGCTCGATTTCCTGCTTTCACTAGAGGCCTACAGATGATGACCAGGCCCTGGCTCTGTGGAGCCCTTTACGTGTGCCAGGCATCCCACCAACCCACCCACTTCAGGGCCATACAGGACATCTAAGCCCAGCTCCCCCTGACACACTGGCTCCGAGGCCCTATAGGACACCTAAGCCCATATTCCCTCTCCCCTAAGGCCACACAGATGTAAGCCCAGCTCCCACCCCAGAGGCAGGGTGCTCTTAGCCCCCCGTGGGTGGTACACTACTGGGGTGCTGCTTGTGGGAATGGTAATCCCACTCAAGCCAGATGTACAGGTTCCGTGTATGGGGGAAGGGGTGAGGACCTAAGCGGGGATGCAGCCTGATAGTGCCATGCCAGACCCCCTCTGCTGAACCTGTGTCCCCATCAGAGGGGCACAAACCCCAGGTGACCATCTTCACTGCTCTGCTGCCTGCAGGCAGTCCCTGCCCAGACTGAGTAGCCAAATATCACAGAACCTGATAAGCTCTTCGCTAACCAGGCAGAGGCTCCTCCTCACAACTGCCCTTGGGGCCTGTATAGGGGACAGGGATTGCTGTGGTTCACAGACACCTGCCAGGCAAAGCTGGGGAGAGAAACCACCCAGGATCTGTGCTACCGCATTCCAGGCTCACTGCTGCAGAGGTAGCAGGCTCGGAGATGACCCACCTGGCCTCCAGCTGCGGAGAGGAGGCAAGATTTCTGCCCTGAGCACTTAGTTACCTTTAGAGAAAGGCGTCCTCTGTGCCTGCAGTCGGATCTTCACCACATCCAGGGGAGTCACTGAAAGAGAAGGAGCCTACTTAGACCTGGGGCCAGTGTAGGGCAGTTGGCAAAAGGGTGGCATAGAGTGCTTTATCAATGAGTGGGCAAATACACCTCAGTGCCTCCCCCCGAAAGGTAGATCTGGAAAATGGATTTAATATGGACAGGGAAACAGCGGCTCAAAGAAGGGAAGGGACATGGCCAAGCTCACAGCATGAGCAGAGCTGAGACTAGAAGCCAGGAGTCCAAGCTCCTCTCCCTCTTGCTCTAACCACCAGAACCCACCCTTCTTCCCAGAGCTGGGAACAGAACCTGCTCTTCCTCACACCTCCTTCTGGAGCTTGGGGTCACCAGAGCCCACGGTGCACAGCAAACAGCCAGAGTGCAGCACTCCAAGGAGTTTTAAGGCTCTTAATGACCAGGCCAGATTTGCTGGGAGAAACTTTAATCAGAGGATGAGCCACAAGGAGTCGAGCTGGGATTCCAGGAAGAGGGTTGCTAGGAAGGGGAAGTTAAGAGGTGGAAGAGGCCACAGTCCCAAGTTCAGAACAGTGAGCTCACCTGCTCTTTGCACACACGCCCCTGTCCCCTTACACACGTGCACACACCCCGACCTCCCTACGCTCATCTGTGCATACCCTGAACTCACGTGGAAATCCTTGCACCCACCCACCCTGTCTCTCCAGCCCCACTCCTCGCTCAACCATCCCCATGCTGACCCCTTACCGAAGAGAGATGTGAAGAGGGCCCCGGTCCCAGATGCCAGCATCTGCTGCAGGGGGGTAATGCCCCCTGCGGGGCTCACTGATGTGTTCTCACCCATCATGCTGCCCACCTGCAAAACACAAAGGGGGCAGCGGTGCGGTTACAGGCAATGCTGTCTCCAGGCGCCGAGCTTCATCCCAGAAGCCTCCAGCTAGAGCCATCGGCTCCCTTGGTACGCTGGCTGGGTGAGCCCCAAGGAGACGGCATTTCAGAGCAGACTGACTACCACCTGCCCCTGAGAGGGAGATACTTGCTCAAGGGGCACTAGAGACCAGGTTCTGCCCGTTTCCTGGTCTGAGAGGTCCCAACATCCCTGCATTCCCGAGAGCCCTCTTGCCACTCTGCAGCTGCCTCGGCATGCTGGCTGAATCCCCACCCCTCGCTGGCAGCGTTATCCATGCACGGCAGAAGGGGTGGGGCTCCTTCTCGTGTATGCTGCTTATACAATCGTCCGCGCAATGGGGAGAGACAGCACCAGGTGCAGCGCCGATAAAATCCTGCCAGCAGCATAGCTGGGTCCAGACCTGAGGCGATGAACCTAAGCCAGTATTGGGAGCTACTGCAGGGGAAATCCAGAAAGGGCTGGGAGGGGAGCAGAGTCAAATGCTCCAAGCTCTCCCATTCCCCTAGCAGTCCTGCCGCCCTGTGAGGAGGAGCCTTGCGCCCCCCGACCCCAAACGCAGGAAGGAGGGGCGGGGTGGTGCAAAGTCAACCGAAGGGGAGAAGCAAGGTGCAGTAACCAGGAACCCTCCTGCAGTCCCAGGGAACCGATCACAGGGGTACATCCACCTAATCCAAACAGCCGATTCCCTCCTGGCCCAGTCCAGATGTGCTAAGGAGAGGGGGCAGGAGTCTTTCTTCAGACACGGGGACCAGTTCAACCTTGTGTATGTTAGCAGGAATCGCAGCACTTAGTACTTTGGAACAGCAAAGCCCTCTACAGCAGCAGTTCTCAACCAGGGGTACGTGTATCCCTGCGGGTGCATCAACTCCTCTCGATATTTGCTTGATTTTACAACAGGCTACAAGGAAAGCTCTAGTGAGGCCGGTACAAACTAAAATTTCATACAGACAATGACTTGTTTATACTGCTCTATATACTAGACACTGAAATGGAAGGACACTAGTTATATTCCAATTGGTTTATTTTATAATGATATGTCAGAATGAGAGTCAGCAATTTCAGTAACAGTGTGCTGACAGGCTTTTTTGTATTTTTAAGTCTGATTTTTGCAAGCAGGTCATTTTTAGGTGAGGTGAAAGTTGGGGTACGCAAGACAAATCAGACTCCTGAAAGGGGTACAGTCGTCTGGGAAGGTTCAGAGCCACTGCTCTACAGCCCCTAATTAACTCTCCCACCGGCCCCACACCCGGCAAGGCACTAGCCTGCTGCTTCTGTGATCAAGATGATGAAGCATGGAGAGGGGAAATGACTTGCCTAACACCTTAGAGGAAGCTAGTGTCAGAGCCAGCAATGGAAGCCTGGAGTCCTAACTCCCAGTCCTCCGCTCAGACTACATTGATCTCTCACTGCTCTTCAGGATCTAACCCCATTTAGCCACCATGAGCTCCAGCTACTAGCTCTGAAACACAGCAACATGGAGTCAGCCCATGCTTTCAGATTCCAAATTCCACCACACTCCAAGGGAAAAATACCTTGGTGTGTATTTAACCTGAACGTTCGTTCTCATTTCATTTCCTGTACTCTCCATACCTTTTCCTAGGGCTATTTAGTTCCAGGTCTTTGTGTGTTCCTTTTGAATGCTATCCCCACCCTGCTCAGCACAGCCACATGCTGCCTATAACCCAAACATGCCCCTTTCCTGGAGGTTGGTTTTACTGGTAACTCAAATCACGATTCCAGATCATAAACCTCTGCTCGGCTGTTCTTAGGGCTTCCCTACAGGGGAGCTCCCCAATCCTGGGCCCTAGTTCTCTCTGCCGGAGACAAGGGCACGCTACCATCTCTCTTATGCTCCTGGACTGTGTATACATTAGGGAACTGTAGAAAGAAATTCCCACTGGGGGGAGCCTTGATGCAAACAAGGTGTCAGCAGCTTCCAGCATTTTTACCCTCATGTAATTTAAACCAGATGAACCGATGGTGGTGCCAGTGGGGAGTTTCTAAGCTTCTGTCTTGAGCCCCATCTGCACCAACAGGGCACAGCTGATGCAACCTTACAGTGACTCAGTGATAATTACACTGCACTTTTGCACAGGGCTCAAGCACCTGAAAATGAGAGAATTCCACAGAGGAGCCCTCGATCCCTAAGTAAGGTCCTAGCATCTGCCGTCCTATTACAAGTACCACACAGACTGTGAGAGTCGCACATAGCTCCTCACCCCCTGGATTTGTAGGATTAAAGGGAGTAATGTCCTAGGACCGCCACTTAGATGGGAGAATACCCTAGAATCTCATCACAGTACTTGGAATGAGGGGCCACTGGGGAGCGTGCAACACCTAAACTGCTTAATCACCTGCTATTCATATATGCCACAACCCAGCACCCTCCATCCACGTAGCAAGGGAGCAGACCGGGATACAGGGCTTCTCCAGGACAGAGGGAGGCTTCCCCACCTGTCATCCTGATAAAATCCAGATTTTATGCCCCCTGCCTTGGGCCTATATAATCAGTCCTTACTCACACATAGCCTCCTGCTTCCCTCCCGCTAGGGTCTGACGTGCTACCTTTTACAGTGGCCTTAACTCAGGAAAAAGTGCCTCGAGCGAGCATGACCGCGGCCAGCTGTTTACTCTTAGAAAGACACTGATGTGTCTGTAAAAGCTGGTGTAGCGGTCAGTGCAAGCAGTGACATGGCCGGGCACAGCAGGGCTAAGATTTTAAATGTAGGAGATTCCACCGACAGGACGTGGACAGTTTCTGTGCAGATTGTTCCTTCTTCCTCATTGCCGTTCCCTGCGTGTCACAGTAACAACCTGCTGATGTTACTGACAAACAAACAAGGTCTCGCTCCCATTGGTCCTGTAGGAGCCAGTCCAGCTACAGCAGCCAAGTGTCACTGCAGGATCAGGATCACCCACATGGAAGTCAGAGGCAGGAAGAAATCAGCTGGATTCTCATATCCCAGGCATCTCCGGAGAGAACAAAACAGGGAAACTCAGACTAACAGCCGTCATCGAGTGGCTCTCCAGTGGAGCTCCACAGATTACTGCCAGCCTGCCCAGGAAGGCTCTTCTGTGGCAATAAGTGAAATCAGGCAACGCCACCACCCTATGTAGCTTCACCTGCACCTCTGTGTCCAATCAGAGCTCCCCCCAGCTACGCATGTTATTTGTCTCTGGTAGTGCCCGCAAGGCGCTAGGTGTTTCCCAAACATGACACAGGGCTCACAACGTGACAGCCCAGGCATGGGATGAAGCAGCACTACATATAACTAAAGAGGATGCTGTGGAGATCTTAACTGTGGGATTTTCTGCCTTTTGTGCATTTTGGGCCTGATGCAAAGCCAGCTAAACCATTGCAAGGTCTCCCACTGACTTCCATGAGTTCGGGATCAGGAACTTAAAATCTCAGCCCCTGTGATGGCAGTGAAGTGGGGTTTTTTTTTAAAAAATAAAGGTTTCTTTTCTTTTTTTAAGTGAGGGGAGGGGGGAAAAAAGGTGGCAGTGTGGGGGCAGTGATGCTTCCCACCAATCCCTGGCTCACAGAGAAGTCCCAGTATTCCCCCTGGCCTAGCCCCAGCTCTAGAGGGGTCAGAAAGATTCGTGGCAAGGCTTTATTTGCTTCTGCTTGAACTACAGGGCTTTGGAGCGCCCACGTACATGACCTGCGGACACCCATGTGTAACTGGGGCTACATTTCGCTATCCTGGCAAAGCAGCTCCCCCGTGAGAGCAACATACAGGGAACAATCGTCTTTTGGACTCTGAGTTCTCGGGGCCAGACACAGGCATTGCTAAGTGTGTGCACAACGATTAGGGCTGTGGTTACAGGCGTTTCTATTACAGACCAACCAGGTCAGAGCCCCACTGCAATAGGCACCGAATGAACCGACCGTAAATTATAGTCCCTGCTGCAAAGGCTTATAAGGGAGCCTGGAGGCAACTACTCTAATAATAAATAATAATTAATTAATAGATTGAACTTTGAAATCCAGCTGGTCTGAACTAAGAGCATAAGAAGAAGTAACCAGAGAACATTAAATGCTTACTCCACAGTCAGCATAGCTCAGATCACAGAGCAAAATCTGCCCCCTTATCTCCAGCTGGACACCACATGCCACCCCCTCCCTTCCCCCTCTGAACTGGCTTCTCTCCTGTGGTCTAGCATCAACAGGTCTCTTCCTGGATCCCAGCTCCTCACACTACCGCACTGGACTCTTCTCTTAGGGGGCTAAGAGAAAATCCTCCTCGCTCCTTGCTCCAGGGCTGGTCCTTGCTGTCTCCCCATCCCACCGCACCACCTCCTCACTGCTGTCTCCTCCCATCCCACGACACCACCTGGAGTCTGGAAAGGGATACTCCTGGCTCCCAGCTCCAGGGTCCCTGGGCTACTGCAGCCTTTCCACTCCCAGCCTCCAGCAGCTGAGCTGCTGTAACTCTCCCACCCCCTTTCCACTGTCCTTGGGTCCGGTCCTAGGGTCTAGGCCCCCTCCCCCTACATTGTCCCAGGCTCAGAGCCCCCATTCTGTGCCGTCCTCTCCTGGGGCCCAGGAGACAGTCTCCCCTCTTCTAGCCCCCAGTTCCCCAGGCTAACATACACCCCACCCCACAGAACAGGCTCCTCACCTGGGGTCTAGGAGCCAAAGCATCCCCTCCAGCCCCCCCCGCGCTGTGGAGCTGGGCATGGAGCTACTGCAGTCCCAGCTCCGACTATTCAGCTCTTCTGGGCACACAAACACACCAAGCAGAGGGCAGGGTGGAGCTGAGCCCGCACAGGGACAGCCAACCCAGCGCTCCCACAAGTGGCACTGGCAGCCTCCCGTGCCCACCGGGGTCAGTGCCCCAGCCTGGCTGGCATGCTTGGGGCTCAGCAGCCTTTGCAGACAGAAATTAATTAACACTTTCCCCCCTCCGGGCAATGTCACCCTTAACCAACAGATGGGGAAACTGAGGCACAGAGCAGGGAAGTGACTCAGCCCAGCTTACGCAGGGAGCCAGGAGTAGAACCCAGGCATCCTGGCCCCCAGCACCCCCCTAATCTAACATTGCAGCCACCACCCCCCACCCCGCTTCTGTGTGCATTGCACGCTGCCCTCAGGGGTTACCCTCTCCCGGCTCCTGTGTGTGTGTGTCCACGCGCGCGTCCCCAGGAGTTACCCCCCTGCTCCTGCCTGTGTGTCTCCCCCTCCCCACCCCCTGGGGTCCCCCCCCCTCCTCTGCTGTGTGTCTCCCCCGGGGGTCCCCCCTCCTCTCCTCTGCTGTGTGTCTCCCCCGGGAGTCCCCCCCTCCTCTCCTCTGCTGTGTGTCTCCCCCTCCCCACCCCCCCGGGGGTCCCCCCTCCTCTCCTCTGCTGTGTGTCTCCCCCGGGGTCCCCCCCTCCTCTCCTCTCCTCTGCTATGGGTCTCCCCCTCCCCACCCCCCGGGGGTCCCCCCCTCCTCTCCTCTCCTGTGGGTCTCCCCCTCCCCACCCCCCGGGGGTCCCCCCCTCCTCTCCTCTCCTGTGGGTCTCCCCCTCCCCACCCCCCGGGGGTCCCCCCCTCCTCTCCTCTCCTGTGGGTCTCCCCCTCCCCACCCCCCGGGGGTCCCCCCCCTCCTCTCCTGTGGGTCTCCCCCTCCCCACCCCCCGGGGGTCTCCCCTCCTCTCCTCTGCTGTGTGTCTCCCCCGGGAGTCCCCCCCTCCTCTCCTCTGCTGTGTGTCTCCCCCTCCCCACCCCCCGGGGGTCCCCCCATCTCTCCTGTGTGTCTCCCTCCCCCCGGGCCCCCCACCACTGACCGGCCCATTTCAGCCGCACGTGATTTTTTCATCCGCCGACGAATACAGAGAGGCCGCTGCCTGCGCCTTTAAGGAGCCCCATCGGCCGCCCGGCGGGAGGGGGCCCGGGCCGGGATCGCCGCCCCGCGGGGTGGCTGGATTGGGCCGGACCCGCTGGGCCGCAGCGAGCGGCGCTTTCCGCTCCGGCCTGCGGGAAGGGGCGGGGCGAGGCCCTGCGCGGCCGGGGGCGGGGCTTACACACGCCTCCCTGCCCCGGCCCCCCCCCCCCGCCCGCGTGTGCAGACAGCGGGGCGGGACTTGCACACACGGCTGAGTGTTCCAGAGACGGTGGGCCTTACACACGCGTGCAGGGCCAGAGATCGTGGGGCTTGCACACTCCCCCCAAGGCTTGCAAATAGAGCCGTGCTTACACACCTACACACACCAATGCTGCTGAGTGTGCAGACACAGCACGGCTTGCACACACTCCAGGGGCACTGGGACAGTTTTTATAGTGGGGGGGCTGAGAGCCATTGAACCAAAGTGCAAACCCTGTATATAATGGAAACCATTTTAAGCCAGGGGGTGCAGTAGCACCCCTCCTTCCAGCAGCTATGACACACCCTGCTGAGTGTGCCCGAGACAGAGTGATTTACACACCCACCCTGCTGAGTGTGCCCGAGATAGAGGGGGTTTACACGGAGATCTTTATGTCCCTGCTCGCACCCATACTGTAGAGAAAGGGGTTTACACACATACGCCCCCTCGTCCACATGTGTATCACAGACTGTGATGCAGACAGGTTTACCACACACCACGCCACGGAGGAGAGGAATTCGCTCCTCCTGAACACACAACAGGCCACAGGGTCTGCCCGAGCCAGCAGGATTTACGCACAAACTCCAGACACGTACACCACAGCGTGCCAGCCGACGAGGGAGTTGTGGCCTATGCAAACCCAGGCCGCATCCCCCAGGGCAAGGCAGAAGCAGAGCGACTTCCACACACCCTGTGTACACATGCACCACCGGCAGCCAAGTAAACCAACCCCACTGAGTCTCCATGCCCGCTCCTCGCTCCCCTTCCTGTCCCTCACAAACCCCACACAGGGACCACAAACCCCATTCACAGGGAGCTTCTGCCTCCTGGGAAGGGGGAGGTAGAGTGTCAGGGAGCTGGTGTTCCTCCATGGTGGAGCGCTAGGCTGAAGGGGCTGCAAGAAGAGAGAGGTTCTAGTCTCATCTCCTCTACTGACTGACTCCGGTTAATATTTCTGTGGAGGCCACAACCCTTCTTACTGGTGAGGCCTGGCATCCCAACTCCAGGAGGGAGACAAGTATCATTTCCCCATTTTACAAATAAAGTAACTGAGAGGCTGCATAAGGTCACTTCAGGCAGCTTCCTAATATGCCGGCACCAAGTCTCATCCACTGACTTATACTGCCTTTCAGAATGAATGTGCCAAATCTTGACACTCCTGTTAGTCACTGTCCTAACCACTAATCCGGGGGTTCTCAAACTTCATTGCAGCGCGACCCCCTTCTGACAACAAAAATGACTGTATGACCCCAGGAAGGGGGACCAAAGCTTGAGCCTACCCGAGTCCCGCCGCCCATGGGCTTCAGCCCCACTGCTCAGGGCTGAAACTGAAGCTTGAGCTCTGCCGCCCAGGGCTGAAGCTCTTGGGCTTTGGTCCGAGGCAATGGGGCTGTGGCTTCGGCCCCAGGCCCCAGCAAGTCTAATGCCTGCACTGGCGACCCCTGACCCTCTGGGGTCCTGACCCACCGTTTGAGAACTGCTGAAGTAGACCATACTTTTGGCCTCTCTTAAGTGACTGTGAGGCCCTTGGAATTATTGTAATTGTTTAAATGATTTGTATTGGAAAACACCGTATTAAGACATAGAATATCAGGGTTGGAAGGGACTTAGGAGGTCATCTAGTCCAACCCCCTGCTCAAAGCAGAACCAATCCCCAATTTTTGCCCCAGATCCCTAAATGGCCCCACTCAAGGATTGAACTCACAATCCTGGGTTTAGCAGGCCAATGCTCAAACCATTGAGCTATCCCTCCTCTGCAATGAATGAATTTGGATGTTGTGTGTATACTTGTTTTATTGTTTATATTTTGATTAATGGGAATTGTCCATTCAGAGCAGGGTGCAGCACTTGATTGTCTGAAGGATACTTGAAAACAACACATGGAGGAGATTGTCAGTGTGTCCAGAGAGGGGAAGTTTCAGAGTAACAGCCGTGTTAGTCTGTATTCACAAAAAGAAAAGGAGTACTTGTGGCACCTTAGAGACTAACCAATTTATTTGAGCATAAGCTTTCGTGAGCTACAGCTCACTTCATCGGATGCATACTGTGGAAAGTGTAGAAGATCTTTTTATACACACAAAGCATGAAAAAATACCTCTCCCCACCCCACTCTCCTGTTGGTAATAGCTTATCTAAAGTGACCACTCTCCTTACAATGTGTGTGATAATCAAGGTGGGCCATTTCCAGCACAAATCCAGGGTTTAACAAGAACGTCTGGGAGGGGGGTAGGAAAAAACAGGGGGAAATAGGTTACCTTGCATAATGACTTAGCCACTCCCAGTCTCTATTCAAGCCTAAGTTAATTGTATCCAATTTGCAAATGAATTCCAATTCAACAGTCTCTCGCTGGAGTCTGGATTTGAAGTTTTTTTGTTGTGATATCGCAACTTTCATGTCTGCAATTGCGTGACCAGAGAGATTGAAGTGTTCTCCGACTGGTTTATGAATGTTATAATTCTTGACATCTGATTTGTGTCCATTTATTCTTTTACATAGAGACTGTCCACTTTGGCCAATGTACATGGCAGAGGGGCATTGCTAGCACATGATGGCATATATCACATTGGTGGATGTGCAGGTGAACGAGCCTCTGAAAGACCCTGCTTGTGTGAGCTCCCAAGTGCTCAGAACTTGATTGAATAAACTGAACACTGAGAAGGTAAGACTCATTCCTGAAGGAGTAACAATAGCACTTACAGCAGGCCCGCATGTCTCAGGGCATTGCTAATGAGCTACAGAGCATATTTTTTCTTTTTCTCATAGTTGAAGCTGACGATGTCCATTAGACCCAGGTGTCTGACACTTTCCACGATAGCCTCCCACCTTAGCTCTCTTCCCCCCTTGAAGAGAGGGTCATCTAATTGTTAGAGCCCTGGGAAAGCTGTGTCTAATGGTTAGAGAAGCTGAGTGGGAATGGAAGCCCTTCCTTGAGGTGCTGGTCTCAGCTCTGGATTGTAGTTTGCCTGACTGGGCAAGTTATTGTTGGGGGATAAATCAGGGCGTAATAAGCTAGACTTTTGTTATGCTAGGGCTGTGGAATGGACCCTCCCCTTTTCCTGGAGGCTAGCAGACAGAAGATTAGGAATCTGCTCTTAACAAGTATGTTTCTCATAGCTGAAAAGCAGGCATTAGTAGCCAGCTGAGGCTTTTTAAAAACAAACAGCAGAGCATGCTGGGAAAGCAGAAGCCTCTGGTGCCCTTAAAATACAGACTGCATGGGTAGGGTAGCTGAATATGAGATTGGGAGGAATAGATAGAATAGTGGGGTGAATAAGGAAATTAAAGCTAGAAGATGTTTGCTGTTTTGATTTCTGTTAGTTGCTGCATTGGGGATGGTCCTTAGGATGTATGTTGCTTTTCATTTGGAGTTCTGGAGTGCATGTTAGTTATGCTTATGTCTCACAGGCTGACATGTTCTTTGGTTTGAAGGAAAATCCCTTTAGCCTTTCTTCTCCTAGGGTCTAGTGCTTCCATAGATGTGCTGCTCAGATCATGGCCCAGTATGGCCTACAAGCAAAAGCAGTAGGGGAGTGGAAGTCAGGACTCCTGGGTTCCTTTCCTGGTTCTGGGAGCAGAGTGTGATCTGCTGATTGGACTGGGGGGAACCTGAAGCCCTGAGAAATATTGCCCATACAGCGTAAGCAACTATTTGGTCTTGTTGATATTGACTGTGAGTATAAACCCAATCCAAGGGGATTTCCTTGGAACCCCTTCCTACTTGGGTATGGTGCTCCTGTAAGAACCTTCTCAATCTACCTATAGGCTCACCTTTGTGTGCCTCAGTAGGAAGCTACATCCTCCTTTAAGCACAGGTGCTTTAGAGCCATTCTTTCTGCAGAGACATGAATGTATCCGATGAAGTGAGCTGTAGCTCACGAAAGCTTATGCTCAAATAAATAAATACATAATAACAAGTCCTCCTTTTCTTTTTGCGGATACAAACAAACATGGTTGCTACTCTGCAACCTGCTTTCTAAGGGTTCAGCATTTCCTACTCCAGTCAGAGAATTCAGGGTATGGGGCCCAAAGAGCTAGGCTCATAGAAACTGACTCATTCTGGTCAATGACCTGGTCTAGAGAGATGTGGACCAGAGGCCTAGTCCCTTCTCTCTGTAGTACCTCCCACATGTGTGTATGTAACTGTGGGGAAACTGCCTGCAGCATCTGCCTGAATTGTCCTGGTGCTTGTGTGTATCTCTGACTTATAGAAAGTGCTTTGCTGAGACTGCTGCTCTGATTGGATATGCAGATTGTAGCTGCCGTTGGTAAGTTGGAGAGGATCAGCAAGCTTCAGAGGTTTGGAGCTATCTTTGAGCTGGAGGGCCTGGGAAAGGGAAAGCTTGTGCGCCCTAGAGGTCTGATGTGTTGTGACTGGCTGGGGGTGAGCTCTGCAAAAGCCCCAACTCCTAGCTTCCCAGTGGAGTCAGGCACGCAGTTAGGCTGGAGGGTTCATATGGAGTGGGAAGTGGAAATGTTCACTGATTCTTCAGCCTCATGCTGCTTTTTTTGGCCTTGGGTCTAGGCCTGGGACCCAATGTGCTCCGGGCAGTCCTGTTGAACAGCTGGTGGATAAGCGATGCAGTAACACTCACTCTATCCTCTGAGTGGTGCCCAGGTGATCTCAGGACCCCCCTCTGTCCATGGAGCAGGATGTCTTCGTGGTATGTCCTCCTGAGATGCTCCTCCCAGCTGCCTGAGCTGGCCAGAGTCCTCTGTGAACCAAGTCCCTCATCTCCTGTTTCTCAAATTTAGTTAGGATCATGTGGGTCTGGGTGGGGTGGTGTAGCAAGTGGCTTGGTCACACATGGGTGAGGAATGGAGGACTACGTGCGCCTATTTCCTGCTAGGGGTTCGTGGTTGCTGTGTCCAGCCAATGCACCTTCCCCTGCCTTGGAGGAGCCCTTTCTAAGGGGGGGTGGAGAGGGAAGGCCGCTCTTTGTGAGCCATTCAGCCCTTGGTGTGTCAGCTGAGGCTGCAAGTGAGGGGTAGCTAATGCCAATTGTCAGTCTGCAGCTGTGGGATCACTTCCTCTGGGACGTGGAGTGAGATGGCATCAGATGGGAATGTGACTCTCCCCAGGGTCACATTTGGCGCTGGCATTTAGAGGTGAAAGGTCCTGTGTCCTATTCCCAGACCGAGCCGGGCCCCTGGAGTCTTGGTATTGCAGCCCAATCTGGGACTCAGCTGTGTGCATCCCCTCCTAGAGAAGGGGTTGAACAAACTGTCAGGGCTGTTTCCACTCCAATCTCAGAAGGAAAAACAAACAGAATGAACCCCTAAGATTAGTTCTGAATCTGAAATCTTAAAGTGCATGTCTCAGGTCACCCCCACCCCAAAAACATTCCTACTTTGCATGATGCACAGCCTAGCGAGAGCAGGAAAACACCCCAGGTTGGAGATGGCTTATTCTGCACTCTGTGTTCCTTAGTCAGAAAGTGTAGCATGATGCTTGGCCATGTGCCTCCTTGCCAACAACTAAACCCCCCAGGACTCCTTGAGAGGGGTCTGTGACTCCAGGCTGCCCAGCCTACCTTAAGCCTTGATAACTGGTAAGGGTCTCACCTCCATGTTTCTCTTTCTGTTAGATGCTAATTTTTCCAGCACACACTATCTGCACCCCACCGTTCTCTATAATGGACACCATCTATTATTACCTGCTGTCTTGCCACTTAATACATTTTTACAACACATATTAGGACACTATTTGTATGTAATGTAACAATGCATTGTGCTATAGCCATTCACCAGGTGTGGACATTGTAGCTCTGAGAGTACACACAGCAAGTGCTCTAGAACCAGTGAGACAAACTAATCTCCAGCGTCGCTCCATTGGTATAGTTTCGGTGGAGTCGGGGATACATTTGGCATCGTGTAACTCTGAAGTGGCAGATGGTGCGTATGTCTCTGTAGAAAGCGAAGGGCTGGTTTGATTGCCAATTCAGAGTTGCATTATTTAGGGATGACAGCAGATGGTGCTCAAAACCATTTTAAGGCTTGATGTACAGACGCTTCTAACAGCTTCTTCACTGCAAAACCTACCCCTTGGTAGTACTAGGTTATGAGCTTGCTTGGTTTATTTAAGAGCCAGATTTAACTCCTCTCCCTAGGACTTGTGCACACTTGATAAATATAGAAAATACACTAAGAAAATACCTGTTTTCCTATCATTAGTTTCTACTGCAAGCAGGAAACCGACCTCCAAGACACCAGAAATCTGCTACCACTTGGCCAAGGGGCAACAATATGAAGCCAGAGGATTCATCAGGTTGGTAGTGGAAGAACCTGTTACAAGGTAAGCATTACCAGTGTGGGGCTTTGTGTCTTTGTAATGAATCTCATTTTGGTAAGAGGTGCTCGCCTATTTGAATCCTGGAGAATGAAGTCCTGTGTCTAACCACAAAACAGGTAACTCCATGCAGGCTTTCTCCATAGTGCCCTCTTATCTCTAGGGATAAGTGGGCCCTGTCGGTCACTGGCCTCCCTGTGGAGGCTGTCAGCAAAGGGAATAACTCATGCCACCTGTGATGGACAGGTTTACAAACCCAAAAACCACCACCAGGAATTAGACTGAGAGGCTGCAAACTTGCTTCCTATAGGCCACTGAACAGCAGTGAGAAAAACTGTCCGATGCTACCAAGTTGGGTAAATGAAAATTAATGGGATTTTGCAAACTATCCAAACTCATGATACGTTTACTTTACCCTTCTGTAGCATCTTCCCTAAGAGGGTCTCATTTTGGTGTTTTTTGGTTGTGGTTTGTTTGTTTTTTTTGTTGCATTCTTCAATTACATAACTCTCACAACACCTCTGTGTGGCAGGAAGATATTATCCACATTACATACATGGGGAAACTGAGGCAAAGAGGCTAAAGGACTTGCCCAGGCTCTCCCAGTGATGGCCAAGCCTGGGAATTTGTAAACCCTGTAGTGTAACCACTAGATACTGCTTCCTCTAGATATGCAAGTGCTAGATGCATTGAAGAGCACTATGCAACAAAAGACTTAGAAGTGCAGTGTTTATTTTAAAAAGAGCCACACGGGCCCTTCTAGCTTCTGTTTTCAACTGGCAGGCTTAATATTGTCTCTACAGTGCCCCTTGCCCTTTTTTTTTTTTAAAGGTAATATTTCGCTAAAAGGTCTTGTCTCAGCATATAAAACAGAGTGCAAAGGAATGACCTGGCTTTTGGTGAACAACAGGTTAACTCCAACTCAACTGCTGTCTTCTCCTTATACAGGTGCTCAGAAAAAAGAGCAATCAATTGGCACTTCTTGTTATCCTTATCCCTTGAGGAAAAGACCTTGTGATGCTCTTGTTTTCTGCTGAGTCATCCTGCCTGCTCAGCCTGCCTGTTGAAAGGGAACCAGGTTTTACCCCTTGACTTCCAGCAGGGTAATCCCTTTAGCTTCAGTGCGGTTTCTAGAGGTATAATGCAGATTTGCCTCTTTGTTCCATTTGCCTTTCTCTGAAAATGCTGTGTAAATTGATTCTGTGAGTTCAAGAAAGCAGTGTCTGGGCTGCAAATATGGTATGCCCAGTTCCGAGCTGATGGAAATGAAGCCTGCTAAATTTGAAATCCCTCTGTGGAAGTATTGTGCATTAAGCTTCAGAACTGAAGCTTTAGAATTGGAAAGCTTCAGAATTAGTAGGGGAAGCTAAAGTGGATGGGAACCTGGGAGGCAGTGACCATGAGATGGTCGAGTTCAGGATCCTGACACAGGGAAGAAAGGAGAGCAGCAGAATACGGACCCTGGACTTCAGAAAAGCAGACTTTTGACTCCCTCAGGGAACTGATGGGCAGGATCCCCTGGGAGAATAACACGAGGGGGAAAGGAGTCCAGGAGAGCTGGCTGTATTTTAAAGAATCCTTATTAAGGTTACAGGGACAAACCATCCCGATGTGTAGAAAGCATAGCAAATATGCCAGGCGACCAGCTTGACTTAACAGTGAAATCCTTGCTGATCTTGAACACAAAAAAGAAGCTTACAAGAAGTGGAAGATTGGACAAATGACCAGGGAAGAGTATAAAAATATTGCTCGGGGATGCAGGAGTGAAATCAGGAAGGCCAAATCACACCTGGAGTTGCAGCTAGCAAGAGATGTTAAGAGTAACAAGAAGGGTTTCTTCAGGTATGTTAGCGAAAAGAAGAAAGTCAAGGAAAGTGTGGGCCCCTTACTGAATGAGGGAGGCAACCTAGTGACAGAGGATGTGGAAAAAACTAATGTACTCAATGCTTTTTTTGCCTCTGTCTTCATGAACAAGGTCAGCTCCCAGACTACTGCACTGGGCAGCACAGCATGGGGAGGAGGTGACCAGCCCTCTGTGGAGAAAGAAGTGGTTCGGGACTATTTAGAAAAGCTGGACGAGCACAAGTCCAGCGCTGCATCCGAGAGTGCTAAAGGAGTTGGCGGATATGATTGCAGAGCCATTGGCCATTATCTTTGAAAACTCATGGCGATCCGGGGAAGTCCCGGACGACTGGAAAAAGGCTAATTTAGTGCCCATCTTTAAAAAAGGGAAGAAGGAGGATCCTGGGAACTACAGGCCAGTCAGCCTCACCTCAATCCCTGGAAAAATCATGGAGCAGGTCTTCAAGGAATCAATTCTGAAACTCTTAGAGGAGAGGAAAGTGATCAGGAACAGTCAGCATGGATTCACCAAGGGCAAGTCATGCCTGACTAATCTAATTGCCTTCTACGATGAGATAACTGGCTCTGTGGATGAGGGGAAAGCAGTGGATGTGTTGTTCCTTGACTTTAGCAAAGCTTTTGACAAGGTCTCCCACAGTATTCTTGCCAGCAAGTTAAAGAAGTATGGGCTAGATGAATGTACTATAAGGTGCATAGAAAGTTGGCTAGATTGTTGGGCTCATTGGTAGTGATCAATGGCTCCATGTCTAGTTGGCAGCCAGTATCAAGTGGAGTGCCCCAAGGGTCGGTCCTGGGGCCGGTTTTGTTCAATATCTTCATAAATGATCTGGAGGCTGGTGTGGATTGCACCCTCAGCAAGTTTGCAGATGACACTAAACTGGGAGGAGAGGTAAATACGCTGGAGGGTAGGGATAGGATACAGAGGCCCTAAACAAATTAGAAGATTGGGCCAAAAGAAATCTGATGAGGTTCAACAAGGACAAGTGCAGAGGTCCTGCACTTAGAACAGAAGAATCCCATGCACCGCTACAGACTAGGGACCAAATGGCTAGGCAGCAGTTCTGCAGAAAAGGACCTAGGGGTTACAGTGGACGAGAAGCTGGATATGAGTCAGCAGTGTGCCATTGTTGCCAAGAAGGCCAATGGCATTTTGGGATGTATATGTAGGGGCATTGCCAGCAGATCGAGGGACGTGATCGTTCCCCTCTATTCGACATTGGTGAGACCTCATCTGGAGTACTGTGTCCAGTGTTGGGCCCCACACAACAAGAAGGATGTGGAAAAATTGGAAAGAGTCCAGCGGAGGGCAACAAAAATGGTTAGGGGTCTGGAACACATGACTTATGAGGAGAGGCTGAGGGAACTGGGATTGTTTAGTCTGCGGAAGAGAAGAATGAGGGGGGATTTGATAGCTGCTTTCAACTACCTGAAAGGGGGTTCCAAAGAGGATGGATCTAGGCTGTTCTCAGTGGTAGCTGATGACAGAACAAGGAGTAATGGTCTCAAGTTGCAGTGGGGGAGGTTTAGGTTGGATATTAGGAAAAACTTTTTCACTAGGAGGGTGGTGAAACACTGGAATGCGTTACCTAGGGAGGTGGTGGAATCTCCTTCCTTAGATATTTTTAAGGTCAGGCTTGACAAAGCCCTGGCTGGGATGATTTAGTTGGGGATTGGTCCTGCTTTGAGCCGGGAGTTGGACTAGATGACCTCCTGAGGTCCCTTCCAACCCTGATATTCTATGATTCTATGGTACTCGGCACAGTGTGAAATCCAGCCTGGTTTTGCCCTGCTCAGAGCAGGTCTAGGCAACCTGGGGTGAACGCTAGCATTCCAGCCATCGCTAGTGGTAGCAGAACAGTGGGAGACTTGGTGCAAATTGTCAATGCGGTCCTGGGGCTAGACTTCTGAAAGAGTGCAGCTCCCACTGTGACACTTGTGACGGGATTTCAAAGCAACCACGTGCTGAACTCTTATGAAAATCTGGCCTGTTCGTTGTCTTTGACAGCATATGCACATTACTCGGGTGCATTCTTTTTAAATAAGTTACATGGAGATCGTCTGCTATCCCCTGTTAAGGAAAGGATTCTGGCAGGGAGTGTCAAGGGGCAGTCACAGAAGATGGAAGTGTTTCAGAAACCTCTATCTTGCTTCCCCTTGCTAAAAACTCTTGAAAGAGGTTATTCGCATTGTGGCTAACATGAGGCCTCTTTAGACAAGCTGCGAGTGACTTCTAGCAGCATTGCAGTGGTTTAACTTAGTTTAAACTGTTGAAAAATGTCGGGTGGATGGGATGCTCTTAGACCTGATCTGCGCTAGAAAGGGTTTGCCAGTGTAGCTATACCAGCAAACCCTCCTAGTGTAGATGCAGCTTTTTATACTGGCTAAAGAACTCTTTTGCTGGTGTAGCTTATACCAGTTCCCGGAACAAAATAAGCTGTACTAACAAAAGAACTGTTGCCAGTATAACCTTGCCTATGTTAGGGTTTCTGTCAGCACAGCTCTCAGTTGAGGATATTTTGATTTTCAGGCTGTGTGTGTGTTTGGTCGTGGTTTGTTTTGTTTTTCGCCTAAAGAGTCCTCGCCAAATGGCTATCCTGGCAAAACTTTTAAAGGTAGACCAGGCCTTGCTTTGGTTTCAGCTGGGTTTATTTTGATTTAGCTTAGGTTGGTTAGCAACAGGCGTTAACTAAACCTAAAACCCACCCTTCAACTGAAATAAGAGTGTCCACACAGATTATACTAAACTAGTACAAGTTTGTATGTGGACAAGGCCCAACATACAGTGCAGTGTCAGGATATGAAGCTTACATTTAAAAAAAAACCTGAGAAATTATTACAAAAATGTTTGTATCATAGTTGCATTTAAACAGCCTTTTATCCTGAAGGCTCCCAAATCATTTTACATACTACTTTGTATAGAGGGATCACTTCACATACCCATTCCCCCGCACTGAAATGGCCACATCACAAAAACATCATTTGTCCTCTAGGGAGAGGACTGAGACTCGCCAAATTAATTTAACAAAGGCTATAGACTGGCTATCAGAGGACAACTTTGAGATCCTGCTGAACTAGGCTAAAAATAAAGAGAATTATGTAGAAATCAATGGTAATTTTTCCTACTATTCAAAGTAAATAAGTCATTCTAATAAAAAGAAAAGGAGTACTTGTGGCACCTTAGAGACTAACCAATTTATCTGAGCATAAGTTTTCATGAGCTACAGCTTATGCTGAAATAAATTGGTTAGTCTCTAAGGTGCCACAAGTACTCCTTTTCTTTTTGCGAATACAGACTAACACGGCTGTTACTCTGAAACCTGTCATTCTAATAAGTCAATCTTTGCCTTTCTGTAGTACCTATAGCAAGATCTCAAAGCAGTTTCAAAACATTAAGCTGCACAACTTCTCCATGAGATAGGTCAGCATGATCGTCCCCACTTCGTGGATGGGGAACCTGAGATACAGAAGCAAAGATCCTGGTGAATGGTTTTCTCTAACGCTTGACTTCTAGGGTGAAACTTCATGGCTTTTTAACAGCACACAGCTATGCTTGTCACAGTTCCAGCAAAAACAACAACAATAAAAACCTAAAAATCCCATTTTCAGTTCGAAATGTAGGGGCAATTTAGAGAGGCAGAGTAGAATTACCCAAGTTGGAATTTGACCAGCGCACCAGAGTTAACAGCCATGTGGTTACAATACATGTCCTAGGCCCTTTAATGACAAGTCGTTATGAACTTATTTTTGTGTCTCACGTGAAAGATGGTACTCTGAGCAGCACAGTATCCCCTAATGCCATGTAGAGTCAGTGGCTCGGTACTGAGGCCGAGGAAACTGTTCCCAGAATGTGGGCGTTTCCTAGAGGTCTTCCTTACAGGTACTAACTCAGCTCTGCTTAGCTTTTGAGATCTGACCATCGCAGTAAAAATGACTTCCCTCTTGGTGCCCAGATATCTGTAAGGGGAAGGAATAACCGTTTGTCATTTGACCTGCTTCTATCAAAGTGAATTGCCAAACTACAGTTGACTTCACTATCTCATTTCTCTATCTGAGTGAAAAGATGATTGGGGCTGCTCAGAACAGGGGGAGACTGAGGCAAGGAAATATTTGTAGCTGTTCTAGTGGCAACTTACCTCCTCCTCCACCCCCCGCCACCCTTTTTTTTTAAAGAGGAATTTTATCTATCTTTGACATTCCAGTAGTTGTCTGGAATGCCTCTTAGAGTTGCCCAGTTGTATTTCCACTTTCCTGTCAGTGGATGCAGAGCTAGGCTTTCTTGAGTGGGACCCAATAGGACTTCTAGAGGGGTTCAGAAGTACATGCTTATCCTTTTCACGCAAAGTTTAGAGCATGATTAACTGTATTGTGCAACAGGTTTCAGAGGGGTAGCTGTGTTAGTCTGTATCAGCAAAAATAACGAGGAGTCCTTGTGGCACCTTAGAGACATAGGTGCTGACTCTGTGGGTGCTCCAGGGCTGGAGCGCCCATGGGGAAAAAATTAGTGGGTGCTCTGCACCCACCGGCAGCCAAGCTTGCCCCCCTCCTCCTCCTCTTCCCCCTCCTAAGCGCGCCGCATCCCTGCTCCTCCGCCTACCTCCCAGCGTTTCCCACCTGGCTGCTGCCAAACAGCTGTTTGCATACTCCGGGGGCAGGGGGAGGAGAAGTGGGAATGTCAGGTGCTCAGAGGAGGAGGTGAGGAAGAGGCGGGGCGGGGATTTGGGGAAGGAGTTGGAATAGGGGCAAGGAGGGGTGGAGTTGGGGCAGGGACTTTGGGGAAGGAGTTGGAATGGGGGTGGGGAAGGGATGGGAAGAGGTGGGCAGGGGCAGGAGCAGGGGGGGGGTCAAGCACCCACGGAAAAGAGGTGAAGTTGGCACCTATGCTTAGAGACTAACAAATTTATTTGGGCATAAGCTTTCGTGGGCTAGAACCCACCTGATGAAGTGGATTCTAGCCCACGAAAGCTTATGCCCAAATAAATGTGTTAGTCTCTAAGGTGCCACAAGGACTCCTCATTGTTTTTGTACTGTGTGAATCACCCACGATCCAGAAAAGGAAAGACATTGTCATATCCCTGCTTTAGGGGAAGTGGAAAGAGGGATCCTTGGGCCTGGGTCTTGTATTTCCTGACGGGAGGAAATAGAAGGCCTTCCAGGTCCCCCTTCTGCCCCAAAGGCTGGCAGTACCCTGTTCAAGTGCTGGGGTATAAAGCGAGACTCTGCCACTCCTTTTGGGGATGAAGAGATAGGTATCTTTAACCAACCCACTTTTTTAGTGTAAAAAGACCCTTCACCAGAATAGTCTCCACTGAAGTAATTAAAATATACCTTTAACTAAGAACATGCGGTTTTGTGCCTTTAAGAAATCTGTTTCCACTGAATGCATCCGATGAAGTGAGCTGTAGCTCACGAAAGCTTATGCTCAAATAAATTTGTTAGTCTCTAAGATGCCACAAGTACTCCTTTTCTTTTTGTTTTGAGAGTGTTTATATGTTGTACCTATTGGGCAGTGCCAGGAGATGTGCTGATTAACATGAGTTCATTCCACCGGGAGATCAGAAGCACTCTGGGGCTTGCACTGCTCCTGCGGTTCTCCAAACATCACCAGAACTCCCTCCCGCTGCTTTAGTGCTGCAGCAGGGTCCTTGAGTGTTGCCAGGTCTTTGATACATTCCCTAACTTGCCCTAGTGTTTGATCTGTGGTGCTCTCGTAGCATGCTTACAGTTCCAGAGATGTCTGGACTAGTGATGAAGGTTTATGGTGTACCAGCTAGAGAAGTGGTGCAAACATATTGCCTGGATAGCCTCACTATTATCACACAATGAATTTTCCAAATAAAAATTAAGGGGACTGTTTAGAGCCATGTGTTTTGCAGAGCATTATTGACATATGTGTGACACTGTGGGTAGACAGGACAGGTAGTTCAGTCATCTCCCAACTGCTACATATCTAGGAAATTGCCTGTTGACAACAGTGATATGATTACTTCATTTTTCTAAGCACTCTTCCACTGTAAATTGCTCTTGGTAGCAGCTCTGCGTAGCAGATGGAATGCTAAGCTCACAGCAATGATGATCTGTACTTCATAGGCTCAGTCTTGCCCCTACTATGAGGAATCATAGACTTTATAAATGGGAAAGACCTATTAAATCCACCAGTCCATCTCCCAATACAAGAGTCCAAAGGTCAGAATTAAGCCCAGTGTCCATAGGAAAGAAACCTCTTTGCTGGGGAATACATTTTTGTGCAACTGCACTTCAAAAAGCCAAGGTGCTCTCTGATGCAAATATGTAGTTCTCATGAAAACCTTGTGTAAGTATACAAGGGCTGAATTTTGGCTTTGAGCAGTGCACTTATTTCAATGATGTGTAAGTTTAAGATGTGCATCATAGTTGTACACTGAGGAAGAAAATCAGAAGTCTTTATTGTGGATCTTCTACAATATGCAAAGCAAGATCACTATCTTCAAGTTAATGTCCTTGATTCAGAGCAAGATTGCTTCCCCCCTCCCCTAATATTATAGATCAATGTCACTGAAATGTCTTGTTCTTAAATGTTCATGCTAGGGAACAGCACTGGTTTAGTAGCTCTGGGGGCTGAAGTTCCCTAGACACACAACAGAGTTGTCAGGGCAGTGGCAGGAAAAGTTTTCCACGTTGGCCTTACCCTATAGCTATCTTAGGTACTCATAGGGCAATGCTAGTATCTGCATGTTACAGAAGGGAAACTGAGGCACAAAGAGACAAAGTTAGGAACCTAAATACCCTTAAGGATCTGGGCCTAAGTGACTTGCCCAAGTCACATGGGGAATCTATGGCAGAGCAGTGAATTGAACACTGTGGGGAGTGTGGAGGGTCTCCTTCCTTGGCAGTGTGGGGCACAGGTCACTTCCTAGAATCATCTGGGTACATCTCAACTAATCAGTTCTCTGCCACTGCAGTGGCCTTGAGCATTAGTGCATCTTGGTTCCTCCTGTTCTATGCCTATGGCATGTAATGGGTCTGTCTCCAGAGAGCCGTAATACTTTGGTCTAATTTTGTTTGTTGGGCTTGGTATGGTGGTGGCTAGGTGGTTTTTACGGGCCTATGACATACAGGAGGTCAGGCCAGATGATCTTGTGGTCCCTTTGGCCTTAAACTCTATGAACCTGGCTCACCTAAATACCATACTATCACCCTAACTACTGGGCTTTCCTTCCTCTTTGAAATTAAGCAGTGTGTTGGTTGGGAATTGAATTTGAGACTCCTGTGTTGGGAGTCTCACCAATGAGGCACCAATGATTCCCAATGTTTGTGTACTGGGAGGGACTACCTTATAATTACTGAAAGACTAGTATGAGCTCATCCCTCAGCGATTGCCAGCAAAAGGGCTAGTTGTGGGGCTGGGGGTTAGGGATGCTTGTTCACAGGGAACTGAATTTAAACCCTGCTCACACTGGTAAGAAATGAACTCAATGGGACAACTCATGCAAAAAGTTAAGTACATACTTTAATTGTTACAAACACTTGGGGAATCGGTCTGTACAATTTATGAATTCTCTGCGAGATTATGAACTTCTTGTATGTGTCTTTAGTAAGCTTTCAATTTAGTAAGCTATTTTGAAGGTGCACCCTTTCATCTTCTGTTGTCCTTTGACTTCCATGTGGGACCAAAATTCCAAGGGGGGTAGTGGCAAAGTACTGGCAATCCAGGGTCATTATATCTGGATGGTCTTCCCTTGAAATGTAACAGCTCTTGACAAAAGACTGGCTCCTGCTCAGAGGTGGTTGCCTAGCAATGAAGGCACCTAGTAGGACTCTATGGTCACCTGTTGAGGATGACTAGGAAGCATCTGACAGGTTTCAGAGTAACAGCCGTGTTAGTCTGTATTCGCAAAAAGAAAAGGAGTACTTGTGGCACCTTAGAGACTAACCAATTTATTTGAGCACGAAAGCTCATGCTCAAATAAATTGGTTAGTCTCTAAGGTGCCACAAGTACTCCTTTTCTTTTTAGGAAGCATCTGAAACAGGAAACTGGAAGATTATAAATGACAGAAACTGTTCTATTTGGTCTCTCTCCTTTGCCCTTTTTTCACCAGCTTAAGATGAAGGAAGTCTTGCAGGAGCTAGATGAACTGGGGAAGGGTGACCCTGAACACAGATGGTCCTTCAAGGACCCCCAAAGGAACGGTGAACTAGAGTGAGGGGAAATTTGTGTGCAGGGTGTATTTTTTTCTTTCTAATGGATCTGTATAACTCTCATGTGATTAAATACAGAATCAATAATGTATTAGACTTCTGAGTACAGTGTCTCTATGTGTAATGCTACACTACCACATGGCCACTGGAAGGGGTAAACCAGAAGGCTTGTGCCTTTGGGTCCAGTTCTGTGAGAGGGTGTATTTAAGCCCCGGGGGGTGTCTTACACTGGACCTGGGGGTTGTGAAAGTAGAATGAATTATATTGAAATTATAATTCATTAAAGAAATGCTGCTTGAAGGGTTTGTTGAAATATAGTTGTCAGGAAGAGAAACATTAAGGAGTGTGAGACAATGGGTCCTCAAACTAATTAACTTAGAGCTCCTACTGAGCTAGAAGATTGGTAAACGTTAGTATGCAAATAAGATATGTATGTATATTTGTCAGTTTCTGCTTTCTTTTGTCTCTTATGTTAAATTGGCTTTGGCTTAGCTGTATAAATAAGTTATCTTGGGCCTCAGAGAGGGGCTCACATCTGGGTGCATTAGCAAGGCGCTTTGCTAATAAACAGAATGGTCTGACAAATTATGTGAGTCCTGAATCTGACTTTGACAGGGTTTAAGATAGAGGGGCTCCATTTCTGCAAAGGGTTAACAGATTGAGAGTCAGTGACTAGGACATGTGCCAGAGATGCAACCGGGAAACCATGTGGGCCTGTGGAGACCCTGGGAAACGTAAAACACTTGAGGATCCAGAGTCTGGGATTTCCTCCACAACAATCTGGTGAGCAGCCAACAGGGAGGGGGTGTGCTTAACTAGAGCTATAACTGTGGTCTAGATTGAGACTCATCACTTTGCAGGCTTGACCCCATGGTACCTGCCCCTGCAGAGAGGAAGGCTCCTGAGAAACATAAAGGTGCAGTATTGAGAAAACAAAAGTGATAAGTTACGTAGCTAGCTACGTACATCACACAAACACACTGGCCTCTGCTGCTTTTGTTGGCCCCATCCTTTGCTTTCTCCACGCTCCCCAGTAGTTCATGGACTTGTGGGATAAGGAAAACTCTAACTCTCACGCTTTACAAAGCTTTAGTGTTTTGCATGGTTGTGTTCAGGAAAGGATCTTTATGATGATGATTATTCAATTTTTATTTTTTATTTTTTTACAAATAGGTATCAAGCAAATTCCACTGTATGGTCTAGAGACAATTCACTCAGGTTCTTGCTCTTGAATTTAACAGAGATCCCACAGTAGAATTATTGCCTTTTATTATATGGTTACTTATCCTTTGTCATTGGATTTAGTGGAGAAGCTGTAGGGGGATTCTTTTGTGAGAATGGCCCAAGGTGTTGATTATCAAAAATAATAAATAAAGTTAGGTGCAAATCAAGAGAGAGTATGTGATCTCGGAGCAGATTTCTGATAGAGGTACTAAAGGGAGAAAAGAGAAGGTATAATGAGAAATAGCAGTGGAAAATGCCCCATAAGTTGTCACATCATGATCAGATTATTTTCTTAACCATAGCCCATTTTATTATAGATAGATATTTAATTGAGGAGGAATACTCTAGTGGCTAACAAAAGGCTGAGACCCTGAACCCTGGGTTCTGTTCCCCACTTTGCCTTCATTTCAGTGGGGGAACGTGAGATTGTTTTGCCAAATTGGTAAAAATGGGTAGTTACCTAAAACCCAGTCTACGCTATGGCTGTGCTTGGTTTTAAAAGGGCAAGAAGTTTCTTAGGTCTGGTGATCGGAGGAATTGAGGGGCATCTAGTACAGTGAGGAGGGGTGTTTTGGGACACTTAGAGGAGGGAAGCGGGCAGATAATTATGGTTGGGGGGGCCCCTTGGGGCACCTCGGAGGGGGGAGGGGGCAGATAATTGCGGTTGCGGGGGCGCCTCGGAGGGGGGAGGGGGCAGATAGTTGCGGTTGCGGGGGCGCCTCGGAGGGGGAAGGGGGCAGATAGTTGCGGTTGCGGGGGCGCCTCGGAGGGGGAAGGGGGCAGATAGTTGCGGTTGCGGGGGCGCCTCGGAGGGGGAAGGGGGCAGATAGTTGCGGTTGCGGGGGCGCCTCGGAGGGGGAAGGGGGCAGATAGTTGCGGTTGCGGGGGCGCCTCGGAGGGGTCAGATAATTGCGGGGGGGTTCTTGGAGGGGGGAGGGGCCTATAATTGCGGTTGTGGGGGTGCCTCGGAGGGGGAAGGGGGCAGATAATTGCGGTTGTGGGGGTGCCTCGGAGGGGGCAGATAATTGCGGGGGGGGTTCTTGGAGGGGGGAGGGGCCTATAATTGCAGTTGGGGGCGCCTCGGAGGGGGGAGGGGGCAGATAATTGCGGTTGCGGGGGCGCCTCGGAGGGGGAAGGGGGCAGATAGTTGCGGTTGCGGGGGCGCCTCAGAGGGGGAAGGGGGCAGATAATTGCGGTTGTGGGGGTGCCTCGGAGGGGGGAGGGGGCAGATAATTGCGGTGAGGGGGCACTTGAGGGGGGAGGCGCCGGCAATGGGGGGTGTCTGAGGGAAAGCGGCAGGCGGATGACTGGCAGATCCCCCTCTGTTGGGTAACAAGGGGGTGGGGTTGCTGACTAGGCCCCGCCCCCTCAGGCCAGGCCCGTCCCCCAGGACTCTCAGCCCCTCCCCCCTCGGGGCGCGTGTTCCCTCAGGAGAAACATTCTCTTCCCTCAAAGGAGCCGGACGACGATGACGAAGGCGGCCTTGCGCATGCGCTTCTGAAGGGCGGTGGGGGGGAGCGGTCAGTGAGTGGCGCTCGGGCCGTTGTACGCTTGCGCCCTGGTGCTCCCGCAGGCGGCGACTCGGCGCATGCGCCTCCCCCTGCGAGAGGAGGCTGTGGTCGTTGTCCGCTTGCGCGCGCGCCGCTGCTCCCTCTGGCGGCGCCCCAGGAGCCGGGCACTCGCTCGGCGAAGGTTCCGGAGCCTGCGCTCGCCCCCGCCCCCGCCCGCGCGCGGCCCCCGCCTGCGCGCGCGCTCTCTCCTGTCACTCCCCGCTCCCCCCCCCCCCTTCCAGCCGGCTTCGCTGCGCGTCTCCAGCGAGCTCCCCCCTGCAGCAGCCGCGGCGGCAGGTAGGCGCCCGGGACTCCCCACCCAGTGCAAACCCCGCCCGGGGGGAGCGGGGGCACCGGCAGACCTTGGGGCAGGGCACAGGTGCATGCAATGGGGTGTGAGGTGTCTGCACGGCACTGCACGGGTTTGGAGCGGGGGGGGAGTTGCATGCAGTGCAATGCAGTGCAATGCACGGGGCTGTGTGTGTGCGCACTGCAAAGGTCTTGGAGGGGGGGAGGCAGGGAGTGGAGGGCGTGCAGTGCCATGGCTATGTGGGGCTACCATGCACTCTCTGCAGTATTCACTTTGCATTCACCTTAGTGTTTATAAAAAAGAGAGAGAGAGGGAGGGAGGGAACCTGTGCAGGGTGTGTGTTTTTTTTTTTTTTTAAATTTGCAGAATCCAGTTTGCAGAATAATGAGATTTGCGGGCCCCCCCCCCCCGCCTCCGAAAAATCCCAACACGCGCACCTATCTAATAACAAAAAAAATCTATTTGTTTCGATTTCCAGTGAGGGTGTTTTTCTGTTGTTGTACCTGCTTCCTACCCCCCAGCATTCAGTGGAGACTTTTTGCATTATAAAATGGGGTAGGGGTGTGTCTCTGCTGGAACCTAAAGGGTGGGTTTGGTGGCGTGAGCTGTTCAGGGAATGGAGGTTTCTGTCACTGTTTCCTTTGCTTGTGTATTAAAACTCAGCTGCAACGTTATTTGGGGATAAATGTGTGTACCGGTCCAGCTTGGCTTTTTAAATTGCAAAGGGATTTTTCTTAAAAGCAGTCTTCTATTTCATGTAATTCACACGGATGCTTTATTCCCATCCTGCTGCAAGTTGCAACCACTGTTGCGGCTCTAGGGTTGCAGGTGCATTTTATAGGGGAATTTTTATTTTTTCCCCTCCTTCCCACTTTTCTCTACATTCCCCCTCCCCCCCATCTCATTCCTGCTGCCAGGTTTGGTTTCCTGTTTGGGAGACTGCTTTTGATTGTGGGGGTGATGGCAAATCATAGGTTGTCTGTGGGTACTGCAGTAGGTGTGGATCTGGAGAGAGAAAGGGTGGGCTTTTTTTCCTTTTCACATCTGAGGTGCCATATTTTGCAGTTCATCATATCTTCAACATTACAGAGAGGATCCTGTTTAATGTGGGGCACTTTTAAAAAAAATTGTCATTTTAAGAAGTAAAAGGTATTCTGTGCATGGTCACTATCTCCTTTAATCATAAAATTGGGGATAGAAGGAGAGCTATTCGGGTCATGTAGTCTAAGAGTTACGCTGCTTTGTTACACAGCACAGGTCACTATTATGTGATTTTTACGTTTCATTATTCTAAAATCTTGGTATTACTGGAGCATGGGGGAAAATGCACTTTATCTTCCCCCCTGTATTTTAAGTGTCTGAGTCACCTTGTTTGATGTAATTGATAACCATAGTAACAGCCATGAGCAGGGACACAATAGACAGACAAATCCCTCCTTGGTATTGCAGTTCTGTCTGCTTTCTCCTGGAGATAAAGAGACATTAGCCTCACTAGGATTTTCTGCATAATTATTTTGTATCTTTATGGGCTTTTTCTTAGGAGCTGTCTGAAATGGGTCTTGTAAAAATTTTAGTATATTATATGGCATCTGGTCACGCCCCTGCTATGGCAGCATATATGGATGCATAATACAATTCTTGTTGATTGGGTGAAGACTGTGGTATATCCCTATAGTTAAGGTGGGGAAAAAACCTTTTGTCTACCAGTATTTGCATTCTTAGCCTTTAATTTCTGTAGCATGCTGAAATTGACATGCCATCTCCTTTATTACCTATTTTATTTTTACACTGCAAATTCCTTTTGATCATTCAGAGTGCACAGAATTACCCTCGACAGGGACATGATTCTGCCCCATTTCTGGACATTGTGCCATACAAGGTTGTTTTCCATCACACACTGAGCATCCCCCTGTTTTGAATTTTCAGCTCACAAACAGGAAAACCCTTGACAGAGATTGGCACAGACTTTGCTGTAGTAAATATGTCACACCTAGTCTCCTAGATTTGAACCATTAAGATGGCTCTCCTTTCAATGAGTTTATTTGATCAAGGAATGACAAATTCTAATTGTATTCTGCTCCCTAAGAGAGAGTGGGTGTGTGCATGGGAGGGTTGAGGTAGGGAAGAGGAGTGTTTCTAGATACATTAGTTGCATTATAAAAATACAGTGGTCCAGCCTTTCCTCTCTGGGAGGGCAGCTGCCATCATTCCAAAGGGGGTTTCTCCTTCCATTTGCTTACCCTGTGTGGGGCACAACTCCATTTGCAACCAAGACTGATCCTTCTTTATGAACTGACTAGAAGAATGTGCCGTAAGACTGAGCTACGCAGTCTTTACTCTAGCAGTCTGTATGGAGCATGCTTCATAGCAGCTCTAATTTATCTATTTGTGCAATATACAAATTGAATGTTTAAAGACTCTTCAAATGGAATGAAAAGAAACTCACTAAAGAGATTCACTTTGTTCCATTTAAAAGCACTCTATCCATTTGAAAAACACACACAGAATTTTTTTTACCTTTGTTACTAATAATTTAGATGGTAAAAGCTCAGAATCTTACGTCTAATTTATTTTTCACTATGCAGCTGTACTCTTTGCATTTTTTCCTCCTGGTGGACACTGTATTTTCCACTGAATGCATCCGATGAAGTGAGCTGTAGCTCACGAAAGCTTATACTTAAATAAATTTGTTAACCTCTAAGGTGCCACAAGTCCTCCTTTTCTCTTTGTGAATACGGACTAACAAGGCTGCTACTCTGAAAAATGAAAATGAACTTGTCAATTTTAACTCCTATTTATGGCCAGCTTCATTTTCGAATTCTAAGTGTTGCAATAATCACAGGAGGAATGTTTGTTTAAAAACCTTTTCCACTGGAATTTAAAAATAAAAATCCATGGAAACACTTTGTAAAATCCTTCTCTCCCTCTCCCCTCCCCAAATCTGTATGTAAGGACAAATGTGAGTTGGCAGTTCAATTGTCTGTACGTTACATGGAGTTTTTCTAGATGAGCTATTGGGTAGCTGGGAAGGAAATCCATGCCATTTACAAATATAAATGTTGGATTGGGTTTTCTTAAACTTACTTGTCCTTGGTGGGTTAGTGATGCATGAAAGCTGGTGTTTGGAAAGAAAGATGCATGTGAAGGTGGCTTTTGCATTTCCTCCCATGCAGGGGCCAAGGGATTTTTGTTACCTAGCTGCAGCATAGGTGGTTTTCACCCTTATTGAACTCCCTTTGTCTCGTCACTCTTAAATTAGTTTAGCCTTCAGGGTTTAAATTTCGATGGGACGCAATGTTTGTCATTCATTGTGAGTGCTGATCCCACAACACGCTGCTCTGTCCAGATATACAGTGAGCATGGTTGATAAAGGTTCCATCTTTTTGTAAGGTATTATTTGTAGTATATCAGGGCCCGTGGATCCCAAACAGGCTTAGAGAGTTCAGTCTATTCCTTTTACTGAAGTGAAGGTTAAGGAGTGACTTGATCACTGGACATAATACCTACATAAGGAGCAAGATATACGATACTACAGGACTCCTTAATCTTTCAGACAAAGGCATAGCAAAATCCAATGGCTGGAAACTGAGGCTAGAAAAATTCAGGTTAGAAACAGTGAGGGTAATTAATCCTTGGAGTAGTTTGCTATGGAATATGGTGTATTTTTTTTCATCACTTGAGGTCTTTAAATCAGAACTGGATGTCTTCATAAAAGAGGTGATCTGGTTCAACCACAGGTTACTAGGCTCTGTGCAGGAATTTCTGAGTGTTGACCTATGGCCTTTATTATGCAGGAAGTCAGACAAAAGGATTATAAGGTCCTATCTTAAGTTAAAAACCATAATGCATAAGAAGGCATGGTGGTTGCCCACAGAGAGTTGACAGTCCAAGACCTTAGTTACACTAGAAAAATCAGGACCCGTAATTCTCAATGGGGGCAACACCACTCTTGGTAGCAAAGGTGGAGACTGTAGTGTAGGCAGGACTCAAGCATTTATACCACTAGGTCCTCTAACCTCAATCAGAAGTGGTTTAGATGAGAGAGTGGTAAAAATGCTAGAATCCTTTCTGTCCTACTGCCACTGTTACTGGCTTGGAGCAGCACCCCGGGAAATTAAAGTTCCCAGTTTTGTTAGTGTGGGTGCTGCCTAAATGTGCAGTAGTCGTTGTCACTTGTGTTATGGTAGCTCCTAGGAGCCCCAGTTATGGACCAGGCTCTGCGTTGTGTTAGGTGCTAAACCAACACACAATAAAAAAAGGATCCCTGCCCCAAAGAGCTTACAGTCAAAGTAATAGTTCTGGTAGCATCAGCTCTCTTGGTCCTTATTAGGATTATTTTTAAAAAAACCCCAAGTGTCATAGACCAAGTTTGTGAGTTAGCAAAGAATAGTTTAAAAAATGAAAGCATGAAATGGAGATGGGGGAGTAATGACCAGAGTAGGTTTTTTCACTTCATCATTTTACTTTTTTTTTTTAGAAATCCTTTTGCATTGGGGAATTTAAACATGTAATGCAGGGAGAACTCTAGTGGCACAGCGAAGCATGAATACAGCCATGTGAAAAGCCATTGGTGCCGATGAAACTTCCTGAACTTTTTGACTAATTACCAACATGAACCTCAAATTTTCCTGTTGAAAATATGTAGTAATGGCGTGGAATTTTGCATTGGAGCGGCTGGGAAGGTGTGTTCAATGTCTCCTGCTAGCCCTTCTCCTGAAAGGGCCCTCTCAGTTCTGTCATTCCCCTTCCACTGTGCCCCCCCCCCCCCCCGGTCTTTCCATCTCTCCCCAGTTGTCTCTTGGAGGAGAAAAGGAAAGAAGAGGCCTTTGAGGGCTGCCGGAACCCTGCGTCTCCTGCAAATGTGTGTGGTCCATGCCCCTTCCAGGCTGAGATGGGGCATGAGGTGGGAGTGGAGGGGAAATTTGGTGTTGCCTGCGATTGTGCTGTGGTGCCATACCTGTGAATTGCCGTGACCTTCCTGTGGCTGAAGGCTGACTTGACAGCTCAGTGCAGGAGCTCTGGGCAGCTTAGGGAGGTGGTGGAATCTCCTTCCTTAGAAGTTTTTAAGGTCAGGCTTGACAAAGCCCTGGCTGGGATGATTTGGCTGGGGATTGGTCCTGCTTTGAGCAGGGGGTTGGACTAGATGACCTCTTGAGGTCCCTTCCAACCCTGATCTTCTATGGTTCTATGAACTGGCTGCTGGGAGGTGGGAATTAATGGTGTCCATGCATGGCACTGTGTTGGGTGGATGTATTTTTCCTGGGACTGGGCTTTGCAGATTTTTAAAGAGGTTGTTCTCAGCCTCTCTTCTGTCTACCCATATGCTTCTGGCACTAAACCCACACTTCTCATTATCCCCTGAAGAGAGAGAAATAACCAACCTCACTATTCAACCCCAGTACACTACCTCTGTGACAAAGGTTGGCTTCGTTTTCCACCTCTATTCTCCATCTCCTAAGGTACCTTCTGCTCCCAGTATTCCATCCCTCCTTCTGGCAAAGGTGTATTGACCAAACCATACTGTGCCCTGTTTGAGTGTGTAAAATGCAAGTTCAGCAGTTCTTACTCTTAAACTATTTTTGGACAAGTGATACTCTGGCTTCCTCTTCAGCTGTGGCTTTTGGGAAGGGGAGTGGGCACGGATCTGCTCATCTCATCGTGTGGATTGCTGTCAGGTTAGAAATGAATAAAATAAATAGCTGCAGTGAAGGCTCTTCTGAGCTGGTCAAGGGGCCCAGCCTTGTTCCCATTAAGGTGAATTTGGAGCAGACTCAGGCCAGCTGCTTGTGGTTGTCGCTCTCTCTGGCTCGCCTGCCTGCTTTGACACTCTCCTCCCCAAGTCTTTGCTTCATGTTTACAAAACCAAATGGCAGATCCTTATATTATCATTCATCCAGGTCTCATCAGTCCTGCTTTTGGAAATGTTTGAATACTTCCTACCTGTCTTGGAAGACTCTGTCTTCCTATTCTGTGGCCACTGGCAGCCCTGTTTTTATGCTCTGGTTTAACTTGGTGGCTTTCCCTTACTTCAGATGCATTTGGTACTTTGTCATATCCGAGAGGAGAGCAAATTGCTAAACTGTGGTAATTAAATCTACCCTTAGAAGTCTGGGCTTCCTTCAGGATTGCGGTCTGCTGCGTGCTGATAGAAGTGCCATTAAAGGAGTGGGGGAGGGGCTGCTATTTACAATATTGTTGAGCTGGGTTGTGGGTTGCTATCATCATGGGCCTGTTTTGCACTTTTCTTCTGAAAGCCTGTATTCATTGACGGTAACGCTAGCGTAACAGATCCGCTGGGCTTTTTCAGCTACATGCAAGTATTACTGAGTGGTCTGATGGAGGATTGTGTATGTCTGCACCCGTCTGTATGTATGCGTTGGTCACCCCTCTTCGTTACTCTGGTGAAATGCTGCTAAGAAACATCCAGGGCCAAATCTTAGAACAAAATTTCCTTTCATTTACTAATGGCTGAAAATTAGATCATGAGGCTAAGAGGTACAATAATGTCTTGGGAGGGTGGATGGGAGTGCTAACCGTATTCTTCAAATGGGCATTTCCTTGTTCTCTTCGCTCCCTGCTCCCATTTAAACACAGGTTGGAAACATTGTAGATTATTACTCTGTACCTCTTTGATCAGAATATATGTATTTATTTGAAGGTTAGTTTCACAAACAACAAAGAGTCCAGTGGCACCTTAAAGATGAACAAATTTATTTGAGCATCAGCTTTTGTGGGTAAAAAACGGTTAGTCTTTAAGGTGCCACCGGACTCTTTATTGTTTTTGTGGATACAGACTAACATGGCTACCCCCTGATACTTTTCACAAACTAGTTCGTTGAGTGGGCTTGGCTGCCCACCCTCAGAGATTTTTTTGAAGAGCTGTTAGTCGTAGCTGTGACAAAACCTGGTACTGTTTTTTCCATTAGATAACTGTTGAGGGTTTTGCATGACTTCTGTGCTGGATTATCTTTATCTAATGTACTGTAAAGGTAGATTTCATAGTAGCAGCCGTGTTAGTCTGTATTCGCAAAAAGAAAAGGAGGACTTGTGGCACCTTAGAGACTAACAAATTTATTTGAGCAAAAGCTTTCGTGATGAAGCGAGCAGTAGCTCGCGAAAGCTTATGCTCAAATAAATTTGTTAGTCTCTAAGGTGCCACAAGTCCTCCTTTTCTTTTTGTAAAGGTAGAGAGTCCTTGGGCAAGTGCTGCTTACTTTCATGAATGTTGTTGAGGCAGACACTGTCAATTTGCTACAGTATGTCTATGTATGTACATAGCGGGGCCCTGATCTTGGATGGGACCTCTAATTGCTACTGTAATATAAAAATACAAACCTAAGTGCCATCTCGGTTCCCATGGCTCTTGTATTTTGACAGATTTTATTTTTTGTCACCTGTTTTAATACATTCACAAGCCCATGTTTCAACACAGGACTACTGTGTTGAAACATGGGCTAGTGAATGTGTTAAAAGTCTGCAGGTATATAAAAATGTTTTCATTCAAAGATCTTGAGGTCCTTCGGAATCCTAAAAAGGGAGATTATTGTGCTAATCCCACAAAGCAAACTTCCTTACCTGCGTTACTAATGAAACCCAAGATTGTTAATACAAGAATAATTTTAAAACTCTCCAATTTATTCCCCTCTGTTTAACTATTTGCATTTCATCTAGCTCAATGGAAACGCACTGGTCAATTTAATCATGTACAGTCAATTTCACTTTGTGCAGTGTTCTAACATTCAGGCTGAAACCCTGCAGGGGAATGTTTTAAATCTCAACAACCCGTTGTCATTAAAACATAAAACAAAACAACCAACCCCCAAACCCATGAAAATGTTTCTTTTTAAGCTTGTTAACTGACCTCTTCTCTCTTTCTCCCTCCACCCCAGCTTGATCCTAGGCTGCGTCTCCACCCCAGCTTGATCCTAGGCTGGGTCTCCCAGTGATATGAGCTCTCTTCTGTAGATTGGAACTTCAGAGCAGAGCCTGCTGTCATTGCTGGGTAGAAACTTCCTCGCTTGGGCTTAATTAAGCCTTCCTGAGTCCTACCAATAGTCCTCTCTGGCTTCCTCTGGCCCCTTAACCATGTCCCCCAGGGACTTCCTTGCGGTGCTGTCTGCTTTTCCTGAGCCGTATTTTATTGGTCTCCCCATTCCCAACCCCACCCCGTCCCCATCCCTTCCCATCCTCAAAGTGTAAGATTCTTCCCAGGTGTCTTTCTCTGCTCCATAGTTGAATTCCTAGTCAGAGAGCTGCTTTTCTTTCTCCTCTCTGCTCATCCAAGATTGCTCCCTGCCACAGTTCTACCCCCGAAATAATCTGATTGGCAGGGAGGGAGGGACTTGGTTTCCACAATGTCCCCTGTCCAATCCCAAAGACGTCCCTTACATTTTAAAATATTTAAAACTACATTTACAACTTTAATGTATTTTCTCTGCAGTGCACTCACTAAAACGAGACCTGCATGCGCATCGGCACTCAATCCACCAATCTTTTTCCCAACAGTCTGACATGACCGTTAAGAATGAAGACTAGTATCCGTGATGCTGTCTTGCTTCCAGTTTCTGATGCAGAGTATTTAAAGAAAGCGGAGGAAGCATAAGTAGATGTGGTGGCTGTGGGACTTACAGCAAAGCTAAAGGAGCCCCCCGCCCCCAGTGTCGTTGGTGCTAAATGATCTCTTCAATGGTAACTTCAGTGGCCATGGAGGCTGACTTCCTCCCCCAGTGCCCGCAGTTGCAAGTGTTTAGGCTAAAAGTAGCTTACAAAAGATGATAAATAGAAATGTTTGTCTTTTTTCATTTAATTTTTAAAAAAGATGTCGAGTTTAAGCCTGGAAGGGACCACTGGACCTTCTAATCTGACCACCTGTGTATCACAGGCCATACCCCACCCAGCGGCCATACAGTAAACCCAGCAATGGAAATGAGACCCGCAGGAGACTAGGCTAGTATGTGCGTGACAGTCTGTACCTTGGGGGAGCACTCTGTAACCCCCATATTCATCATTTATATATAATTGTTATATTTCATCTAAAGCATGCCATGTAAGGTATCATGGGAAAGGTTATGATCTTCTGAAAGCCATTGTTCTATCTAAATATGTACATCATTAGTGCATATAAAGTTATGAGATTGTGTTGTATGGTTGTCCCTAAAATATGCTGTGAGTTGGGGAATCGCCCAGATATTAGATCCCCAGAGTCAACAACAAACAACCAATGCCCAGGCAGGTGTCAAACCACCATCAACAGCCATTGTCCAGCCAGCGAGTTGCAATTCAGTGACTCACCGGCATGAGGCAACACCAGGGGAATTGCTCACCCTTGCCTGGGGACTCAGCAATGCTCACCAGACATGCCTGGATTTATGTTCTGTGTTATACCCTTATTCCATGTGCTTGGAGCACACAGTGGCCCCAGGCTTGATCCTGTCTCTTCCCCCATCTACGCTGAAGACAACAAGATTGCTGGAACTGAAGATACTGGTCTTCAGGCTAACAGGGAGAGCCTGCATATGAAAGACTGTACCCAACCTGAAGTAACCAGTGGGGTGAGAGAAACTGCTTAGTCTAGATATTGCTTAGTCTAATAAGGTTGAGAATTTAGACTGCATGCTTATCTTTTATTTTATTTTGGTAACTATCCTGACTTTTGCCTATCACTTACAATCACTTAAAATCCATCTTTTGTAATCAATAAACTTATTCTAATGTTTATCCTTACCAGCGAGTTTGACTGAAGTGCTTGGTAAATCTGCTCTGGTTACACTTTCCATTGATGAAGTGGTGAACCAATTAATAAACCTGCATTGCTCAAGAAAGGGTCTTGAGCAGTGCAAGACGAGATATTCCTGAGGCATAAGGCTGTGAGGATAAACCAGTGCCTTTCTCTGTGTGATTCGTTAATGGCTCTGGGAGCATTCATGCAATCTAGCTGGGTGTGGGCCTCCACGTGCAGTTGTACTGAGTGAAACTGGCACCTGGGGGCGGTTGCTGCTTGTCACCAGTAAGCCATTGTGAGAGACTACCCAGATTAGTGAGTTAAGCAGGCACAGTGGTCCCACAGTCCCAGGTTGCAACCCAGGGATCCCATCACAATGTGCCACAGGCAGAGAGTAGGAGGGACCAAGGTGCACCAGTGCCCTAGGGCCCTATAGTGACAGGGAAATAATTAAGTGAGATATACCCAGATAATCTTGGCAAGTGACCTGCACGTGAATGCTGCAAAGGAAGGTGAAAAAACCCCAAGGTCGTTACCAATCTGGACCTGGGGAAAAATTCCTTCTTGACATCAAATATGTCAATCAGCCAGACCTTGAGCATGTAAGCAAGAATCAGCCTGATGCCTGGTGCCACCTCAGAGCCTTGGCCCACACTGCCCAGTGTCCCATCTCCAGTCTAGTTGTGGCCATCCCTGATGCATCAGAAGAGATTTAAAAAAAAAAAAAATCCCTCCCAGAATACGTGTGGTGTGTGTGTGTGTGTGTGTAAATCCCTTTGCGAGCCTTGCTGGTGGCTGGCTGAAACCCTGACACATGAGCTTTAGGTACACAAGATCTATACCAGAAGTGAGCCCCTGCTGTTGAGCCGTGCCTCCCACCATCACAAGTAACCCTGTCATACAGTTGCGCTCATAAACTCATCAAGTTCGTTCTCTGTCTCTCTCCAAAACTAATTAAGTTGTTTGCCCCCCACAGCTCGGAGTGGGAACCTGTTCCAGAACCTCACCCCTCGGATGGTTAGAACCTTCTTCTAACTTCCAGTCTGAGATTGTTCATGGCCAATTTATGTCCATTTGTTCTTGTGCCACCCTTATCCTTTAGCTTCAATAGCTCTTCACCCTTCCTGGTATTTACTTCCTTAATGAGAGCGATCACATCCTCTATTGCTGCCCTTTTGCAAGACTAAACAAGCCAAGCTCTTCCCTTCTCCTCTCATACAACAGGCCCTCCATTCCCCTGATCATCCTATAGCTCTTCTCAGCACCTGCGCCGGTTTAAATTCATCTTTCTTGAACATGGGTGACCAGAATTGTACAGTGTTCCAAGTGAGGTCTTACCAATGCCTTGTTCAGTGGCATTAATACTTCCCTATCTCCACTGGAAATGCCTTGCCTGACACATCCCAGGATCACATTGACCTTTTTGACAGCCATATCACATTGGTGGCTCACAGTCATTGTGTGTTCAACCCACATGCCCAGGTCTCTCCCCTTCTCTGTTGCTTCCAGCTGGTGAGCCCCCAGCTTGTAACAGAAGTTCTTTAGATCCTAAGTGTCTGACCTTACACTCTCTACTATTGAATTTCATTCCATTTCTGTCACTCCAGTCATCAAAGTCACTCAGATCTTCCTGTGTAACAATCTGATCTTCCTCTGTACTGATGATGCCTCCCACCGTGAATCATCAGCAGATTATTAGCGCACTCCTACTTTTTGTGCCATGGTCATTAATAAAAATATTGAATAAGACGAAGATTGGTCTCAAGACCAGTTGTTGAGGAACTCTGCCAGTAACCTCTCTCCAGGCTGAGAATTCACCTTTCAGCACAACCTGTTGCCTTCTCCCCTTTAGCCAATTCCTTATTCACTCACAATGCTGTTACTTTTCAGAGTAGCAGCAGTGTTAGTCTGTATTCGCCTACTGATTCCCATCTTCCCTAATTTAACAAATAATTCCCCATATGGTATTGTGACCAATTTGTTGAAGTATGAATATATTAGATTTGCTGCACTTCCCTTACCTAAAAAAATCAGTTATTTTCTCAAACAAGAAAGAAGGTTAGTCTGGCATGATCTACCTTTGGTAAGTCCATGTTGGACTACATCCCCTTTAGGATTAACCTCTCTGAAACTTTTAACTCTTCTTTCCTTCACAGTTTGCTCTAAAACCTTGTGTACTACTGAGCTCAGACTAATAGGTCTGTAATTGCCCGGATCACTTTGTTTGCCCCTTTCTTAAATATCCGTGAGGTGGTAGCTGTTCTCCGATCATTGCACATTTTCCTAGTGTGTTTGAAACTCAAAGACAAATGTGCTGTACTCCTTCATGAGAATGAAACTGGCAATATGCAGAAGAGAAACTGACTTCAGTTTTCATTATCCAATGTGAGTGAAATGCAAAGAGCAAATCAATAGCATAAATAGGGAAAAGTAAATTTTAGGCTTTTTAAAATGATTTCTGCTTGAAAATTTGATGGTGGCAGCTGTCACGCCAGGTAGAGAAATAAAATATATATATTTTTAAAACTTTATCGGACAGGGTTCCTTTTAAATGGCATCCCTTCTTCCGCCAAAGTTGAGTTGTCTTTAACAAGCGTAAAGTGTGTATCTGCCCTGCGTGCTCTATATCGTTTGGATGAGATTTAAAAGTAGAGGTCCTGACTACTTGGAATTGTTAAAAGATCCCATCTCTCTTTTTGTAAGAGAAGAGCCCTGGCTTTGTTCCAAAACAATATTCCACCCGCCCTCATTTCTCACTAGGATTCTTCTTCACTTCCTGTCCCAAATAGTTGTGTAGTGTTATGTCCTGTTAAACAGCTGATGCTGTTTCCTATGCATGTCAGTGGTAGCTAATGTGACCCTCTGGAAAATGTGGTTCGTACACAGTATCTATTTGTAAATTACTCTGAGATTTGTTGGGGTGAAGGTTCCATAAAATGTAAATTGTTGGGTCTTTCATGCAGTGTAGTTCAACTGCATACACTCTTTGATATCAGTCTGGGAAACTCTCTTTTTAAGGTTTCAGAGTAGCAGCTGTGTTAGGCTGTATTCACAAAAAGAACAGGAGGACTTGCGGCACCTTAGAGACTAACCAATTTATTTGAGCATAAGCTTTCGTGAGCTACAGCTCCCTTCATCGGATGCATTCAGTCTCCCCACTGTATTTTCCACTGAATGCATCTGATGAAGTGAGCTGTAGCTCACGAAAGCTTATGCTCAGATAAATTGGTTTGTCTCTAAGGTGCCACAAGTCCTCCTTTTCTCTTTTTAAGGTTAATTGAATCTTGGTCTTCTGTATTTGAAAAGGATGTGTTTGTCAGCTAGAATGAGTTGGGCTTGTTAAACATTGAAGTAGTTGTATGGAAGAAAAGCTGTGTTTCTGATTTTAGTCAATCCAGACTTAAAAGATCCTGAGCACGCTGGTTCACTGACACATTTGGCCTGAGGTAGTGGGGAGGTTTTTCTATTACAGATTTCTTTCGAAATATCACTGTGTGACAGTCCTGTCTTCTGTGGGGCACACATAATTAGCCATGCACACTGCTCCTGACGTGCAATGTGGAGTGCAGCTGGTAAAGTCAAAGTAGAAGAAGCCAGCAAAGTAATGGACAGGGCAAGCAAACCTATGGCCTTCTCTAGTCGCTGTCACTTCTCTGTACACTCAGGCAGGAGGCCAGCTCTGACTTTTGGCCTCCAGCCAACTAATTACATGTGGAGTGAGTCTCTCCCTCTTTCCTATTCAGAGAGTGAGGAAAGATGCTTTGGGCGACCCTCTGACAGGCGGGGCGAGATGTTGGGGACAGGAAGGTTCTGGGGCAGATGGGCTCTGAAGGTTCTGGAGGTTATCTCAAGTGCTTATATACGAATGCACAAAGCCTTGGAAACAAGCAGGGAGAACTGGAGGTCCTGGTGATGTCAAGGAACTATGACGTGATTGGAATCACAGAGACTTGGTGGGATAACTCACATGACTGGAGTACTGTCATGGATGGTTATAAACTGTTCAGGAAGGACAGGCAGGGCAGAAGAGGTGGGGGAGTAGCACTGTATGTAAGGGAGCAGTATGACTGCTCAGAGCTCCGGTACGAAACTGTAGAAAAACCTGAGTGTCTCTGGATTAAGTTTAGAAGTGTGTGCAACAAGAGTGATGTAGTGGTGGGAGTCTGCTATAGACCACCGGACCAGGGGGATGAGGTAGATGAGGCTTTCTTCCGGCAGCTCACGGAAGCTACTAGATCGCATGCCCTGATTCTCATGGGTGACTTTAATTTTCCTGATATCTGCTGGGAGAGCAATACTGCGGTGCATAGACAATCCAGGAAGTTTTTGGAAAGCGTAGGGGACAATTTCCTGGCGCAAGTGCTAGAGGAGCCAACTAGGGGGGGCGCTTTTCTTGACCTGCTGCTCACAAACCGGGTAGAATTAGTGGGGGAAGCAAAAGTGGATGGGAATCTGGGAGGCAGTGACCATGAGTTGGTTGAGTTCAGGATCCTGACGCAGGGAAGAAAGGTAAGCAGCAGGATACGGACCCTGGACTTCAGGAAAGCAGACTTCGACTCCCTCAGGGAAGGGATGGCCAGGATCCCCTGGGGGACTAACTTGAAGGGGAAAGGAGTCCAGGAGAGCTGGCTGTATTTCAAGGAATCCCTGTTGAGGTTACAGGGACAAACCATCCCAATGAGTCGAAAGAATAGTAAATATGGCAGGCGACCAGCTTGGCTTAATGGTGAAATCCTAGCGGATCTTAAACATAAAAAAGAAGCTTACAAGAAGTGGAAGGTTGGACATATGACCAGGGAAGAGTATAAAAATATTGCTCGGGCATGTAGGAATGAAATCAGGAGGGCCAAATCGCACCTGGAGCTGCAGCTAGCAAGAGATGTCAAGAGTAACAAGAAGGGTTTTTTCAGGTATGTTGGCAACAAGAAGAAAGCCAAGGAAAGTGTGGGCCCCTTACTGAATGAGGGAGGCAACCTAGTGACAGAGGATGTGGAAAAAGCTAATGTACTCAATGCTTTTTTTGCCTCTGTCTTCACGAACAAGGTCAGCTCCCAGACTGCTGCGCTGGGCATCACAAAATGGGGAAGAGATGGCCAGCCCTCTGTGGAGATAGAGGTGGTTAGGGACTATTTAGAAAAGCTGGACGTGCACAAGTCCATGGGGCCGGACGAGTTGCATCCGAGAGTGCTGAAGGAATTGGCGGCTGTGATTGCAGAGCCATTGGCCATTATCTTTGAAAACTCGTGGCGAACCGGGGAAGTCCCGGATGACTGGAAAAAGGCTAATGTAGTGCCAATCTTTAAAAAAGGGAAGAAGGAGGATCCTGGGAACTACAGGCCAGTCAGCCTCACCTCAGTCCCTGGAAAAATCATGGAGCAGGTCCTCAAAGAATCAATCCTGAAGTACTTGCATGAGAGGAAAGTGATCAGGAACAGCCAGCATGGATTCACCAAGGGAAGGTCATGCCTGACTAATCTAATCGCCTTTTATGATGAGATTACTGGTTCTGTGGATGAAGGGAAAGCAGTGGATGTATTGTTTCTTGACTTTAGCAAAGCTTTTGACACGGTCTCCCACAGTATTCTTGTCAGCAAGTTAAGGAAGTATGGGCTGGATGAATGCACTATAAGGTGGGTAGAAAGCTGGCTAGATTGTCGGGCTCAACGGGTAGTAATCAATGGCTCCATGTCTAGTTGGCAGCCGGTATCAAGTGGAGTGCCCCAAGGGTCGGTCCTGGGGCCGGTTTTGTTCAATATCTTCATAAATGATCTGGAGGATGGTGTGGATTGCACTCTCAGCAAATTTGCGGATGATACTAAACTGGGAGGAGTGGTAGATACACCGGAGGGCAGGGATAGGATACAGAAGGACCTAGACAAATTGGAGGATTGGGCCAAAAGAAATCTGATGAGGTTCAATAAGGATAAGTGCAGGGTCCTGCACTTAGGATGGAAGAATCCAATGCACCGCTACAGACTAGGGACCGAATGGCTAGGCAGCGGAAAAGGACCTAGGGGTGACAGTGGACGAGAAGCTGGATATGAGTCAGCAGTGTGCCCTTGTTGCCAAGAAGGCCAATGGCATTTTGGGATGTATAAGTAGGGGCATAGCGAGCAGATCGAGGGACGTGATCGTTCCCCTCTATTCAACATTGGTGAGGCCTCATCTGGAGTACTGTGTCCAGTTTTGGGCCCCACACTACAAGAAGGATGTGGATAAATTGGAGAGAGTCCAGCGAAGGGCAACAAAAATGATTAGGGGTCTAGAACACATGACTTATGAGGAGAGGCTGAGGGAGCTGGGATTGTTTAGCCTGCAGAAGAGAAGAATGAGGGGGGATTTGATAGCTGCTTTCAACTACCTGAAAGGGGGTTCCAAAGAGGATGGCTCTAGACTGTTCTCAATGGTAGCAGATGACAGAACGAGGAGTAATGGTCTCAAGTTGCAGTGGGGGAGGTTTAGATTGGATATTAGGAAAAACTTTTTCACTAAGAGGGTGGTGAAACACTGGAATGCGTTGCCTAGGGAGGTGGTAGAATCTCCTTCCTTAGAGGTTTTTAAGGTCATGCTTGACAAAGCCCTGGCTGGGATGATTTAACTGGGAATTGGTCCTGCTTCGAGCAGGGGGTTGGACTAGATGACCTTCAGGGGTCCCTTCCAACCCTGATATTCTATGATTCTATGAATGTTCTGTGGCTACCGGGAAGTGGGGGGCTGGAGAGAGGCGCGGGATTGAACTGCAGCAGCCATGGGCAGCTGCCTTCCTAGGAGGAGATGGGTGGGGAGAAAGGGTTAAACAGGGTGCTGGGTAAAGTCTGAGAGAAGGTGCGTCAGGGATGGGAGCCTCTGGTGCAGAGGAGGAAAGGGAAGAGAATTTAAAGCTCACTTAGCTTTATCTGTCTTGCTGTCCTAAAGCATATGTAAAAATACGTCCCTTCTCCTCCCATCCCCATTTGAATCAATTCTTGTCCAACAGACAGTAGGAACTTCTGTGGAAGGGCTCAGTCTGTTTTTGGGTGGCAGGGTGTGACATTCCTAGCACTGAGGTGTTTTGCGTAGGGGTCTACAGCTACCAGAATAAGGGAATCTGGGTTAAGTACAAATGCAGCCAGGAGTTTTTGGAGTGCAGATCAGCAACTTGCCTGCAAGGCGGTGAGTAGCAAAATTATGCTTGTCTAGGCTGTGAATTTGCTTGGCTTGGGTTTCTTGACAACAGGATGTTCCTGGCCTGAGTTGCATATCGCAAAGTGAGTGTGTCCTTTGTACGTGTATGTTTTGGAAGCTAAATGGTGACAGGTGAAATATAATGTGAGATGGGTTTAAAAGGACACAGGTTCCTGCTGTGGTTTCTGTATCATGAACCCTCATGATCGTGCATCTGGACGTTACAGTTAAAAGAGCACCCTCAATTTAAAAATCATACTTCTGTCTGTCTGTCTGTCTTTAAGTGTCACAAGTAGCCAGAGATTAATACAGCTCAGATTAGAGCAAAACTAATATTTCTATGTATCTCCATTTATATTGTGCATGATAGCCCTCTGTGAATAGTCCATATCACTTCTTCCCCCCCTTTATAAAGTTATTCCTTTGCTGAAAAGACCTTGTGTACATCAGTAGAGCAGCAAAAAAACCTTTTTTTTATCTTTTAAAAAGGAATTATTTAAATATTTCAGAGCATATTCTTTAACTGATGCTCTATTGGGAACATAATTTTTATGCATTTTTAAAAATTTAGGTGGAGAATGTTCCTTCAATAATGTTGATCAATCTTTGTAAAACACTGAGATCTCTAGATAAAAAGCACCATATCAGTGCTAAGTATTTTGTTACCTTCAGGCTCTGGATTGTGGGCATGACCGGATGAGTTAAGAGTATTCGTGCTGGTCTAGACTCTTGTGCTCTTGCTCTGAATTTCTTTTGTGGATTTAAGAGTCTGACCCTGACTCTTAAAACACAGGTTTTGTGGTTTTATAATGAGAGAACTGTAAATCGCATGCTGAAGGTGGTGGTCGTTTTTGATGCAAGTGAGCTCAGGGCTGGGATTCACTCATGGCCAAATTCCACCTTTGGATGTGCATTTACCGTTGCAACTGATTTCATTGCTTCCAAGGGCAGAATTTAGCTCCAAGTACTGTAGTTTTTTGTCCTCCTTTAAAGTTTTTTTTGGAACATGATTTCACCCACTATCTGAATATCCTGGTGATTTATTGTGCTCCTTAGCTACTTTAGATTGTATAGAAGTAACTTCAATAATAAGCATCTCAAAACGTGTATTAAATTACACGGATCTTGCACACTTTTCCCTGCGTACCCTCTTCCACTTTTTTCACACTCAGCTACGCAAGAGAATCCTGCATGATGATCTAGTGACATGATCACTTGCAGTTCTGAACAAAAGGGCTTCCCTGATGGTGGTGGCTGAGTGGTTTGAAGTAGATTAGTATTGGGCAATCCTCATTAGCAGGTAAAAGCCATATGTGTACCCTGCCTAGATGAAACTGTAGCCATATTGTCTGATGGCTGTTCAGTGCCATTTGGTGAATCTCACTCCATTCCTAGTTTACAGGCGTCTTCATCATGAAAACTGCTGTCACAGTTGGTTCTGAAAGATCTCGTTATCAGCCGTCTCAGCAGAGAGGCCAAGAACTCACTCTCTTCATCCCGTAGAATTGGTCCTTCGATAACCTGTGTAAAGCACGCTTTCAGAGCAGAGTCTGGGGACTGCTGCTCATCCCATGTCTGTTCTGAGGATAGAACCTGTCATCTTTCACCAGCACTAAATTTACCCCTTGTTTCTTATGTCAGGAAACAAAACTCCATGGCTATGGTCCAAGCACTTTCTGACACTGAGAATTAAACAGTCTGCATCTATGCTGCTGTGGTATGACCAATAGAGGAACCCTTTCTGAAGCCTCAAAGAACCAGTTTATTTCAGCCATTGCTTACTGATACTAGGAAGAATCTGTGATCCTATACACACAGCATGAATGGATCCTTCGTAACCTGAGAGGTGGGGAAAACAGGATTTTAAAGCTGGAAGTAAGACTCTAAAGCAGGCTGCTCTTTCATACATATAAAATGCATGACAGCAGAGCTGAATTTAGTGCTTACAGGGCTAAAAATCCTCAAAGAGCCTGATTGCAGTGTTTATATATAGCTGTTTTAAATAGCTACCCGAAGAAGAACTCTGGAATTCAAAATCTTGTCTTTCACCAACAGAAGTTGATCAAATAAAAAATTTCCTCACCCACCTTGTCTCACGTTTAAAATATGTGCATCTAAGTAATACTGAGGGTCTGGCTTGAATATACAAGCACAGGGAAGTTCTAAATTCACTCTGACCATATTCGCTATTGCTTTAGTAAACACTTGCATTCAAAAGAAGAGACAGAAGCTCTGGGGGATATAATTTTCATTGTACCAACTGCAGCTAGTTCACGTGCTGAATGAATTGCATGCACAAAATTTTAGCTGAAAATTTTTGTTCTTGTAAATACAAACCCATTGTCGGTGGTTTTTTTTGTTTGTGGGTTTTTTTTTTTTTGGTAAGGTCAAAAACATTAAAATGGCCAGTTTTTATTTAATAATAATAATAAATAATAAAAAAGGAAAGCAGTTTGGTCTAAAACCTCATTTGCCAAGTTTCTTTTCAAAGTTAAGAAGCCCCCTAATACCTTCTGTGTGAACAGCACATGTGACTTCAGACATCTTCAGGTGGGAGTCTCAAAATGTGCATAGCCTAAGGTGTCTCCAGGTAACAGGATTCGTGGCTGAATCACTGAAGTATTTTATACGTCAGCTAGACTTCACACACGTGTCTGTATTACGAAGGAAGGTGCCCTGGGAGGTGGGGCTAAGAGGGTTGAGGTTATTGAACTGACCACATTTCTAGATTGTCCAGCGTTTAGGGACACTTAACTTTGAATTGCATGTTTTCTGGAGTTTCATTTTTAAAAATTGCATTATTTTAAGATGTCTTCCCTTTGGTATCTCTAGTTACAACGTTAACACCATCTTAACAAAGGTGAAGTTTTATGTCTGAGGGGACAGTATACAGTGAAACTTGCCTTAAGGAACAGCAGGTTGCCGAGTAGAAATTAGTGTGTACAAAAAAAAAATCCTAAAAAGCTTTAGGACATTTTAAAGTTGTTGATTAATATGGGTGTGCCTTTTGTTTAATATGGGTGTGTAGTTACGGAATGCTTCTTTCTCCTAAGACATTTACCACCCTCCCACACACCTGCACAACAGGTCTCGGGATCTCCTATTATGATATTTATCAATTGTAGTTAAATAACTATTTCATGTGTGTTTGGGGTATGCTGCCTTAACCTGAATTACTCCTTGTGTCTGTCTTGTCAAACTTCAGTTAATCAGACCTTTTAATCTAACTCTTAAGGGTCTGATCCTGTAAGGTGCTGTGTTCTCGTCTTGCATTGATTGCAGGGAAAGGTGAGGTAATCAGCACCTGGGAGCATGGGTCCTGCAATCAAAGAGTAAAGCAGCGGTTCCTTTATTTAGTGAATGGCAGTTTTATTGGCTGAGCTTCTGGTGTGTTACCTTTCCACGTGAATTACTCTGTGGTCCTGCTTTGTAGTAATTCTGCTAGTCAGGATCTATAAAATAGACACCATGCAAGCCAAGGATACTATCTTCAATTGCCTGATCACCTAAATAGCTGAGTCTCAAAGGAAGAACCAGTTGTGAAGATAGGGCATGCTTAATGTTAGATCAGTATGGACATATTGTAAACATAACATTCTTATTGGCTCTGCCCTTCAACCTTAAGTGTGTGAAGGCCTTCTCGTTACTAAAAATAATAAAGGAGGAAATACAGTTTCTGATTCGTATTGAACTAAATTATTAGTTATGCATGCATACCCTAAAGTGTAATCCCATTGTCTCCGTTCTTCGATGCCCCTCCTTACTCATTTATTCCATTGATAAATTGACCCAGTTCCAGTCTAGCTCAGTGACTTTGCCACTGTTATCCTACCTCAGCTTCCACCTCTCAACTAGCACTAAAGAAAAGGAGGACTTGTGGCACCTTAGAGACTAACCAACTTATTTGAGCATAAGCTTTCGTGAGCTACAGCTCACTTCATCAGATGCATCGGATGAAGTGAGCTGTAGCTCACGAAAGCTTATGCTCAAATAAATTGGTTAGTCTCTAAGGTGCCCCAAGTACTCCTTTTCTTTTTGCGAATACAGACTAACACGGCTGTTACTCTGAAACCTGTCAACTAGCACTGATCTCTTCTCTACCCCTCCACCCAGTCCTGCTGCTGGTCTCACAGCTTCTGTGCAGCACCTGCAGCCTGCATTTCTCCAACTCACTGATAGCCCATGTAATTAAGCATCAGTTGAAAACCTTATTTTTTTTCTTTACCTTCTACCGCCTGTGTTTTTACTATTCATATTGAACTGTTAATCACCCAAGATGCTTCAGAGCATTTTTCTATGCAATAAGATTGTAGTGAGCGAGTGTGTGTTAAAATGTTGAGAATGACCTGTTAGTGTTTGCACTCCTTTAGAATGTAGATATAAGGCGGGATATCCAGGTTGCATAGTATGGTTTTAGTTCACTCACATCACAGACCCATACTAGACAATTAAATGCCGCAGAAAAGAAGCAGATAGCATCTTATCCAAATTAAGTCTTTGTGAAGTGAGTGGTGGATGGAGGGATAATATTCCATTAGAGCACACAAGGGGTGTTACTGATTGTATTTCTTCCTGGGCTATTCCTAGTGTAAAATATCTGTTATCAATTGTTCTGATTCTCCCCCTGCCCCATTACTGCATTTGATTAGAGTGTATGTCCTAATTATGAGTCTGTCATTCACTTCTCCATGGGGGCTGGGCTTATGCTGGATAGAAATGATGGACTTACACTGAAAGCTTAGCTCTAAGTGCTGCTCTTTCTCTTAGGAGAGCCAGCTGAGCCTGCCTACTAAAATATATGTGCAGCCATTTGCTGTTTTGGTTTCCTTCCATTAAGGCAGCCTGCAGACTTGATTTTAGAATCACTTGATCGTCTGTCCTCTGAATAGACTCCAAGAGGAAGTCAATTGCAACCTCTGATGTGGTGGGCCAGTTAGAAACTTAGGCTTGGTCTTCGGTAGGAACTTATGTTGATATAACTAAGTTGCTCAGGGGTATGGAAAATTCACGCCCCTGAGTGATATAATTTTACTGACCTAACCACTGGTGTAGACAGCGCTATGTCAGCGGGAGGGCTTCTCCTGTCGTCAAAGCTGCCGCCTCTCGGGGAGGTGGAGTACCTGCACTGATGGGAGAAGGCATCACTACCCGGATCGGCGGGTAGCGATCGATCTGTTGGGGATCGATGTATCGCATCTAGTGTAGACGTGATAGATGGATCCCCGATAGCTCTGCAGTCGACTCCGGAACTCCACCACGGTAAGAGGCGGCAGTCGATCCTGCGCCGCAAGGACGCGAAGTAAGTGATTCTAAGTCGATCTAACATCGACTTCAGCTATGCTATTCTCGTAGCTGAAGTTGCGTATCTTATATTGATTCCCCCCCCCTTCCCCCAGTGTAGACCCGGCTTAAGTGTAGACAAGCCCTTAGAATGAAAGTACAGCCACATTTCCAACCTTTGGTAACACTTCCCTTTATCATTTACTAACCATTAGGGATATTGTTGCATGAGCAGCCAGTGCTAAATCAGGTGTCTGATGGGAGAGGTGTCTTGGTACTTGCCACTACAGGGACTTTTCTGGTGTTTCTGTCTGCCAGCTGGGTTTTGGAGTCCGAAAGTCTGTTGAGTGGGTGCCTCAATATTGTACATTCAATTCCGACTTGAACCTGGTCCGGTGTTCATTCCAAACTTAATACCGTATGTCACTGCTCTTGAGAAATAGTCCTTCCATCTTCCTTCCATGAGCCATCACACTCCAAGGAGGAACTTTAGCGTACACCTGACACATTCAGGGCCCTTAAGGTCAATCTGAGCATATGAAATTTTTGTAAGTCCAAGGCCTGGTTTATATTGGAGCACCCAGCAGTGTGAGGCAAGAAAGCTTCTAAATGTCTGCTCCAAGGTGAGAATTGCCTAAGAGCCTTACTATTGCTCCTCTGTTTTTCAAGGCCTGTCAAGTCCTTCAGTGCATTAGTGGCATTCTGGTTGGAAAAGTGATACGTTTCCTCTGAGGAGACTTGCACGGTAGCCGTGTGATCAGTGGTACCCAGGCCACCCCATTCTGCACCTAGAGCATCCAGTCACTTGCAAAAGTTGCCTTTGGCAGAACTGCCCCATAGTGCCTCAGTATATGGCGGGGAGGGAATGTGTAGAATCACAGAATTCCTCCCCTACCACCTCTTCGATACACATGGACAACATCCGACTGTGTGGCCGTAGCCACTCAGTTCAGTGGTCCCTCTAATACTCTTTGAGGTAGTTGCCTCTGTGCTCCCTGCTAAATAAGGAATTGTGGGGGAAGGCGGGGTGCAGCCCCCACTATTAACAGCACTAGCCAGCCCACTTACTCGTATTTGCTCCATCACCCACAACAGCGTTGGCAGCGCAGCTGTTCCTGTAGATTTAGGAAACCACTGCTGCCCTGGTTAGACTTGACAGGTTGTCTTAGTCTTTACCACTTATGGTTTCAGAGATTCAGATTCCTGCTAGCTCTGGGTGAGTGGTCGAGTAGAGTTTTCATGCCCCTTGGGCTGTAGCTCTTCAGGTATGTGCAACTGCCCATTAGAATTTGGTGCCAGGATGGTGTGACCGTAATCTAAGCAGATATATCGTGCGGATTCCTAGCCGTGTTAAAACAGCTCAAAGTATTGTAATTAATATATAATATATAAAAAGCCAACCCTGGGAAGGTGGCTGAAATGCTATAATCCTTGCTCCAAGAATTCACTCACGTAGTTAAACTTTGACATCCCCCTGCCCACCTTACACTTTCCACTCCAGATGGCATCTGAAAACATGCATAATTGCAGTTTTTCTTACATTGTGGCTGTCAGGCTAGAGAATCTTTAATATTTAATATCTTCAAACATTATTGCAGCTGCATTAAATATTAAAGAAATTTTACATAGACTCTTCAGCTACCCTGCCTGCTTCATAAAACAGACGGATCGTTTGTCAGCACAATGAAATGAAAGAGAGTTAAAATCAAAGTAAATAATAAGCAAGCAGTAGAACAATGGTGCCCAAACTTTTCCTCTTTACCGGTAATGAAATGTGTCCATGGCCTGCCAGGCCGGGAGCAGAGTTACATCTGGGCTGAGCGGGGCTGAGAGCAGAGCTGAGGCTACTGTTGTGGTGCGGGGTGGGGCCGGAGTGGAGCTGGGGGCAGGGCTGGGTGCGCTCTCTCCCTGCCCCCCATGGGGACTGGCCGTGTCGCCCAGATGTTTGGACGCGCCCCGCTAGTGGGGCATGCCCCACAGTTTGGGGACCACTGCACTAGAGCTAGGTGGGAAACAATTTTCCCATCCTGTGAAAAATTTGAGAATTGCATTCTCTCCCCCCCCCCCCCTTTGCGCATCAGGACAAAACTGAGACCTTTCGAAAAGATGAGGGGAGAGGAGCCCAATCCACCGCCAGGAGCCTTGTGGGTAGGGCACTCGTGTGTGATGTGGGAGCCCCAGGTTCTGGTCCCTGCTGTGCCTGATTCAGAACGGGGAGCGGAGTCGGGGCTCCCAGATGAGTGCGCTAATCCCAGGCTATTGTCTGTTCTGGGGCTCTCTCTGATTTTGAGCAGGAATTCTATTCTGGACCCAAGAACCCTTCTTGCTTAAAGTTCAGTGGAAACCAATTCGTGCCCGCCAAGATTCTTTGGCTTTCATGAATCAGCATTTTCCATCAAAAGAAAACATCAATCAAAACATTCCTGGCCCACTCTAGCAAGCAACTTTCATTTCAGTAGCTCGTTCTGTAGCATTTCAGATGTGTTGGGCTACAGCTCCTCCCAACCAGCAGATGGAGATCAACACTAGGACTTTGGATGTCCTAGTCTCGAATAAACGTTGACCTCCCTCCGCCTTCTGTTGTTCATCTGCAGCCGGCGGAGCTGCCTGCATCTGGGCTGGTCTAGAACAGGGGTCATCAGCCTTTTTCTCTCCCCGCCTCCCCGTGCTGTTGTGGCCGCCTGTGCCACAGTAGTTGGGTTTCTGCGTATAAAAGCCAGGGCCGGCGCTCGGGGGCAGCAAGCAGGGCAATTGCCTGGGGCCCCATGCAGACAGGGGCCCCCATGAAGCTACATTGCTGGGGCTTCCGTCCCAGGTGGCGGGGCTCAGGGACATTGGCTTCAGCCCCATGCGGTGGGGCTTTGGCTTTCTGCCGTGTCCCAGCAAGTCTAATTCTGGCCCTGCTTGGAGGCGCCCCCTTCCCCCCCCCCAAAACCTGCTCGAGGCCCCCTTGGGGGTTCCGTACCCCTAGTTGAGAACTGCTGGTATAGAAGACTTTGAAGAAAGAGAAGATTCTTCCCTGTGTCCCAGAACGTCTCAAAACTCTTTACAAATTTTACACAGAGTAGCTTTGCCTGTCACAAATGCAGCCTTCTCTGGTGTCTGATGTGGCCAATAGCACACAGCAATGCTGCATATCGGTAGTGTAAAGTGAAGACTAATTGCAGGGCTGCTTTTAAGGGGCTAATGCTCACTAAAAAGTCACAAGTTGCATATTCAGTGCTCTGGGCTTTAGCTTATTCCTGCTCTTTATCAAAGCTACACTCCTGATAATTGGGGCATTTGGGCTGCGTCTCAAACCCGCTGCAAACTCTCCCTTGTCAGCTAGCTCCTACGTTTTAACACTTATTTGCTTGGAGTCATCCGTGGGTTGGCTTGTTGGCATCTCATGATGTCTCTAAACAATGTGTTTGGAGGCATTTTTCAGCCTGTCATATGCTGGCCTGCCCTTCAGGAAAAAGGTGCATGACTGATTTTTGTATGGCTACCAAAACCAGGGAAGGGCATTGGAGAGCCAGGTTGTGCTTGACCAAGTCTCCAAGGATATGTCTACATGGCATTTTGGACTGAGCAGGAGTGAGCCTCCGAGCCTGGCTTGACAGACTTGGGCTGGCTGGGCTCGGGCTAGCACTCAAGAATAGTCCAATGAAGTGAGCTGTAGATCACGAAAGCTTATGCTCAAATAAATTTTTTAGACTCTAAGGTGCCACAAGTCCTCCTTTTTTTTTTTTTAGTGCCAATCCAGTTCTCCTGGTGTGGTGGGTTTTACATCGTGCTACCCCCTCAAGTGTGAAATGAGCACTCGCAGTTCGTTTCTGAACGTAGGTTAACAAGGAAATGGCAATAACCACAAACAAGAAAACCTCTGGTCTTGCCAGATTGCAAATATTGTTAGACCAGATGAGACCTGATGGGACTGCTTTTATTGGTGAATGTTGCTCGGCTACTTATCTTAGAAAGTCATAAGAGGGACATCCTTGATAATGACTCTGCATGACGAATAGGGAAGAAAACAGCAGCTATCAGTTTGCCTGGATGGATGTCTGTTTTTGTTTCTTTAGGCAAAATAATCCCTTAGAAAAGCAATTTCTTCCTCCTGCCTGTGTAATTTGCAAGCTAAGGTAAAATGGGCTTTTGCTGAAGCAGAACGCTGTCGTGTCGTTCTAAATGTCTTAAGTCCTGAACATCCCGGAGGCAGGTTGGAAGGATTCCCTTCCCCCCACAATAACATTCATTTTTTTATGATGTACATGAGCTGTCCTAATGATAGAGATGTTCAGAGCTGGGGAGCTACCCGTACTAATCCTAAACAGTGATTTGCATACTCTGGCATTCATAGAATCAGATGTCGGAGGTGAAGACACATTAGCTCCCTTTGAAAACAATAGTTCTAGTCACCTGTTTAAACACCTGCATAAGAGTTTGCAGGAGCGGAGTGAGTCTGTCTCGACCTGTCTGTCTATCTAGGTTACTTATATGGCATCCCATCACAACAGGGGTCTGAGCAATTTGGTCTGTTTCTCTTCCCTGGTCCGTGTTGGATTGTTCCTTACAGGATATCAGGATATCCGTGTGTAAAGCAGCACTTTCAGGTTTACATTCAGGAGGGCACAAATATACACTGTGGTCTACATCTTTGTATTTTGGGAGAAGATTTCTTGTGGCATCTGGCAAAGCCTTTGATTGCCATCTTGCTAGATCTCTGTGTGCTAGATTCATCCTGGTGTAACTCCAATAGAATTACATCTAGGATAAATTTGGCCCTCTATTTAATTGCATCTGTTATAATAGTGATTCTGTCTTATATGCTAATGGCTTTTGCCTGAGGTAGAGATTGGGTTATGAGAGTAACCTGGCCAGGGATGTTGGAAGCAACAGGTTGCTGTGTGTGCGTATTTATATACACATTACAAATTTAAGTATACTCCCAATGAGTATTGCTTCCAATTTAAAATCTCCTAGTGCTGTCCTTCATTCAAATCTTTCAAGGACACCTACAGATTATAGCTGAAAGATATCACTGCACTTTGACGTTATAGAGTTGCTACGACATTCGGACAGCTAAGTCGTGGGGAGCCAAAATGTTCCCATATCTAGTGTCAATCGCAGGTTACCTGGTGGGAGTGATTTGTTTTCTGATAACAAAATATGTTACTGAGAATGTGTAAGTAGTTGGGTGGAGGCAGTATTGGGCAGTGCTGAATAACGAAACTCTGTTGTGTTCCGCTGCCAGTTCTGAATTCAGGTGTTCAGGATTGCACTGGGGGAAATTATAGACCTACTTCATGTTGTTTATTACGCAGCAGGATAAGGTAGACATTAAGGTTGGATGTGAAATGAATGCGAGTGAGAGCTTGGTTTTTATACCCAGGTTTAGAAAGTTGAAGAAATGCCATATGTATATACTATAATACTCAGATGTAAATACTACATGTTGTGGCTAACACAAAGAACTTGCCATGTACTTCTGTGTAGCTAAATTTAAAACAGCTTGGGGGGGTTGTCTGTTTTTAACTGAATATGCAAAATGTGGGTGAATTCTAAGATCTTGTCCTTCCACTTCAAATATTTTCAGAACTAGTGAAAATCCTACTCCCTTTGTTTGTGTACAAAGGGGAGATTTTTCCTTACCTGTTAATATTCTTTCTCTGACTTTCTATAGCAGGCCAGAAGCTTGAGTGAAAAATTCTTCCAGGCAACAGGTGGAGCCAGAATACTAAGACTTTGTCATACCCTCACAGCTGTCTCTCAGCCATCAGCTGAATATTTCAAAAGCGGTATCAAAGAAATATTAAACTGACACTGTGCATCAGTGACTATCACTGAATAACATTAGTGATGATAGCAACCTGAGCATATAGCGACTCTGCGCTGAAATTCGCAGCAGTAAAATAGATACCCACATCTTATAGAGAAGGGGATTTAGACTGGGATAGAGCTTGAAGACAACAGGTAAGGAAAACTGCCTCTCCTTTTGACCTTCTCTGCTAGTCCAATTGCTTTGGGACCTCCCAAAGTAATTGATGATTTTAGTGTGCGTGTGTGGGGACTCACTCACTCACTCCAAAGTTGCCTGCAACGCACCTATGCAAAGGCTACAACTGCAAACCTGTTCTGTAAAAATGTGGACAGAAGTAGCACATCTCCTCAAAAGGGGCATCCCTTCGTTCTGCTCGTGAAAAGCCGACTGAACAAACAATGAGCTTTAAAAGATTCCAGTTCTTCCTTTTCTGCTGCCAAATAAGCCCTGCTGATCAGTTCCTTAATCTGGAGGCTCTTGAAAAGTATGGTTTGGAGGTTTTATCCAGTTGTTTGTTTCATTCCCATTGTAACAATTACCATTAGAACTCTCCTATTAAACACAAAGGAAAAGAAGAAAATAGTTAAAGCATTTGATACATAAGGCAAAGCTTTCATTTTAACAATTTTCCATATTCGTATTCCCTTTATTCCTGCTCGTCATTCTCCTAGATGGTATTAACGGTCCGTCCCCCTTTTTTTGGGGGGGTGGAGTCAGTTTTAGATGGTATTGGATTGTTGTCGAAGTGTAATCTTGTTCCCTTTTAAAACAAGGCAGAACTTTTATAAAACCCACACAAAGGGGGACTGAAATGGCAGAGGTAGACATTTTTTTTTCTGCCTTTGTTAATTACAACTAACTGCTGGGAAAGTACAGGCATAATACATGGTCTTATTAGCTACTCTGAGACCTGGCAAACTTTCCCAGCCTTTGGCTACAAGCATTGTTTGTTGTTTGCCTTTTTTTTAAATTTCAGCAGTGTTACAAAAGGTGGTTTTGTCTTGGCTGGTTAACCTAGACTCATACAGCAGGGAAAAAGAGGGAGATTGGTATGGGGTGAAATAAAGTCAGAGAAGGAAAATGACACCCTATTTAAGCAGCAAAAGGGACCTGAGGTTCACACTGCAGGATGTTCAGGGTCCAGTTGAACTTGATACGGTGATGATTTTGTCCAGTTCCCTCTCCAGCCTGATCTGATCAGGACAATAAAGGCCCAACAGGTCATGGCAGCCATGAGTGTGAAGCTTAGCTGAGTTTATTAAGCACATTTCCAACTGAGCCCCTGAAAAGCCGGTGATGACCTAGCCCCTTTAAAACTAACCACACTGAGCAGTTATCCAGTGACTTCAGTTATAGACACTTCCTTCTGTTTCTAACATTATCTCGATTTGTTGCTGTAGCAAATTTTTTTTTTTTTTTTTTTACATTACCGGAAAGCTGGAAGATCCCTAATCCGTTCTTTTAGCTTAAATACAGCGAGCAGACCATTCTTTCTATCTCCAGCTTTTGCCTTTGTTAATAAACAGTTTTATTTTGTAGACCATGCTGGACTCCGTGACCTTTCAGATGCTTTTTACGCTGTAGAATACAAATCTTTGCTTGGAATTCCTCCTTCCCAGAACCTGACGCCCATTAATTCTGGCTCTGCTAATGCACGGCCCAGTACTTTACAATTAGCTGGCACATCTCATACTCTGTCTTGTAGTTGAGGCAAGATACTACACAATTCTGAAGGAGATTAAGGAAGGCTGAGCTGTTTACTCATTTTCATATTTAATTCAATAAAAGCCTCTCTTTTTCAAAAATGTATGTGAAACTCCCTCAGAATTTGTCTGTTGCACTCCAGCCCCTTATTGCAAAATTTAGGTCAGACCTGTGATGGAGCACAAAGGTCCCTTTGGCTTTTTAGAACTTGTAGACTTGGTGACAGCCCCATCACTAACTCTTCTAGTCAGAAAATACTCCCTTTCTCAAGGGCTCATCCTGTATTCAGAGCCAAACACACTGAGCTTAGCTGCATGGTTTTTGAACTTAAATGCTCAAGTCAAGTAACATTTATTAATCTCTCCAGTCTTTTGGCCTCAAGGAAAATATCTGCAAATAAATCCTACTCCATTCTCTGGCTGCAATTCAAGCACTGGTACCCGGAACGCTGTGTATCACCAAAGATCTCATTGGTACTAGACTTCTTCCAAAATGGCCTCAAAGTGAGTTCCCTGGGAATTATATGCCTTTGCTATAACAGGCGTCATGAGTACTAGTCAAAACTGAAAGTAGTTTTGAAACCCCATTTGAGTAGCTTAGTCTTGAGGAATCTGAGTGTGACAGGTCTACAGGGCCTGCACCCAGAAATTTACTTCTGACTGCACTAACACAAACCTCCCTTTAATAGACAGAAAGAATAGGGAGACTTTTTACAAAGATTTAAAGTGTTGTTCCTTACAGTCGTCACGTTGGCAAGAAGGGTGTCAGAACACAGAGCGCTTTCAGTCAAACCACAGCGTTTCACTCCAGCAATGTTGTCCTGAGGATAGACCCAGCTTTCATGCTCCATATAAATTCCACCGTTCACATATCATTATTTGCAAATCCCAAATATCCAAAGAGGAAAATTTGGCGTGTGCTAGATATGCACAGAGCATTTCAGATATACATCAGATGCACCACAGCCTTTAGAGGATCCTCCTCCTTATGTTAGTTCTTTGTCTTCTGATAGTATCGGTACAGGGAAGAGGATCAAAATTATCCATTTCTAGACAGTGTATTTCAGAAACCTGCAAGATACAAAGCTGAATCACATTATCCCTGTTAAACACATACTTGCTAAGTGCATTTTGTAGGCAGAGTGATCATATGCCTTCTGTGAAGAAATACGCAAAGCTGTTACTTGATCATCAGTGTATATGTTTACTGAATACCACCAGATCAATGTTCAATCCATAGGAGAAGAATGGACGGTAAATTATGGTTCAGGTTTGTAACTGGGCATTGGTAGATATTTAATTAACTAATTTAGTAACATTACAAAGACCTGAAATAACAGCATATTTAATTGCTCACCCTGTTAAGGAAGCATGGTCTAGTGGATGGAGCACTGGATTGGAACTCAGGAGACCTGGGTTCTTTTTCTGGCTCTGCCCCTGGCTTGCTGGATGACTTCACTGCCCTGTGCCTCAGTTTCCCAACCTGTAAAATGAGGATGATGGGGATCTAATGATAAAGTGCCATATAAGACATAGGTGGTATTATTATTATTATTGTACTAGTGCAAAGTATCTGAACTATTTGCCTTAAGTAATTTACAACAATTTCTCATTATCTAGAGAGCGCCATATCTGTGGTCTTCTCTTATGTGGAGAGGGAAGAACTTTCAGGGGTGTAATGCTACATTTTCCAGTTTTGCAGTCAGTTTGATGTCTTCTGAGTCCGCTTACGTTTGCTGTCTTGACCCATGGATTGGCAGTCGCGACTGAGCACATCTGGTCCTGAAATAATCGCCATCCTGCTTGGAGGCAGCTGCTGAACCAGGTCTAAGCTGACTGGAAATGGCAAATTCTATTTAGATAATTCTCGAAAACACTGACTACTTCGCACTTCATTGCCATCTAGATCTCTACTCTCTTCCTCCTTCCACTTCATTCCTTCTCTCTCTTCCTTCCACTCTTAGCTATGGGTAAAATTTTCAAAAGCACCTATATCACTTAGGCACCTGAATCCTGTTGACTCAAGTCACTTAGGTGCTTTTGAAAATGTTACCCTTTGTGCCTCTTTTCACCCCACACCCCTACCTGGAGTGGCCTCTCACCTCCTGGGTGCCAAAGACCTAAAGTTTCCGATGTGGCCAACACTCGTAGGGGAGCTGATCAGAAGGGCTTATGTTGCAGCAGGAAATTAAGTTTTTTAAAGCTTGCTATATCTGTTTAGCAGGTGCAGAAAGAAGGGAAATCTCTTTAGTGGTTTGCAAGGCTACCTCTGAATTTCTGCCCACGCTGCTGTGAAATGTGTTCTAGGCTTGTGGTCGTGCCCTTGGCAGAAGAGTGCGATATGCAGTAATTGAATGATGGGTCCATCCTCGCCTCATCCCCCCAGCATTAAAATGGGCAACTGCTTTGGGAAGTCCCAACTGTCTTGCTCATGGGTGACCCTAAGATAAGAAATAGGTGCGCACTACACAAGCAGTGCGGCATTAAAGCTGGTTAGTGCAACCCGGCTCTCGCAAGCCAGCAAAACTAAACTGTGGGTATTGCAACGCGTACAGCGCTCCTCAGTGACCAAACCTGTGTGCATTCATCCATGAAAGTTTTGCATTTCATTGCCAAGGAAAACTAAGTTTCAAACTTCTGAGGGGTTATTAAATAATAATGAGGAAAATTATTTAAAAAAATAAAGAACACCACCATGACAATATCTCTTTAAAGCACTATGGGTTTTCATTTCCCTTTTCAACATCTCTCCCTACTCCTTTGAAATGAATTGATCTTTCTCTGAATCTTCATAGCTGTTCTAGTCCCTTGACAAGATAGATGACAAGGAGGATCAAGATATCTGCTCACTGCATTTTAGACAGTGCCTACAATTAATTAGGCAGTCGTTCATATTCACTTATCTGACAGTTCCTCGGAAACACTTTTCTGAAAAGTATACAAAGGAGATGAAAAGGAAGTTGCTTGTGAATTATGAACAGCTTTTCAAGCTGACTTTAATTCATGACACTACCATTTCAGTTTAATTTAATAATTCAGATAGAACCTATTCCCTTGGAAATCCTATTTCTGTTTGATTGGTTTTCTGAAACTACTCCTGTCCAGCCCATGCTGGTTTAATTTTCCCTTTTGCATAACAAAATAGGACACATGTAGCATTCACTGATTAAAAACAGAGCATTAATAATCTCCAAGTAGCTTCTTTGGTTGAGGTGGGGCTCAGACCTGTGAATCTGAGCCTGGACACAGGGCAGAATAGGGGAGAGACGCACCCTGTCTCTCTAGTCTGGAGGCTGTGGGCTTGAGGAGACAGAGTGATCCTTCCTTTCCCATACCCAGAGGGGCCTTTGGGGAGTGGACTTTCAAACACTGAAACAAGGTGTCAGACTCTCAGACCCTGTATAGGAGCATAGAGCTCTTTAGCTGAGTTGCCCAGGCTCGGGTATGAAAGCCCGGTGATGGTGTTCAGATTCAACACTACAACTGCTGAGTTATGCTGGGTGGTGGCTCCAAATATATCAATTTGGGATGGAAAGGGGCTGATGAGAGCTTCTCTTTTGGTCAGAAGGAGCTGGGATAGATAAGATCCTGGAGGGGAACCCTAGAAACAGCCAATCTTAGGCACAGGTTTATGCTTCGTTGTATTTGAATTAATAAAACGGATGGTGATTAGTGGGTTACAAATGAAAGGGTGGGTTTGAACGCTCATAATGGAGTCTGTGCTCTCTCCTGAGGACAGGGTAAGTGCTCTTCCCCTGCACAGCCACATTGATGCCTGTGGCTACTATGGCCATATCTACACTACCACTTATGTTGGCAAAATTTTTGTCACTCGTGGGTGTGGGGAAAAAACATTTCCAAAGGAAAAATTCTGGAGTAAAATAAACTCCTTCATTCCACCCCCCTCCCCCCCAAAAATAAAAATATCACCGACTGCATTTTAATGTACAGTGAAGGCAAGAAAAAGCTTTAATTTTCCTGCTGTTAATTTAGCACTGTACCACAGAGCAGGTAACAGTGGTCGAGGCCAGCGTTGTTGTGGTCCCCTGATAGATTTTACCATAGACAGATGATACTTTTTGGTTGTTTCCATTGTTCAGTAATTGGCCTAGTTACCCAAGAAAAATTACCCTGGCATGTAAACCTCTGAGGATAAGTTTCTGTATCCCAGTTCTAGGGGAATTCATCAGAAGAAAAAGGTTTTTCTGCCTTGAGTTTTAAAAATTCAAACTGAGTGCTGAGTCAGGATCCTGTAGATAATCTGTTCAAGTGGAAGTGGATGGGCATGTACTGAACTGCTGAGTTCTTCACTGCAGTGGAGTTTGGAGCTCCTTCCTTGGCTTTTTGTCCCATCTATGATTTTGGTGATGCAACCCCTGGCTTCTAAAATTTTTCACCATCTGCCCTAAAAGGTCAGGGTCTGAGGGGTGTGGGTGTGTAGGTTTTTTTGTTTTGTTTTGTTTTTTTCTTCACCATTGGCTAGCTTGTTGAGACGCGCACTCTGGGTTGCGGTAGCCTAGTAAAGAAAGGTCGGCTGATTCATTGTCCAGCCCACTTCTGTAGGCTGCCTTCTCAGTTCACTTCTGTAAAGTGCAGCAAAGAAAAGTCGGCCCGCCTTGCTGAATCAAGGAGGCTGCGCTCCAGAGCACAGTGACGATTCTGTGACTTCTTACAACTGGCCATGACTTATGCATGATTTAACGCTATGCAAGTAACACTGCCTCAGTAAAGGCATCCAGGTGAATAACCGCAATGCCAGCTCACATCAAATATTGGCATTGGCAGAAGACATTTAAAAAATCATCTATGGGAGTATAACATTATTACTAAATGTTAGCCTACATTGTGCAGCACCAAGGGTCAAGTTTTTATTCAGCCTGTTGGGAGTGAAATATATTTTGTCAGAGATTAGAGGCGGCTTTAATGTTGTTATAATGTAGGGATCATTAATCTCCTGTAGATCAATGGTCCAAGTTATGTTTGAAACGGGAAACCAATCTTTCATGTAGTTCATTATATCTTACCAAATGGACATGATGTATTGTCCAGAAAAAGGATATTGTAGTTTCTGTGTCTGAGGCTCATGGATGTGAGTATGGCAATAACACATACATGTATAGTGAATCTGGTTGATTAAATTTGATATGGCAATTATTACCTGTTTCCATGGACTCTTGAAACATATGTGGTTACTAATTCACCTGTCTTCTGCAGTCTAATTGTGATAGCCTTTATTACAAATAATTTCCTTCTCTCCGGAGTGAATGTAGCAGAGAAAAGTCTATATTTCGTTGTCTTTGTTTTAGTTTTAACTTAAAATCTTAGGCTTGTGAAAATTTTAACTGGTGGTTTCCATCCAATGACTAGTGGACAACTGTCCACATAGTTTGTGGGCAGACTCAGAATACAGAGGTGGAGGGTTAAAGGACCATGGAGACTGAACTCCTTGTTCCCTTATTGTAAATGGGGAATCATCATCAAGTGGGTGTGTTCCTAGTGGGGTCCTGCAGGGATCAATTCTTGGTCCTACGGTATTTATTAATGACCTGGAAGAAAACATAAAATCATCACTGGTGTAAAGTTTGGAGATGACACACAAATTGAGGGAATGGTAAATAATGAAGAGGGCAGGTCACTGATTCAGAGCGTTCTGGATCTCTTGGTAAGATGGGTGCAAGCAAGTAATATGCGTTTTAATATGTCTACTGTAAATGTACACATCTAGGAACAGAGAATATAGGCCATATTTACGTTATGGGGGACTTTATACTGGGAAGCCGTGACTCTGAAAAAGATGTGCGGGTCGTGGATAATCCTCTGAACGTGGGCTCCGTAAACAAGGGCATCTTGAGTAGAAGTAGAGAGGTTATTTGTCTTCTGTATTTGGCACTGGTGCGACTGCTGCTGGAATATTGCGTTTAGTTCTGTTGTGCACAGTTCAAGAGGGATGTTGATAAATGGGAGAGGGTTCAGGGAAAAAGCCATGAGAATGATTAAAGGATTAGAAAAATGCCTCATAGCGATAGACTCAGGGAACTCAAAGTTAAGGAATGATTTGATTACAGTGTGTGAGTACTGACATGTGGAACAAATATTTAATGATGGTCTCTTCAGTCTAGCGGAGAAAGGTATAATATGATCCAATGGTTGGAAGTTGAAACTAGACAAACTCAGACTGGAAATAAGGCATAATTTTTTAATAGTGAGAGTAATTACCCATTAGAACAACTTACCAAGGCAGGTAGTGGATTCTACATCACTGGCCATTTTTAAAATCAAGATTAGATGTTCTAAAAGCTCTGCTCTAGGAATTACTTTGGGGAAGTTCTGTGGCCTGTGTTATAGAGGTCAGACTTGGTGATCACAGTGGTCCCTTCTGGCTTTGGAATCTATGAATTTATTAATGCTATATAGGTTTATATCCTGCACTCATCACCGTAGTATCTGATTGCCTTCCAGTAGTGCATTAAGCAACATAACTAACATCTGTCACGTTTGTTCTCTTATCCCCTCCCCAGGGGAAAACTAGGTGCGGTGGAGAGTTCTGTTTTTATCTAGTCACACGACTGAGGTGCTGAGCAGGGCGGGAAAACTTGGCCTGCCGCTTCCCAGTCTGTGCCTGCACTGTACGTGGAAAGAACTGATGTTAGTCTCTGGGGCCGTCGCTTAGCACTGCTGTCGGCACAGCATTCTGAAATCGGGTTTTCATGCATGGCTCTTTAATGCCATATTTGCATATTATTACCATGTGTCTGCGTTTAAAATGATTGCTCAGTTGAGACTATTGTGGTACTCTGTGGTAGGTAAAATATAATCATAGATGAGTAGGGGCCAAATTGCCTGTCAGGTGAAAACTAGGATGATGGTGAACAAGAAGATTTTAAGTTTTTAAAAAAATCCAACTCCTTGCAGTAATTCCCCCAGCGTGACACCCATGGAGATAAACATTCCCATATGTTGGATTATGACTGTTCTTACTTGGTAATGCTTCTCAAGGGTTAGGGTTGATTGCAGGGAGAAGGAAGAGAGAGAGGATTGCTATAGTGGCATCAATCAGTGCTGCAGTAGTGAAGTCTCGGTGTTTGTTGTAACCCCTATTTTCCTATTCATAGAGTCAAAGTCATTACTGATGGAGAAGATGACAGGCCATTTTGTCCCGCGCAGGATGATCTTGCCAACAGAGTGTACCAGTTAATAAACCTGCATTTTCCAGAAGTGGATAACTGGGTGTGTGGTGATAAAAGAACGTGCTTTCACTTCCTGTAGCTTGCTCTGGTATTAAACACACATTAGTTCTCATTGAGTTAAGAGAAACATAATTTAGTGCAGCCTTAGGATAAAACATTATAGCCCAGTCCTACCTGTGCTGATGCTTTGTCTCTACGTAACACAGAAATGTGGGTTTACAGCTCATGAGTGAGTTCAGGGCTATGGAGTCCGTTTTATGATTTGCACGATCTGACACAAGACCTGCAGTTGGGCTCGTGCCCAGCGTGATACACTGGACCTGACAGTTGTTGTGGACTCATTTGGTGTTTAGTTTTATAATCACACCAGTTATTTTTCCAAAAGCTTGATTCCATCATTTGCAGTTTGTTGCCATTTTTACAGCTATAACTTCCCAAATGCTGAAGTGTTTCCATTATAACTCTCTCTTTTCAGTTACTCATAACATTCCGAAAATATAGCCTATTGGGCTGACATATTCCAGGCTGGATCTGTGCCGAAGGGTAATTTTTTGGACAAGTTTCAGCAAAACGATTGGAGCTGGTGGTTGTGAATGAGCGTCTCATAATCTTTAACGTATTTATCCTCACTGCATCCCTTTGAGGCTGGGCAGTGCTGTTGTTCCTATTACACAGATGGGGGAACTGAGGCACAGAGAGGCTAAGTGATGTGCCCAAGGTCACACAGGCAGTCTGTGGCAGAGCAGGGAATTGAACCCACCTCTCTCCAGTCCCAGGCTCGTGCCCTACCCACTGGGCCATCTTCCCCCTCTGAGACTTGTTAGTAGAGAAATTTTTCCACGATGTTGAGAACATTCTGACAGACAACTAAACTATCCCTACCTATTGGGTTCTCCACGGTGCATTAATTTTCTTTTGTAATTTCCCCTAGTTATCTTGATAATAAGTTAATGACATAAAACACAACAGAAACTCTGTAGTCCCTTTTGGTTTGCAGACACGGCATCTTGAACTGTAATCCCATGAGATCTCGCAAATTAAGGAAGGTCAGGCCAGGTTCATAGTTGGATAGAAGACCCCAAAGTGTACTGGAAATATTAGTAGTGCTTATTCCATAGATGGTACTCAAAAGAATGCCCCAGCATGAATATATGGTGCCATCTGTCTGATAACACACAAAATCAAGTACCTGGTGACTTCTAGCCATGATTTCCTGCCACTTTTCACAAGAGCGGGGATGTTGATCTTAGAATCCTAGCCAAATTCCACCTTGGCTAATTGTGTTCTGCCTCCTTAAATTTCCTCTGCAGCTTGAATTGGCTGTGGTAGCCTTCGCTTCCTGTCCGGAACATCAGTGATGCTGGGTGCTATTAAAGAATTGCTGCAGTCAAGAGGCCTTTCAGTAGTGGACATTTCGTCCCTGTGTGCAGAATGGACATCATGGTTTGGGCTTTTCTGGGGTGAAGGGCACTGTATAAATATAGGTTGTTGCTGCTCCTGCTACTTTGGCTTTCAGCACTCAGTGATGCTAGCGCTTTGTATGTGACAAGTCTTCAGTGAATTGTTTGGTGAGACTGGGCCAGGTCCAGCCACAGGGATGCTATTCAAACACTTTGAAAAGAGTTACTCCTAGTTACAACAGAACTGAATTTAACCCATAGCGCAGTGGACGAGAACGTCATCACTCCCTCGGCAATGTTTGCAGAATCCTTTTAGTAAGCATCTCTCAGCACTCCCCTACACTTTGACTGCTGATTCATCTTTGTTGCCTTTACATAGATCATGCTTCGGTTGCTACAAACGGCTGCCATTTAAACAAAGCAAACAGAGGAAGGTTTGTTTCTGTCCCTTCCAAAATCACTCTGGTCTGATGGGCAGAGTGGGGCAGTCACCTGTCTTAGGCCAGTGACAGATTTCAAGTCTGGTTCTCTTGTAAACCTCTTTTTATTGTTGGGAAGCGGGGGAGTATCCGAAGGCTCTTGGCTGGGAAGTTGTTTATGTACCAGGTCTTAGCGCCGTGATGTGAATGGCTAAGCTATTTAACGTGACTTCTAGAAGTTTCTAAAATGTTATAACTCACTTCTCCCTCAGAAGTTTGTATTCCTGCCACTCAAAGAACCGGCTTGTATCAGCAGAGAAATACTGAAAATAATCAGATGTGTTTTTAAAAAAAAAAAACAAAAAACTGAACAAAAACCTCTCCCTCACATTTCAAAAATAACTGTTTGTAAAAGTGGCATATACGGAATACATGGCGGGGTGGGGTGCAGTGGAGAGTTTATTGGCACTTGTGCAAATCACTCCCAATAATGCTTCAGCCCTTGTGGGTAACGCCCAGCCATCCCTAACTCAGAGCAATAAACCCTTGGCATCGCAGCACCTGCACTGTTTTCCATATTAGCTATAACCCGCCAGATGCCTCTTCCCCTGAGAGGATCCTAATTGTGAAGTACGCAAAGTTCTGAAGAACCCTGAAGTGCTGTCAAGGATGGGATAGGCTGTTTGTTTAGATAAAGTGCCTGCTTGGCAGGAGTGGATCTGCTGGAAACAGATAGGCATGCTCTTCAGGGTCTTATCTGTTGCATAGAGGGTGCTGCCAAAGTTTAAACACTCAGAGACATCACTACCCTGATTATTCATTGCAGAAGCCTTTGGGTCAAGGTAGGGCTGCTTTCACTTACTTTTAAAGAAACTTGACTCTCTACAACTTTTATTTATGATTAGATTAGCCGAGACGGAGGTGGTATTGGGAGGCCTTATTTTTATGCTATTCTCTGTCAAAATCTGCATGGCTTGTGATACGTGAGTGACTTCAGCACCACGTTTGCATAAGGAATCAGTACTGAAATGGGTCGTTTGCAGAGTCAAGTAATTTTTTCCCCAGTAAATTCCATTTAGTCATTGGGACGGTTACTAAATTTGAGAACGATGCTGGAATTTCCCGGTTAGAATGAGATGCATCTTGAACACAGATGAGTTTGGTGTGTTTGATTCTTGTTTTGAACTGAAGGAATGGAAGATCATGGTTACGTTGCAGAAATTTGTAGGCATCAGAAGTGTGTGAGTGACTCTGTGTGTGTGTGTGTGTGTGTGTGTGTGTGTTAAATGCACGCACGCCAGAGTCCGCAGTGCTTATAGTTAATTAAGTAGAACAAACGCAATAGTGAGAGGGGTGGGTGAAATAATCCAGCAGAGGTGTGTAAAATATACCTATACTGCAGGTTATTGCTTTCCATCCTCATGTATATAATTGTACTAGTCTGACCTTCATATTTTAAATTTTGCTGGGAGAACTTCAGCACTTAAAAATCATCCATAGTAGGGGCTCTTCCCTGTTTGTTCACCGAATTGCCGTGTTTCTCTGTTGTTCCGTGTGGTGGCCATGTGGATTTATTTTTCTCTGTTAGATCACAGTGCTGATGAAGTTCCAGATTGAAAGTCATGGGGATTGATTTCCCCTGTTATGCATAGAATAGGTGCAGTATCCTAGGGCCTTGTGGAAGTGCAGGTTTCCCTGTACTTTTGTTTCCACTGAACAGTTCTCTGCAGGGCAGGCTGGCTTTTGTGACCAGAACACCTGTCCAGTGGGAACAGGGCTAAACCCACTAAACATAACAGCCACATTTGCTCTGGAGCACTTCCTCCCCTGCCCCCCACTTTTTGTTGGCCTGTGGACAATGGGACTAGGCTGTCCTTTCATTCCCTACCATCTGGATGTTGGAAACAGAGGGAAGGTCACACTTTTCCTCCAGTCTTCATGACCATGCCCAGTATTCTTCTCCCTGCTTGACTATGTGGGAGATGCTCCTTCCTTCTCGCTAGGTGGGAGGCCAGTTCTACTCTCAGTATTGTCACTCCCCCAGAATTTAAAAAATCATGAGCCAGACCCCTAAAATTACAAGGTTTTAAAAAATGATTTGGGGCTCTTTTTCTTGCTTTCTGGTGTTGGAGCCAAGGAGTTCAAATTAAGTTTTTCTCTGCATCCATTAGGTCTAGAGGCTTTTTTTTTAAATAAAACCCTAAGATTCACAAGTAATCACATGATTCCAGCAGCTGGAGCTTTAAGATAAAACTCCTAATAATAAAAGTAACTCTGCTTTCTCCACAACCAAAAAGACAGCATCCAGTGAAGTGAGCTGTATGCTCAAATAAATTTGTTAGTCTCTAAGGTGCCACAAGTACTCCTTTTCTTTTTGCGAATACAGACTAACACGGCTGCTACTCTGAAAAGTATCTCTTCTCTTCTCCCTGAAATGGACAACAAAGGAAAATCTGTTCGTCTTTAAATTTTGATGTAACACTCTTTCCAACCCCCCGAACTCAGAAGTTCTCAAGCTGTTCCATGGTGTGAAATGATGGAAAGGTGATAACACCTGTGGCTGTTCAGTGAAATGAATTGATGGGTCTCAGGTCAAATGCTTGTAGACATGTTTCCTCATCAGAAATGTCTGTCATGGTTGCTATCAATTGATCCTCTAGTTGACACAGAGACCAAGGCCTGGAAGTCAGGCAGAGCTCTGTCCTCACCTGTAGAGGTGCTCCTTCCAGGGGGCACGATAGCAGGACAGCATGTAGGAAGGTGCCTGCCATATCTTTGTTGGGCCTGTTGGGACAGAAGCTTCCATCTGGCATCGTCCACACCAGAAAATTGGCACAATTTAAAAAATAAATAAATAAATAAAAATACCCAATTCAAGTATTGAATTGCAAACCTCATTTTCACCTATGGCAAACTCCAGTTTGGTTTTGTGAGCTGCATGGCAGCTTAGTAGTTTCATTTTATCGCTTACATGCTTGCCAGTCCTATAAAAAGCATCAAAATGCAGCCCACTGTGGGCAGGATCTAATCAATATGATTCCCGGAGCTGCAGGAAGAGGCTGGCCATATGGCCAGATAATTAGAACTGTTTGTGTTCGTTTTAGGTGGGCAAAACTCCATTAATGCTTTTAAAATCAAGGACAGAGAACGAATTCTGACGTTTCTGTCCACTTCAAACACCAATTCTTGTGGCTTATCACTTAGTGAGTTTTTGCAGGGCAAGCTCTTGAAGGTTTTCCATGCAGTTCAGCAAGATGATTTTGTAGTTGTTTAAAGCAGAAATTAAATTGCATAGACATCTTCCTAGGAGGAAAGAAAAGTTGGGAGAGTTGAGATCCCTCACTCAGTTCTGAAGATCCAGTTAATTTATTGCCAGCCAACAAAACCATGTGAGCTCATTTCCTTACTGCGGTAACCTGAGCAGCATTGCTGGTTTCAGCTCCCGCCCATCCAGTTGTGGTAAACCTGGGATTATAATAGTAGCTGGTTATTAATCACTACCCTTGGCTGTAATTAGAGCAGCTATCACAGGGGCGGGCAAACTTTTTGGCCTGAGGGCCGCATCAGGTTTTGGAAATTGTATGGAGGGACAGTTAGCCATAGTGTGGCCCAGCCCCCGCTCCCTGCTTCTTGCCCCCTGACGGCACCCCCTGTTCCTGATGACCCCTGCCCCATCCACCGGCCCCCCCCCGCCACCCCATCCAACCCCCCCCTCCCTCCTGACTTCTCCCCAGGACTCCTGCCCCATCCAACCACCCCTTCGCCCTGACTGCCCCCCCGCCCCATTCCCTGCCCTGTGACAGCCCTGACCCCTATCCACACCCCTGACACCCTCCCGCCCCAGAACTCCCCTGTCCTCTATGCAACTCCCCCACTCCCTGCCCCCTTACCACACTGTCTGGAGCACCGGAGCCAGCCACGTGCTGTGTGGCACAGAGCACTGTGTCAGGCAGCCATGCCGCCCGGCTGGAGCCACCCACGCGCCGTGCAGCACAGAGCACCGGTCAGAGAATCATAGAATATCAGGGTTGGAAGGGACCTCAGGAGGTCATCTAGTCTAACCCCCTGCTCAAAAGCAGGACCCATACCCAATTAAATCATCCCAGCCAGGGCTTTGTCAAGCCTGACCTTAAAAACTTCTAAGGAAGGAGATTCTACCACCTCCCTAGGTAACGCATTCCAGTGTTTCACCACCCTCCTAGTGAAAAAGTTTTTCCTAATATCCAACCTAAACCTCCCCCACTGCAACTTGAGACCATTACTCCTTGTCCTGTCCTCTTCTACCACTGAGAATAGTCTAGAACCATCCTCTCTGGAACCCCCTTTCAGGTAGTTGAAAGCAGCTATCAAATCCCCCCCTTGTTTTTCTCTTCCGCAGACTAAACAATCCCAGTTCCCTCAGCCTCTCCTCATAAGTCATATGTTCCAGACCCCTAATCATTTTTGTTTCCCTCCGCTGGACTCTTTCCAATTTTTCCACATCCTTCTTGTAGTATGGGGCCCAAAACTGGACACAGTACTCCAGATGAGGCCTCACCAATGTCGAATAGAGGGGAACGATCACATCCCTCGATCTGCTGGCAATGCCCCTACTTATGCTTCCCAAAATGCCATTGGCCTTCTTGGCAACAAGGGCACACTGTTGACTCATATCCAGCTTCTCGTCCACTGTAACCCCTAGGTCCTTTTCTGCAGAACTGCTGCCTAGCCATTCGGTCCCTAGTCTGCAGTGGTGCATGGGATTCTTCCGTTCTAAGTGCAGGACCTCTGCACTTGTCCTTGTTGAACCTCATCAGATTTCTTTTGGCCCAATCCTCTAATTTGTCTAGGGCCCTCTGTATCCTATCCCTCCCCTCCAGCGTATCTACCTCTCCTCCCAGTTTAGTGTCATCTGGAAACTTGCTGAGGGTGCAATCCACACCATCCTCCAGATCATTAATGAAGATATTGAACAAAACCATCCCGAGGCCCGACTCTTAGAGCACTCAGCTTGATACCGGCTGGCAACTAGACATGGAGCCATTGATCACTACCCGTTGAGCCCGACAATCTAGCTAGCTTTCTAGCCACCTTATAGTCCATTCATCCAGCCCATACTTCTTTAACTTACTGGCAAGCATACTGTGGGAGACTGTGTCCAAAGCTTTGCTAAAGTCAAGGAATAACACGTCCACTGCTTTCCCCTCATCCACAGAGCCAGTTATCTTGTCATAGAACGCAATTGGATTAGTCAGGCATGACTTGCCCTTGGTGAATCCATGCTGACTGTTCCTGATCACTTTCCTCTCCTCCAAGTGCTTCAGAATTGATTCCTTGAGGACCTGCTCCATGATTTTTCCAGGGACTGAGGTGAGGCTGACTGGCTTATAGTTCCCAGGATCCTCCTCCTTCCCTTTTTTAAAGATGGGCACTAAATTAGCCTTTTTCCAGTCGTCCGGGACTTCCCCGGATCGCCATGAGTTTTCAAAGGTAATGGCCAATGGCTATGCAATCACATCCGCCAACTCCTTTAGCACTCTCGGATGCAGCGCATCCGGCCCCATGGACTTGTGCTCGTCCAGCTTTTCTAAATAGTCCCGAACCACTTCTTTCTTCACAGAGGGCTGGTCACCTCCTCCCCATGCTGTGCTGCCCAGTGCAGTAGTCTGGGAGCTGACCTTATTTGTGAAGACAGAGGCCAAAAAAGCATTGAGTACATTAGCTTTTTCCACATCCTCTGTCACTAGGTTGCCTCCCTCGTTCAGTAAGGGGCCCACACTTTCCTTGACTTTCTTCTTTGCTAACATACCTGAAGAAACCCTTCTTGTTACTCTTAACATCTCTTGCAAGCTGCAACTCCAGGTGTGATTTGGCCTTCCTGATTTCACTCCTGCATCTCCGAGCAATATTTTTATATTCTTCCCTGGTCATTTGTCCAGTCTTCCACTTCTTGTAAGCTTCTTTTTTGTGTTTAAGATCAGCAAGGATTTCACTGTTGAGCCAAGCTGGTCGCCTGCCACATTTGCTATTCTTTCTACACATCGGGATGGTTTGTCCCTGTAACCTCAATAAGGATTCTTTACAATGCAGCCAGCTCTCCTGGACTCCTTTCCCCTACATGTTATTCTCCCAGGGGATCCTTCCGATCAGTTCCTTGAGGTTGTCAAAGTCTGCTTTTCTGAAGTCCAGGGTCCGTATTCTGCTGCTCTCCTTTCTTCCCTATGTCAGGATCCTGAACTCGACCATCTCATGGTCACTGCCTCCCAGGTTCCCATCCACTTTTGCTTCCCCTACTAATTCTTCCCGGTTTGTGAGCAGCAGGTCAAGAAGAGCTCTGCCTCGAGTTGGTTCCTCCAGCACTAGTACCAGGAAATTGTCCCCTACACTTCCCAAAAACTTCCTGGATTGTCTGTGCACCGCTGTATTGCTCTCCCAGCAGATATCAGGCTGATTGAAGTCTCCCATAAGAACCAGGGCCTGCGATCTAGTAACTTCCGTTAGTTAGAATCATAGAATATCAGGGTTGGAAGGGACCTCTGGAGGTCATCTAGTCCAACCCCCTGCTCAAAGCAGGACCAATTCCTAATTTTTGCCCCAGGTCCCTAAATGATCCCCTCAAGGATTGAACTCACAACCCTGGGTTTAGCAAGCCAATGCTCAAACCACTGAGCTATCCCTCCTCCCAGAAGAAAGCCTTGCCCACCTCATCCCCCTGGTCCAGTGGTCTATAGCAGACTCCCACCACGACATCACCCTTGTTGCTCACACTTCTAAACTTAATCCAGAGACACTCAGGTTTTTCTGCAGTTTCAAACCAGAGCTCTGAGCAGTCATACTGCTCTCTTACATACAATGCAACTCCCCCACCTTTTCTGCCTTGCCTGTCCTTCCTGAACAGTTTATATCCATCCATGACAGTACTCCAGTCATGTGAGTTATCCCACCAAGTCTCTGTTATTCCAGTCACATCATAATTCCTTGACTGTGCCAGGACTTCCAGTTCTCCCTGCTTGTTTCTCAGGCTTCTTGCATTTGTGTATAGGCACTTGAGATAACTTGCTGTTCGTCCTGCTTTCTTAGTATGAGGCAGGAGCCCTCCCCTTTCGCGCTCTCCTGCTCGTGCTTCCTCCCAGTATCCCACTTCCCCACTTACCTCAGGGCTTTGGTCTCCTTCCCCCAGTGAACCTAGTTTAAAGCCCTCCTCACTAGGTTAGCCAGCCTGCTTGCGAAGATGCTCTTCCCTCTCTTTGTTAGGTGGAGCCCGTCTCTGCCCAGCACTCCTCCTTCTTGGAACACCATCCCATGGTCAAAGAATCCAAAGCCTTCTCTCCGACACCACCTGCGAAGCCATTTGTTGACTTCCATGATTCGACGGTCCCTACCCCGGCCTTTTCCTTCACGGGGAGGATGGACGAGAACACCACTTGTGCCTCAAACTGCTTTATCCTTCTTCCCAGAGCCACGTAGTCCACAGTGATCCGCCCAAGGTCATTCTTGGCAGTATCATCGGTGCCCACATGGATAAGCAGGAAGGGGTAGCGATTCAAGGGCTTGATGAGTCTTGGCAGTCTCTCCGTCACACCGTGAATCCTAGCTCCTGGCAAGCAGCAGACTTCTCGGTTTTCCCGGTCGGGGCGGCAGATAGATGACTCATTCCCCCTGAGGAGAGAGTCCCCGACCACCACCCCCCGCCTCCTTCTCTTGGGATCGGTGGTCGTGGAACCGCCAACCCTAGGACAGTGCGTCTCATGCCTTCCAATCGGCAGAGTCTCCTTCTGTTCCCTTTCCTCAGATGTATCATCTAGTCCACTCTCCGCGTTAGTGCCTGTGGAGAGAACATGAAAGCGGTTGCTTACCTGTATCTGCCCTGCTGGTACATGGACGCTCCCCTTTCTTCTTCTGGAGGTCACATGCTGCCAAATTTCTTCACCGTCCTCCTGTCCCCGCTGCGTGACCTGCTCTGAATCTTCAGAACATTGTGTCCGTAGAAGCATATCCTGACGTCTGTCCAGGAAATCTTCAGTTTCTCTCTTGCAACGCAGGGTCAATACTTGTTTCTCCAGACCTTGAACCTTCTCTTCCAATATGGAGACCAGCTTGCACTTTATACAGACTTTGTACAAGGTCAGGCAGCCCCGCCGCCTGGCTGGAGCCAGCCACACACCGTGCGGCACAGAGCACCGGGTCTGGCCAGGCTCTGCAGCTGCCCCAGGAGCTCACCGCCCCAGACCCGGAGCATTGTGCTAGCAACGCAGTGAGCTGAGGCTGCGGGGGAGGGGCTGGGGACCAGCCTCCCGGGCCAGGAGCTCAGGGGCTGGGCAGGAGGGTCCCGCGGGCCGTAGTTTGCCCACCTCTGAGCTATCATGACATCAACATCACTTTTAGTGGAGAGTTGTTAGCAGACTCATGGTCTCCGCTTAGCAGAACTGGAAAATTTTGTCAGCACCCGTATACCATAAATTAAACGGGATACTTGTTTTCCTTTGCACCTTATTCTTGGCTGTAGTATCTCACAAACTGCTTCTTGAGGAGGTACACTTAGTTTCCCTCCTGCTTCCTTACCCCTAAGTACTTTGGAGAGGGAGCTCTCTGGAACTGTAAGGAATCTGGACTTTTCTTGAGAAGAAAAAGATGATTTTACTTTGCCTGAAGATTTCCTTTCTTCTCACAGGAAGGCCCACAACAAATACTTGGGAATTCCTGCTTCCCACTCCTATGCATAGACCACTAGACCATTCCTAGCTACAAAGCAGCTACACAACTAGGAATGTTTGTTGTTAATATTTATTTGTATTGTGGGAGCATTTAGGAGCCATAGACTGGGGCTTCATGGCGCTTAGGTGCTCAGCAAACACAGAGCAGAAAGATTCCAGTCTAACCTACATTCATACAAGTGCTTTGTTACCACCTTAAATCTTTTTTTTTCTTTTAAATCACTTGTACGATGTTCCAGCTGATTACTCACAGAATGGCAGGCCATTTATCCTGTGCAGCACACATTCGTGAAGACAGTGGTCCTTGCAACAATGTTGTGTCTGGGTGGAAAATGCTTTTCTGCTCTTTTTGTGTGTTAAAATCATTTTAATTCTTTCACACCTGGATTTGCTCTACTGAGTCTGCCCTTTTCTGGGTCATTTAGGGACACAAATTAGCTTAATTGGCAAACGTATTGTTCAGATCACTGGCGCAGAAATAACTTGGTAGTAAGCCAGGTAAAGCACCCCTTCCGTTTTTGATTGTTGGCAGACACTTCAGCACCGATTCAGGTCATCCAGCTCTGAGAAGAGTTCAGGACTTGTAGAGAGGTTATTTTATTTTTTAATTTGTGCCATAGGCCAGAATTCTTCAAATTACGTCAAACAGCAAAAATACAGGAGGGTCAAGGAAGCTTTTTATTAACTATGCAAAATGTGTGAAAATCAAATGAAAAAGAACTACTCTGCATTCTATAATGCTCTAGATCTAAGGACAGGTTTCAGAATAGCAGCCGTGTTAGTCTGTATCTGCAAAAAGAAAAGGAGGACTTGTGGCACCTTAGAGACTAACAAATTTATTTGAGCATAAACTTTTGTGAGCTACAGCTCACTTCATCGGATGCATTCAGTGGAAAATACAGTGGGGAGATTTATATACACAGAGAACATGAAACAATGGGTGTTACCATACACACTGTGATGAGTGATCAGGTAAGGTGAGCTATTACCAGCAGGGGCAGGGCTTTTGTAGTGATAATCAAGGTGGGCCATTTCAGCAGTTGACAAGAACGTCTGAGGAACAGCGGGGGGGAGGGGGGGGCAATAAACATGGAGAAATAGTTTTACTTTGTGTAATGACCCATCCACTCCCAGTCTTTATTCAAGCCTAAGTTAACTGTATCTAGTTTGCAAATTAATTCATAGAATCATAGAATATCAGGGTTGGAAGGGACCCCTGAAGGTCATCTAGTCCAACCCCCTGCTCGAAGCAGGACCAATTCCCAGTTAAATCATCCCAGCCAGGGCTTTGTCAAGCCTGACCTTAAAAACTTCTAAGGAAGGAGATTCCACCACCTCCCTAGGCAACGCATTCCAGTGTTTCACCACCCTCTTAGTGAAAAAGTTTTTCCTAATATCCAATCTAAACCTCCCCCACTGCAACTTGAGACCATTACTCCTCGTTCTGTCATCTGCTACCATTGAGAACAGTCTAGAGCCATCCTCTTTGGAACCCCCTTTCAGGTAGTTGAAAGCAGCTATCAAATCCCCCCTCATTCTTCTCTTCTGCAGGCTAAACAATCCCAGCTCCCTCAGCCTCTCCTCATAAGTCATGTGTTCTAGACCCCTAATCATTTTTGTTGCCCTTCGCTGGACTCTCTCCAATTTATCCACATCCTTCTTGTAGTGTGGGGCCCAAAACTGGACACAGTACTCCAGATGAGGCCTCACCAATGTCGAATAGAGGGGAACGATCACGTCCCTCGATCTGCTCGCTATGCCCCTACTTATACAACCCAAAATGCCATTGGCCTTCTTGGCAACAAGGGCACACTGCTGACTCATATCCAGCTTCTCGTCCACTGTCACCCCTAGGTCCTTTTCCGCAGAACTGCTGCCTAGCCATTCGGTCCCTAGTCTGTAGCGGTGCATTGGATTCTTCTGTCCTAAGTGCAGGACCCTGCACTTATCCTTATTGAACCTCATCAGATTTCTTTTGGCCCAATCCTCCAATTTGTCTAGGTCCTTCTGTATCCTATCCCTCCCCTCCAGCGTATCTACCACACCTCCCAGTTTAGTATCGTCCGCAAATTTGCTGAGAGTGCAATTCCAATTCAGCAGTCTCACTGGAGTCTGTTTCTGAAGTTTTTTTGTTGAAGAATTGCCACTTTTAGGTCTGTAATCGAATGACCAAAGAGATTGAAGTGTTCTCCGACTGGTTTTTGAATGTTATAATTCTTGTCGTCTAATTTGTGTCGATTTATTCTTTTACGTAGAGACTATCCAGTTTGGCCAATGTACATGGCAGAGGGCATTGCTGGCACATGATGGCATATATCACATTGGTAGATGTGCAGGTGAAGGAGCCTCTGATATTGTGGCTGATGTGATTAGGCCCTGTGATGGTGTCCCCTGAATAGATATGTGGGTACAGTTGGCAACGGGCTTTGTTGCAAGGATAGGTTCCTGGGTTAGTGGTTCTGTTGTGTGGTATGTGGTTGCTGGTGAGTATTTGCTTCAGGTTTGGGGGGCTGTCTGTAGGCAAGGACTGGCCTGTCTCCCAAGATTTATGAGAGTGTTGGGTCATCCTTCAGGATAGGTTGTAGATCCTTAATAATGCGTTGGAGGGGTTTTAGTTGGCTAGCTGTCACCTTCTGGCTCTGTCAGTCTGTTTCTTCACTTCAGCAGGTGGGTATTCTAGTTGCAAGAATGCTTGATAGAGATCCTGTAGGTGTTTGTCTCTGTCTGAGGGGTTGGAGCAAATGCGGTTGTATCATAGAGCTTGGCTGCAGACAATGGATCGTGTGGTGTGGTCTGGATGAAAGCTGGAGGCATGTAGGTAGGCATAGCGGTCAGTAGGTTTCCGGTATAGGGTGGTGTTTATGTGACTGTCGCTTATTAGCACCGTAGTGTCCAGGAAGTTGATCTCTTGTGTGGACTGGTCCAGGCTGAGGTTGATGGTGGGATGGAAATTGTTGAAATCATGGTGGAATTCCTCAAGAGCTTCTTTTCCATGGGTCCAGATGATGAAGATGTCATCAATGTAGTGCAAGTAGGGGTATTAGGGGATGAGCACTGGGGAAGAGTTGTTCTAAGCCAGCCATAAAAATGTTGGCATACTGTGGGGCCATGCGGGTACCCATAGCAGTGCCGCTGATTTGAAGGTATACATTGTCCCCAAATGTGAAATAGTTATGGCTGAGGACAAAGTCAAAGTTCAGCCACTCAGAAACAACTCCAGGTTAGCTGTGGCATTATCGGGGATAGTGTTCTTGACGGCTTGTAGTCCATCTTTGTGTGGAATGTTGGTGTAGAGGGCTTCTACATCCATAGCGGCCAGGATGGTGTTATCAGGAAGATCACCGATGGATTGTAGTTTCCTCAGGAAGTCAGTAGTATCTCGAAGATAGCTGGGAGTGCTGGTAGCGTAGGGCCTGAGGAGGGAGTCTACATAGCCAGACAATCCTGCTGTCAGGGTGCCAATGCCTGAGATGATGGGGCGCCCAGGATTTCCAGGTTTATGGATCTTGGGTAGCAGATAGAATACCACTGGTCAGAGTTCCAGGGGTGTGTCTGTGCGGATTTGTTCTTATGCTTTTTCAGGGAGTTTCTTGAGCAAATGCTGTAGTTTCTTTTGGTAACCCTCAGTGGGATCAGAGGGTAATGGCTTGTAGAAAGTGGTGTTGGAGAGCTGCCGAGCAGCCTCTTGTTCATATTCTGACCTATTCATGATGACAACAGCACCTCCTTTGTCAGCCTTTTTGATTATGATGTCAGAGTTGTTTCTGAGTGGCTGAACTTTGTGACTTTGTTCTCACCCATAACTATTTCACGTTTGGGGACAATGTATACCCCTGCTCTCCTGCTGGTAATAGCTTACCTTACCTGACCATTCTCATTACAGTGTGTATGGTAATACCCATTGTTTCATGTTCTCTGTGTATATAAATCTTCCCACTGTATTTTCCACTCAATGCATCCGATGAAGTGAGCTGTAGCTCACGAAAGCTTATGCTCAAATAAATTTGTTAGTCTCTAAGATGCCACAAGTCCTCCTGTTCTTTTTGTAGATCTAAGGAGCAAGCATTTGTGAACTGTGTCTCTGAACTGTCTGCAAAGGTCGCTGTTTCCTCAGTTACACATAGTAGAATGTGTTTTCCTTTCTTTAAAAAACAAACAAAACCCTAGGAAATAACATTAAGGCTGCAAATTCAAGCACTCAAAAGTTAGGAAATGCCAGAATCAAGCATGCCTGTAAAACTTTGATGTGGCCCCCTTCTGTGTATGCATTATGATACAGTCTTTAATTTATATACATACATACTGTTTTTTCCACAGAATCCCTGCCTCCTTCTGCATACAGGGTGAACTGTGCTCCGTGAATGAATCCGGGTTGTGTATTGAATGAGGCGGTGGTCTGTAGTCCTCTTGTCTCATTCACTGTAGAAATTAGAAGGTGTGTAATGTCAGAGGCCGGAGACTGGAAGAAGAGCCAGAATGATCTTGCGGCTAAGTCATTTGAGCTCAGTTCTGCCACAGACTTCCAATCCATCAAGCAGTTTGCTGCAGAATTAGTCTGTGTTACACCACAGAGTCCCAGTGTACCAGACGTAGACTTGTGCAAACTGATAGACCAAATAATGCGCCATGATGGGCCCTTTCCCTTGGAAGTTATTAAATTGCTTTTGTAACTTCAGTGGTGCATTGGGTATGAAGTTGCCTGTGTCCTCTGCATGAAATTGATGACACAGGCTTGGTATTTTGTCTCCTACATCTTGTGCAAGAATGATGAGCTCTAAACATTGGTCACAAAAATCATATACTTGTCTATTGAGTGTTTTCACAAAATCTTTTCCTTTTCAGCTGCTTTCCACGAATGCAGTTATTGCTCTCCATTGGGATTGCAGTTGCTTTGATCTCTGTGCCTATAACTTGATACAACTGTGGGGTTTTTTTTAAAGAGCATTCCCCAGTTGATGTCGGCCATTTCAGAATCTAGGCACCATCTTAATGCTTTTTGCTTTTTTTCTTGCTGTTCTGGTAAATGTAAAGGCTATGGACAAAATTTGCTTCTGATAGTAGGTTTAGAAGAGCTCGATAGGGATCTGCATTGGAAGGAGGGTCTAGTAGTCAAATCTTTATCCGACATAATTTATATCAATCAGTCAGGGGAACCACTTTCTTCAGCACATACCTTGAGCTGTAACCTGTCTATGATCATGATAGTGTGCTTTTTCAAGTCTCCCTTGAAAGAATTAAATAGCTTGTTGCCGTAGCTTAAAAGGCAGCTAGTTAATAATGGCCATCTGATTTCCTTCCCTCCCCAAAAAAGAAAAGATTGTGTTCCTGGAATTAGACTGATGAGCACCATAGAGCAACAGGAGATAGTACAGTAATTTGAGTGCAGGGGAAGGTGCATTGCATGAGGTTTTGTGTAATAATGTTAAATTTTTTCCCCTTTAGATAACTTTTGCAACAGGATGGCTGAGCCACGTCAGGATTTCAATATGATGGAAGACCATTCGATGAGCCAAGCTAAGCAGATCCCGTCAGGTGAGCCTTACCAGATGGGGGTAGTCATGGGAGAAAGGGAGGACCTTCCCCCACAGGTAGCTATTTTCTCTCCAGGAAAATGAGGATGACACAAGTGGGAGAGCTCAGTACAAGGAGACTGGGGTGAGGTTGCCCATAGTGTTTACGCCTGGGAATGTATGTGGTTCAATGAAAGGTTAGTCCAAAGTCTAGGAAAAGGGGACTGTTTTGTGAATTACTTAGGTGCCGAGACATCATCGTGCAGTAAATGAGCTTCTTTGTCTTCTGGGAGATAAACATAAGATACATTCAGATACTTTATAGCTAAAACTGAAGTTTGGGGTTTGGGCTTGGTGACGGAATCACTGCGTGAGATCCTATCACCTGTTACGCCAGAGGCCAGACTTGATCATCATCATCCCCATCTGCCTTGAGTTCTCTTTCCCATTCAGAGGTAAGTTTCAATAGAAGAAAAAACACTTGAGTCTGCAGAGCGTGTGAAATCTGTAAAGGCTGTAGAATCTAGCTGCGCATAGAAAAAGGTAAAAGCTGCTTAGGAATTAAAAGGAGGTGAAACAGGCTTTTCCCACATCCGCTATAGAAGGGACCGGGTGATTGATTTCGTTTTTTAAAGGTAGATTAATGGTTTCTTTAATAGACTGAGATACAGGACTGAGATTTCCCATCCCTCCATGTATCACCTCAAATCCTCCCTAGTGTACTAGTTCTTTTTGTTCATACTTAAGACTCATGTCCATGGATGTGTAGATGAGCTACCTCCTGTATGTCACTGGCTTCCTTTTACCGCCTCTGAACATGGTTATAAACCCTTTCCCCCTTTACAGGATTCAGAAAATTAAAAAGTCACTAGGGCAAATCTCTCAAACCCGCATCTACCCCGTTTATGCGTTATGGCAGCCATCTTTTCATCTGTTGGTTGCTGGAAAGGTTCAAGAATCTCTGGATAATAACTTAGATATTGGGACAGTGGCATTTGGGGCGGTGGGGGACAATGAGGAATGGAACGTTGATCATTCTAAGTGAGCTGGCAGGAATGCCGATGGTGCACTCTGAGCATTTGGGTTGGTCTGTTGCAGATAGAGGTGGACGAGCTGGTTTAAGTTTAAAAACAAGAATCTCCTTGCCCCTGAAAGTGAACTCTGACCCATTCTGCAGGTGTGAAATGAGTTCACTGGCTTTCCTTCCCAGATGATGTCCTCAACCCATGGCCCATCATCAAGTGGGCCCCACCTTTACCTTCAAGAGACCCCACACCAACCGCAGCTTGGTGGTGATCGTTGCCATTATAATTGAATGGTCACTGGGGCCTAGTAAAGGGGGTGCCTGAGATGCGAGGCCCCACTTTTGCCCTTACAGAAGGGGAGGAAGGTTTTAGACTTGTTCTGTCTCTGCCTCTATTCCCTCCGCTCTCCAAAGAAACTACTCTGCTTACCAGAGGGGAAGAGGGAGGGGGCTTCTGCTGGCATGTAAACATGTGAGAAGGTGGAGGTTGGGGTGGGAAGGGAAGGCCTGGTCACACCGAGCCTCTGTTTCTCGTGTGTGTGTGTGTGTGTGTGTGTGTGTGTGTATGTGTGAGCGAGTGACTGGGGTCCCCTTTCGGGGCAAGGCTGGCCCTGGTAGAAGCTTTGGATATTTTAATGCGCCTCATTGACAAAACTGCACTCTCCTGCCCCTCCAGTCTCTAGGCTGAAGCTGGCCCCTCATTTAGAGAGTGGAACTTATGACTTTCTGCCCTTTTGATTTGAGCTGCTGTGGCGAGAGAACCATTTTACAGTGGCTTTCATTGGGCTAAAGGGCATAATCCCCATGTGTGCAAGGGGTCAGATAGAGCTTTTCATTGGGCATAATCCCCATGTGTGTGCAAGGGATCAGATAGAGCTTTTCACTGGGCATAATCCCCATGTGTGTGCAAGGGATCAGATAGAGCTTTTATCAGAGCCGTTTAAACTAGTAACTCTCGTTGTTGTCTTGTGAAGAGCAATTTCCCCATTGCGTAGTGAGCGGGGCATTCCCTGAATGCTCTACTTCATCTCTCTGGGGAGGAGGATGTTAAGAGGAAAACATTGCAAAGCCGAGAGACGTATTTTACAAATAAAGCACTTGGCTTGCGTTGAAGTCCAGGGTTCTGGGACGTCACCTAAGCAAGTGCTAGTGGCTGGTCTGGATGTTGTAGGGTGCTGTTCCCAGGGGCCTCTGTTCATGTGTTGGAAATTGGCACATATTTCTGATGTTAGTAGCATGCGTGTGTATGGCGTCCTTTATCAGTGTATCTCGGAGGGCTTTACAGACATTAGGTGATGAATCCTCACCCCCTACTGTGAAATGAGTATTCTCTTTCATATGTGGGGAGACTGACGTACAGGGAGGATAAATGGCAGGCACACACCTCGGAGGTCACACGGTGAGTCATGATAGGACGAGAATCCTCAATCCTGAATACCAGCCCCCCTGCTCTAACCACTAATCCCTACTCTCCCATCTCGACCTAGGAGTAGCCCTTGACTGTCAGGCTTCCGCCTCTCTGCTCTAGCCACTTGTGCCTCCCTGTGTGTTTTTATGAACGTTCACCGAGGGAAGGATGGACTACAGAACGTGTCAGATACAGTGGATGTCTGACCTCACCAAAAATCAGATCCAGAGAGGATTTCCCCTGCCCTCTAGGCATGCACATACCCAATAACAACCAGTGGGTTTTTCTTCTTTTCTCACAGTCTAATTTGCTGTCTCTGTTCCTTTACTTTGCCCACCCCAACCCTCCTGCTTCTCCCCTACTGCCTGATCCTTGAAGTAGATAGGCTCATCTCTTTCCCTTGTCCTACCCCCTCCAACCTACTGCCTGGCCTGTGTCTCCTTTTCCCTGCCCCCCGTCATGTCTCTAATACACAGATTCTCCCTAATTCCCCTGGAAGTGTTTGTTGCTTTCCTAGTGACTGCAGTTGTAATGATGCAGCAGCATGCATGTGCATTCTGTATTCACGAGTCAGCTCAATTGATGATAACATAGCGCCGCACAATGCTCCCCAAAGGTTCTGCCAGCAGACAGCTTCCTTCTCTTGGGTAGCGAGCCAGGACAACTGAGGGAAAAGCTGGGAATGTGGAGAAGTGGGGAAGCTTTCTACAAAAGAGCTCCTCTCACCCTGTGTTTTAGGTCTACATTTTCAAGATGTCTTTCCCCACATATTTAACAATCCAGCTCAGAAACCTGTGTAGTCATAAGGACTGATAGTACTCCATTAAAGTGGAGCAACATATTTCTGTCTTGTATCTGCCTCCGGTGCAGTTTGCATCAGGCAAATGGGTTCCCTCTGTTATGGACAGAGCCTTTGGCATGTTCCAAGGACTGTTCTCCCTTCCAGGCCCCTCAAGGTTGTCCCTCTTATCCAGTCAAATCAGCAACCTTCTGTCAGTGCCATAGTTTAAATTCTCATGCACCAAAGAGTCCAAGAGACTTTGCTTGTGTTAGCTTGAATCATTCTTCGTAAATCAATTTCTCCAGTTCTCGTTATTTTATTTTGCTGGAATTCCTTGCAAAGAGTATCCTTGTACTTTTTGCTTTAACATTCTGATAGCTGACTTCTTGGAACCAAGGCCCAACATAATAATCCATGTGGAGCACTGAGGAGTTCCATGCAAGTGCTTTCCCTTTTTGCATTGGTTTAAAAAACATGAATAACAGAAGAAAATAAACTATCAATTCAACAATCTGCTCTAAGAGAGAGCCTATACTGCACTAGAAACATCAAAGTGAACTTTACGGTGACTCACTCAGATTGATGTAATCCGACATCTGTGGTCTCCAAGGAAAGTTTTATTTTATTTTATTTTATTTATTTACTGATTGTACTTTTTTTCTTACTGTGCTTTGCTGTTTCTAGATGTGCTCTGCATTGGATTGGTTGCTCAGCAGATTTTGCTTTTGGCTTTTTTTTGGTGCGGTCACTGAATCCGTAACTGGTGCTTTAACACTTTGTGAACATCTTATTGTAATTGCCAGCTACAGCCATCCAGCTTTTCAGATAAGGGTGGGTGAGGTTAACGTAAGAGCCCGCTAGACGTAACCAAGGACCTGTTCTGAGTGCTCAATGTATGTTTTTTCCAGGCTATCCCCTGCAGATACCGGTTGATGATGGATCAGATGAACCCATTTCCGAGACCTCTGATGCTAAGAGCACTCCAACTATGGAAGGTGGGAGCTCTTTGTCATACTGCTTTTAAACCATAATGGCTGGTGCTGTTTCTAAGCATTGTTTAGAGATGCACCAGACCGTTTTTTGAAGGGCGTTCCTGAAGAGGCGTGGCAGCACAGAGACACAAGACAGCCACGCCTCTTCAGGAACGCCCTTCAAAAAACGGTCTGGTGCATCTCTAAACAATGCTTAGAGCTGCCAGATAAATGCTCTTTGTTAGTTTGGTATTCACGAAGGAGAATTGCCCACACAGACTCCCCTGGAGGATCAATTCCAGTTCCATTTCCTCCTTCAAGGATTGCATTCTCATACCAGTGTGCCTATTGATGACTGCTGAGTGTAGCCCATCCTGAAAGGGTAATTTCCTCCACCGACTTGTGTCTGTAACTCCCCATTAATGTTAATGGGCACTAGCCAGCCTTCAGAAGCCATTATTAAACCGCTCACAAGGCAACACAGATTCTAAAGTAGACATGCAGACTCCAAAAAAATCATTAGGAAAAATGTCTGAGCCTCCTGGTTGCCTTTCCCTGATAAACAACCCTGTAGCCTGCCAGGAAGAGTTAGATTTACATCAAACCAATGAGTGTTCTCCGTTTCCAATAGATATTTACACAGAAATGTCAAGAATCGGACAAGAAACCAAGCAGTATTCCAAGCTGTCACACATCAGCTGGGTGTCTAGGCATTCAGTCCAAATCACCTCTCAGGCTAACAAAACCTGGGTTATTTCGGGGGTGTTCATGTTAGAACTTTTGGTTGCAAGATGTCTCCACTACTCCCAGTGGGAGTTTGGTGCCAAAATACATTTAAAAATTTGGCCCACAGTCTTTAGTATCCTACAGACATTTAAAGATTGCAGTATCAATGGTGGTGGAGAAGTCTGCAGAGATCTTTCAACTTGAAATTCTATTTATGGGAGGCTGCTTGGTCGAGTTATTAGCATGGGACCTGGCTTCTAATCCTGACTCTACCAGTGACTTTAGCAAATTACTTAACCTACTTCTGCCTTAGTTTCCTATCTGTAAAATGGGATAATATACTTTAAAAGGTGGGCATAGATCTTTGAGGTCCTTGGATGGGAGGTGCTATACAAAAGTGCAAAGTATTATTCATTACGTAAGTTCCCTGCAGTTTATAGAGATTATTACTACTTATTTTTTTACTAGACCTTGACTGCAGAGAGTGCCATTTCAGATTTTTGTATGGGGGGAGCAACTTTAACTGTGATTTCTGTGCCTACCTAGGCACTTGAAAACTCTAGTTTTTTGGCAGATAAGTTAACAATTAGCTGACAGGAGCCCTGTACCTAATTCCTTTATGAAAGAAAGAAAATGAAATAAATAGACCTATTCAGCTCTAATAACATGTTCTGACATTTTGTGGCAAGTTACTTAAGGGACACTGGTTAGGTTTAAAATGGTAATGTGTATTCTTACTTTATTACTAACTCTGTGGCGAGAGAGAGACTCCGTCAGGACTTCTGGGTTCTATCCCAGCTCTGGGAGGAGAGCAGGGTCTAGTGGGTTACAGCGGGGAGCATTTACACCTGGGTTCTATATAAGAATATCAGAATGGCCACACTGGGTCAGACCAAAGGTCCATCTAGCGCAGTGTCCTGTCTTCCGACAGTGGCCAATGCCAGGTGCTTCAGAAGGAATGAACAGACCAGGGAATCATCAAGTTGCCCTGTTGCCCACTCCCAGCTTCTGACAAAGAGAGGCAAGGGACATGCAGAACATGGTGTTGGATCCCTGCCCTCCCTGGCTAATAGCCATTGCTGGACCTATCCGCCATGAACTTACCTAGTTCTTATTGGAACCCTGTTATAGTTTTGGCCTTCACGACATTCCCTGGCAAAAAGTTCCATATGGTGACTGAAGAAATAATTTTTTTTGTTTTAAATCTGCTGCCTGTTAATTTCATTCGGTGACCTCGAGTTCTTGTATTATGAGAGAGGAGTAAATAACATTTCCTTATTCAATTTTTACGCACCATTCCTGATTTTATAGACCTCTATCATATCCCCCCTTAGTCTCTTTTCCAAGCTGAAAAGTCTGTCTTTTTAATCTCTCCTTATACAGAAGGTGTTCCATACCCCTAATCATTTCTGTTCCCCTTCTCTGTACCTTTTCCAAATCCAATATATCTTTTCTGAGATGGGGTGACCACATCTGCACAAACTATTCAATATGTTGGCATACCGTGGATTTGTATAGAGGCAATATGATATTTTTCTCTTATTTTCTATCCCCTTCCTAATGATTCCCAATATTCTGTTAGCTTTTTTAATTGCCACTGCACATGGAGCAGATGTTTTCAGAGAACTAGCCACAATGACTCCACGATCTTTCTTGATGGGTTCAGCTAATTTAGATCCCATCATTTTGTACGTATAGTTGGGAGGATATTTTGCCAAGTGCGTTACTTTGCATTTATCAGCATTGAATTTCTTCTGCCATTGTAAAAAGAAAAGGAGGACTTGTGGCACCTTAGAGACTAACCAATTTATTTGAGCATAAGCTTTCGTGAGCTACAGCTCACTTCATCTGCCACTGTGTTACCCAGTTTTGTGAGGTCCCTTTGTGACTCTTTACAGTCTGCTTTTGACTTAATGACAAATTTCAGAGTAACAGCCGTGTTAGTCTGTATCCATAAAAAGAAAAGGAGGACTTGTGGCACCTTAAGGACTAATAAATTTATTTGAGCATAAGCTTTCGGGAGCTACAGCTCACTTCATCAGATGCATACCGATGAAGTGAGATGTAGCTCACGAAAGTTTATGCTCTAATAAATTTGTTAGTCTCTAAGGTGCCACAAGTCCTCCTTTTCTTTTGACTGAACTATCTTGAGTAATTTTGTATCATCTGTAAATTTTGCCACTCCACTGTGTACCCCTTTTTCCAGATCATTTATGAATATGTTGAACAGCACTGGCCTCAGTACAGACCCTTGAGGGACCCCACGCTTTACCTTTCTCCATTCTCACCTTTTATTCTAACCCTTTGTTTCCGAAGATCTTTTAGCTGAAGTGCGTGGCAGTACTTTCAGGATCATCTAATGATCCCTAATTTACTTTAATGACATGCCTTTTGTTACCTTAATCACCCTGCCTCTGTTTATAAACAAGCTCCCTGCCTGAAAGGCTGTGCTGCTCCCAGCTTCCGAACTCATCACATATCACACTCGGGCTGCTGCAGTTAAGAGCTCTGTCTGGGGCTAGGGTGAGTAGACCTCCCCTAGGAAACTCCGGGCGGGAGGGGCGTTAGAGCCCTCCCCTGTCCCCGTAAATGGCGCCCATGTTGTTTAACCTGGACATTAGCAATCCCATCATGCATACTCGTGAAGGGCAAGAGTTTGCACTAAAGTACTTGGCCAGAATATTCCCCTTATCCTCCTATGTGGTGCCCTCCATCCCAGAAGTAGCTGCAGTTCACTGGTATGTTTGCTCCTTTGTACACATTCCAGGCAATACAATTTGGTGTCTGTCAGAATGACCGCCAATGGTGAAATGTAAAATAAAATAGATACATGTGAAATAAAGCCTAATAGGCTGCTGTGGCAGGATGCCCGAGTCGGGTGGATAGTGTGACTCCTGAGTGTATGATGTTGCCACATTTTTTACAGAGAACCTAATCTAGAAATGTTCTAGAGATGTACTAATATTTGTAATTGGTGGTATTTCTGTTCCTCTGCTTGTAATGCCTGGCTACCATGCATGCATCTGTCACAAGCCTTGGAAGGAGAGGAAAATACTAATTTTCTTTAGTTTCTAAGCTTTAACTAACAGCAGCTTTATTCTGAACTGGGCTGTTGTACTTTTAAATGCTGATGTCTAGTGACCTGCCAGAGCTGTACTCCATTGGAAAGGAGAACTGCCAGCACTCCATTGCGATAAAACTCTCATTCCCAGCCTACGTGGTTCAAGAGACTGGCCCGTAAAATTCGAGCTGGTCCGGGACTGGATATTGCTGTCCTGTGCATCAGGACAGTGTTGTCATAAGGAGGCAAACCTCATTTGGTGGGGGAGAAAGAGTCGCCAGAGGTTTGCCGTGTGAGGAAAGTCCCAGCAGGGATGAGTTAGTGGGCACCGTGCAGCTGAGGTGGTTAATGAAAGATGCACGTATGTTATAATAAACATCCTGACTGTGGGCTGTTGTCACCAGCTGAGCTCTGAGCATCGCTTCTGCAGGCAGCTTTGCTGAATGTGCCAACCAGGCATTCTCGCCATCCTGCTCTGAGCATATTTGAAAAAGACAGTGCTGATAGGCAGACTGTTTTGTTTTTTGGATGGGTAAGTAATACATGGAGGCGTGCAGCTTGTGTGACAAAGGAGGTGATGTATACTGTGTGCACGCACTGTGCTTGCCCTTTTGTTTCCCATCACAAGTATCGACTTCCGTTCTGCTCAGCCGATAGGAAGGAAACCTGGTGAGCACGGAGGATGGTTTCCCTTCTGTGATACATCCTTCAGTGCTTTTTTATTTTTAAAGCACTGACATCTGAAGGGGTTTTGTTTCAGTCCGGCTGTGTGAAAGCTGCTTCGTTTTTCAGATGCCACGGCCCCGTTAGTGGAGGAGAGAGCACATGAGGATCGGATTGCAGCTCGGCAGCACGAGGAGATACCCGAGGGAACCACAGGTGAGGCCTCTGCACGCCTTCTGGTGAACGAGGAAGGCGTTTCGAAATGTGACTGGCAGGGTTGGCAATTTCCCGGGAAAAACTAGGTTAGGGCCGGGGACTGGTAAATACCGGTTTAAACCAGGAAACTGGGGAAATGATTGCATCGGTGTCCAGCAAGTTCAGCAAGCGTAGAACAAATCTTTTCAAATACTGGATACAGCTGTTCCAAACTGAATAATCTATCCACTGTTTCAAAGTTGGTCTTCTGCTACAGAATGCTGCCTGGCCAAATGGACCTGGAGTGGTAGGTGGCAACTGCATGGTTCTGATTACTTAATGCTTCAAGCCTACAACTCTGCATTATTATCACTCTCATGTAATCAAATGTTTTAGACGTTTGTTTATACAATATTGAAAACTGAAATGAGTCCTAACATGTATAACTCCGTTGAGAAAATAGCCAACCAAAATGTATAGACGTTCTGATGTTCAATATTTATGATGACATATATTGATATTACGACCAGTGCAGTTTTTCTTTTTATTTGTACAGCCCTAAATTCATCTCCTATCTACCACTGTATGTGATCACAATTTGAATATGTAACTAAAACTCAGCATAATGTGGTGTGCATTGATGAAAGAGTTTTTAAAATAGAAAATGCTTTAAACTGAGACTAACTAGTTTTTCACAGGGCACTAAAAACCAGGGATTTTCCTGGTAAAAAAACTGTTAAATACCATGCCATCCCTGATGGCTGGACAGTCTTTCTGGATGCCTATAGAGCAGGAAAGGGCACTGGAGTTACAGCTTAGTAGTAAAAGTACAAACATCTTATAGGCTTGGGTAGGTTCCAGTAAGCACACACAGGTTTGCTGCTTTATCTTCTCCTACTGGAAAATCTGAACTGATCAGGTCTGTCTCTTGTTCCCATCCTGCAGAGCAGCAGGATCTTTTCTCCTCTGCTGGCTCAACAGCATCATCCTCTTTTGTGTGTTCTGAGGGAACTAATGGATGAAGTGGCTGAGCTGGTAACAAAAGGATGCAGTTTCTCATTTCATCGGTGACTATACCTGAGAGTAGCCCCTGAAGGCACTAGGTTTGATCCTGGGAATTGCAGACTAGTGAGCTTTACTTTGGTACCAGGTAAACTGGTTTGAAAGGTGATTAAAAATAGAAATAAAATTTATAAAAAACACAGGAGAGAAGCAACCCAGCATGGCTGCTGTAGCAGAAAAGCATGCCACTCTAGTCTACTAGAATTCTCTGAATGTCGGCAAAATAATAGATGGATATAGTTTACTTCAGTGGTTCTCAAACTTTTGTACTGGTGACTCCTTTCACATAGCAAGCCTCTGAGTGCGACCACCCCCCCCTTATAAATTAAAAACATTTTTTAATATAGTTAATACCATTATAAATGCTGGATGCAAAGCAGGGTTTGGGGTGGAGGCTGACAACTCGCGACCCCTGGTTTATTTGGACTATCAAAATGCCTTTGTCTAAGGTCCTGTCTGCAGGCTTGACATGGGATATGAGGTTAAAGTATTGTCATGCGTCCGAAATTGGTGAAGAGGCCAAAAAAAAAAAAAAAGCAATAAGTGGTTAGTTTTTAACATTGTAGAAGCTTAACGGGGGTGGTGGTGTGCCCCCAGTTGTACGTTAGGACCGATTGTGTAATATATTAACCATCGGGGAAAGGGGTGATTAGTGAGCAGGCAAAATTTTAAAAGGGGCAAAATTAAGTAGGTCAGTCAAGACTGAAAGAAGACTGAGCTAGTCAAGTTTAGTGACTGGGCATCATGGAATGACAAATGGAATTCAGCACTGATAAATGCAAGGCAGTGCACATCCGAAAGCATAGTTCAAACTGTCCGTTGATGTTGCTGGGTTCTAAGCTAACGGTAGCTCTTCAGGAAACAGACCTAGGCATCATTCTGGGCATCATAAACCTCTGCGCAGCATGCAGCAGCCGGGCAAAAGGTAGACAAGATGTTTTTTTAGTATTTGTCCACATGGATCCCACTCTAGGTGCTCATACACTCCATGAATGAGAGATTGGATTCTTTTGGTCAGCCGTGTCCTTTGGGGCCACGGATGTGCCCTGCATGATAGAATCACAGGACTAGAAGGGACCTTGAGAGGTCATCTAGTCCAGTCCCATGCACTCATGGCAGGACTAAGTATTATCTACACCATTCCTGACAGGTGTTTGTCTAACCTGCTCTTAAAAATCTCCAATGATGGAGATTCCACAACCTCCCTAGGCAATTTATTCCAGTGCTTGACCACCCTGACAGGAAATCTTTCCTAATGTCCAACCTAAACTGCAGCTTACTGCAATTTAAGCCCATTGCTTCTTGTCCTATCCTCAGAGATGGAGATCAGTTTTTCCTCCCTCCTCCTTGTAACAACGTTTTATGTACTTGAAAACGGTTATCATGTCCCCTCTGTCTTCTTCTCCAGGCTAAACAAGCCCAATTTTTTCAATCTTCCCTCATAGGTCATGTTTTCTAGAACTTTAATAGTTTTTGTTGCTCTTCTCTGGACTTTTTCCAGTTTGTTCACATCTTTCCTGAAATGTGGCGCTCAGAACTGGACGCAGTGCTCCAGTTGAGGCCTAATCAGTGCGGAGTAGAGTAGAAAAATTACTTCTCGTGTCTTGCTTACAACATTCTTCCTAATACATCCCAGAATGTTTGCTTTTTTTGCGACAGTGTTACGCTGTTGACTCATACTTAGCTTGTGATCCACTGTGACCCCAGAGCCCTTTCTGCAATACTCCTTCCTAGACATTCATTTCCCATTTTGTGTATGTGCATCTGATTGTTCCTTCCTAAGTGGAGTACTTTGCGTTTGTACTTATTGAATTTCATCCAGTTTACTTCAGAGCATTTCTGATGCTGTACCCTGCCTCCCCCAAGGGTCCCCAACCACCTCTCTGTTTCTTTCTATTGCCTGGGGTAGTGAGAGGACACTTAACAGTGTCTGCCCGTTTACCCCATTGCTCTCAGCTTTTAGATTTGGGATGAGCATTGGGTTAGTGTTAGAATTAGTCTGAGCTTCGTTATAGTTAGCCCGTTGACAATAATAAAGAATTAGATATTTTTGTGGATGATAACATCCACCCTTGGGACTGAAAAAGGGATATAAATTCTCATGCTAACCTTGGTAAGGCCATTCCGTAATTGCCCACAGCAGTTTCCTGCACTTGTCTCTGAAGTATCTGGTACCGGTCTGTGTCATCCAAGATACCTCTGATGTAGCAGGGCAGTCCCTCAGCTGCAGTTAAAAGGTAGCTGCCTTCAGGTACATTATGGCACTGTTTGTAATGCATTCACACTGGTGGACAGGATCAGTAAGGAAGCAAATTTGTTTCTCGTGGCAGACATTTAAATTTAACTTTTGTGATTTTCCCCCCCCCTTTATTTAACTGTGAATCAGCTGAGGAAGCAGGTGTGGGAGCTACTCCTAACCTTGAGGATCAAGCTGCAGGAGATGGTGCTCAAGGTCAGTGGAATATTTGCTGCTGGGAAATAGTAAAATCCAACTGGGACCCAAAACAGAGAGAGCAGTTGCCAGTTGTTTGGGATTTTTCCTCTGCAAGGCTTCCCTTCTTTGCTATACACCCAACTATCTAGTTCTCCCTGCCGCTGCCTCTCTCTAGCCAGGAATGGTCAAGATGCTTTAAGTATCCCCCCTACTTTTTCATTTTAGGGGGACACCACCACTTTTCATCCATTGCCCTTCTTCCCTGGAAGGTCACAACCTGAGTCCTTGTCCTCTGTCTGGAATAGCGGACGGTTGAGTATCCTCCAAGATATAGAAGGAGGAATCAACTTGCAAAATACACACAGAGAGGACAATATGGGTCAGCCAACGGGAGATGCTCAGTATCCTCAAACTAGTCTCATTATGTACTTTGACCGATTCAGAGTAGTCTCCTCCAGCCTCCTTTACACAGAACACAACAAAACTAGCTACTGTGCTGTGTGTGTACGTACCGCATAACTGGGCATCTGCTTAACCGAGTTGAAAAATTACTCCTTTAATAGGGGGAGCTGCTAGCTCACAGGAGTCAGGCTGGAAAGGGTGATTTTGACTATGCTGACTTCAGACATAACTGAAAACTTCAGGGTGGGATTTTCAAAAGCATCCAGAGCAAGGCTAGTGCTCAGAATGTTTTTGAAGATTCCTCCCCAGTCTAATGAAACGGCGAGTGCAGAAAGCTGAATATGCTGAAGATGGTTTTCATGCTCACACTCTCCATCTTGTGCCATTTACATGATGCTTGGTTTTTCAAGCTGAGTAAATTCCATTTTGCAAGATATTTTTCTTGGTGGCATATACATGAAATGAATTTCTTCATCTGTTTGGTGTACATCCTTCCTGCTGCCTGCCTGCTGCTACTGTCAAAATTGCACACAACTTGTCTGGCTGAGAGAAGTACTTTCAAAGTTAGTGATGTTTAAAAAGTACATGTTTTTTTTTCTGTATCTCTTCAACTCAGGACAGAGTTCACATCTTCAGCTTCCATGTAAATGAAAGTTTGGTTATTCTTATCCTACTCCCTAGCAGAAGTTTGCCCATAATTGTATCACAGGATCATCATGCAAGTCTTTGTGATTGGCAGTTCTTATGTGCAAGTGGACAAGGCTTAGAATAGCAGAGGGTTCTGTAGGTGTAGCTTGAGGTCATTAGCAGAGATGTGATGGAAGCGTTGCATATCTGCCCATTCTGTCCAGCTCTGGCCACTTCTCTCTTCTCACCAGGTGTTTAAACTTTTCCCCCCCCCGTACTGAGTACCAGGTTTCGGCGCAGTAAATTGTTACTTCTCTAAAAATGGGGAATGATGCTTTAAAAGGGGCACTTCCATTTTATGATCCATTTTCCTCTGGGTCAGATATAATTGTGGTGAGTGCTGCACGCCTGTGGCCAGGTATAAATCATAATTAGTGACCTTGGTTTTGTTTTGCTGCGGACTTTGAAAACTGTCTCTTCAGCATGAAGAGGGAAGAGCAGTGAAGCGAGTCTCGAGTTTCTGTGGGAGGGGCAGCCTTTTAAATCTTCAGTTTTTTAACCGGAACATTTTAAACGTTACAAACTCCTTTGATCACGTGTTGCACGCTGTAGTCAGAACAGCAAAGGCATTTTGGAAATGTCGCTAACTAATGTAGTGGGCACATCTCTACTTTTGTTGTCCTTTCGGTAGGTTCCGTTCCCCTGCAGTGCGACTGTGAGGGAATGAGCGTTGCTGGTTAGCATACTAGCACGTGTGGGATGCCCTTTGGTTATCAAAGGCACTCGCCATGGCCTGACACAGGCTTTAGTGCCAGCTGCCAATTGGTACCCAGTTTTGGTCTGTCTTGGGTCATGAATTTGGGGACTCTGCAGTGATTTCACTTAAGTGTTGAGTTCTCTTAGAACCGTGTTGGTCAAAGGCTAATTTGGTTGTGATTTTTACTTGTCCCATTTTTTTAAAATTTCTCTTTAGAGTTTGTTTTTTATTGAAAGGATGCTTTTGATTTTAGTACAAACGTTTCCCTAACCTAGGCTTTTTGATTTAGCAGGCAAAGTCATGAAAAGAGATAGTGGCTGGAAGGCTGAAGCTAGACAAATTCAGAATAGAAATAAGTTGCGCACTTTTAATTAACCACTGGAACAATTTACCTCAGGGTATGGTGGGTTTTCCATCACTCCAAGGTCTTTTCCTCCCGATCAGATGTCTTTCTAAAAGAGATGCTCTACCTCAACCAGAATGTATGGGCTTGATGCGTGAAATTCTCTGGCCTGTGTTGTGCAGGTGGTCAGACTCGGGGTAGATGATCATAAATGTTCCCTTCTGGCCTTAAAATCTTTGCATCTGTGACTGTGAGTTCTGTTTTGTAACGGTTATACTGTCAGCTGCTCCAGAACGGGTGTGCAATGTTATGGTACTAATTACTCTGCAGAGTGGGCGGAACATACAAAATCAGAGGTTTGCAGTTGCAGGCAGGTGTTTCTGTTGTGTGATCCATCCTCTCCCCCTACACCCTGTGCTGTGATGGCGTAGACAGGCTACTGAAATAAAAAAGAATTAGAATACTTGTACTGCTCTGTCAAGTTTGTGGTAAAGACGTAGCAGAAGAAGAAATGGTCTAGAGAAGTGAAGATGGTTAGAATTCTGGGTGGCTGAGATGTGTCCGCTAAAACTAGCCTTATTTAGTTTGGACAGTTGGAGGGTTTTTAAGTTTTGTATGTAATCTTAGATTGGGGAGTATATCTATCCCTTTTCATTCTGGCCCACACTGTGTTGTGGTTACACAACACAATTATTGGCAGATTTATTTAGAACAAATGAAAGCAACGCTTCATTTGACACGTGGTCAACCCGTGGCATTCACTGGCACAAGAGCTAATGAATTGTCCAACACTGTAACTAAATAGAGGCTGGAAGTTGTGGCCTATAAAATTGTGCAGTTATTCCAGCGAAGAGAACGATCATCAAATATTAGCCTTCATGGCATACTTTGGACCACCTCTGTGGACGGAGGCTGGGATGGAATCCATCCACCATGTACACAGAGCATAACTAATCACACGCCAGCATATTACTGGGGTGCAGGAGGGAGGCTCCTTCCTCTGAGACTTTCAGTATGGGAGACAGGATAATTGGATAGATCTGGTATGGCAAATCCTGTGTTTGTTTTGGTACTCTACCTCTTCCCAGCAATGGAGCAAGCAGGCAGAGATGATGGATGATTCAATGTGTATCATCAAATCAAAGTGGAGTAGCTCTGATTTTAAGCCTATCTACAGGGACAAGATTCCTTTAAAGCAAAGAGAAACTGCAGAATTGAATTTTCCACTGCAAGTGGCAATGTAGGACTCGATTGCTTTTATCCATGTAGAATGGTTATAAAAAGTCTTTTAAGTCTCTTTTGTGTTGCAAGAATGACTTTCTATTGAAATACCTGTGCTATCTCTTTGCCACGCTTGACATCCTACCCTCCCTCTTCGCCCCCCAGAGGAGCTGAGCTCCCCAAGGCTATGGGAGAGTGTGGAACCTGGAATTCAGGAGCCTGTGGCAAGTGAGATTCAGCCAGAAAAACAAGCAGGTGAGATTTCGGAGACTCTCGTCCCTCTGTGTGAAATGCAGACTGGAGAACAGGTAGCAGCAATGCCTGCCAGAGCTGAGGCCACGATACCAGTCCCCCCAGGCATGTATGAAGGCTTCAGAGCCTTTGAAGAAAGCCAGGAGGCTGTCTCCAGAACTGAGCCCTGGGACCGTGGTGGAAAAGAGGACGTTGGAGTGGGTAAGGCGTTGGCAGATGAAGCAGGTCACAGTGTGTGCACGGAAGAATTTGCTGCATCAGCAGTTTCCAAATCCTCTCAGAGTGCTCCAAGAGCTGAAATGTTCTGTCGTGAGAAACTTGCTGCTCAGTTTGAAAAGTGGCCCCCGGGGGTTGAGGATGCGGGGTATGAGCCAATTGACAACTCCCTTATTAAAGACGGGCCATCTCCTTTATACAGCAAAGGTAAATTGAAAGAAGAGGCCGCTGGGCATGAAAAAGATGAAGACCGTGACATTGATGAAACTATTCAGCAGGATTCACCTTCCTCATTAGGACAGCAGGACTCTACAATGCTTGAAGCTGTGGAGGTGTATGCCTTTCCAGCAGAAGGCAGACCCAAAGATAATCTGGCAGAAATGTCTAGAGAGACTCCTGTTACTGAAAGCGAAGCTCATAAAGCGGGACAGATCCTAGATGAGAGACGACAGTGGTTGTCAGGGAAAGGGTCTGATGATGTCACCAAGATGGAGCCCTCTGAAAGTATGTACCAAGTGGAAGTTGAAGCTAATGTAATTAGGGAGGGAGAAATCTCAGGTTCTCCACTCGACGCAACCAAGTTTCCCGATAGGTTAAAAAAGGACGTGGCAGATAGAAGTGTTTCCTTGCAACAGGAGACGGGGGGAATGGTGCAGGCCATGGAAACACAAGAGGCACCCAAAAAGAAACCTGCAACTCGTATGTCAGAGAAAAAAGTCAGTCGGGTTCCTCATTTAAAAGGTGTGTGTGTCATTTTCCTGCCCCACGCTTGTTTCTCCAGTGACTTGCTCAGGGCAAGGCTTCTAAAACCAGAACTGGCACCCCTTGAATCTTGCTGCTTGACAGTTGTCCATGGATGTTCCCTCTGAACAAATCCAGAGTGCTGATGCTGCTTTTCACCCTTAGTTTACTCCTGGCCTTTGATTCATTCGCATCACACTCACGCTTCAGTTGCACGTTCCCTTGCATGGACGCTGACATGCTCCCAGTTGTGCTTTTCTCCCTTTTCATTTCAGTGTCCTTGGATTTATCAAAGCTGCTATGTAGACTCTTCAATTTCATCCATCACTCTAAATATTTATAAAAGAGAAGAGGCGTTTGACTGAAACTTTTTCTGGTCATTACTGAAGTAGCGTTAGCACAGAGCAGGCTATGGTTTCAGAGCTGTCGCTAATAAAGCGTGCAGGGTCTCCCACTCGTATTGCTTTGTGTGTTCCCCGAGAGCCAGTCTTCCATGTCGGCTTTTCTAAAGGCGAGGGAGGAGGAGCATAGTGGGCGAAACTTTGTCCTCAGTTTCCAAGCCCAGTACGGTGTGCACCCCAGACAATTCCAAAGAGATGGCTGAATTTTTGATGTATTATAAGAGAGACCTATGTGAGGGGAAGCCTGGCGGTTAGATACCTAAGAATGTTCGCTGAGAAACCTTGAGTCATTTAACTGCTCATCTGATAGCACTGCGGTCAGGTACCTTTAACTTTAGATGTTCAAGTTCATGCAACGGTGTTAGCTTAACTGGCCCGAGTAGGGGCCTAAAGTCATCCTGTTCCGGCACAAATGCCTTTGCTAGTACGCCAGGCACATTTTGTCTATATTCTCCTCTCACTAAGACCCGCAATCCTAAGGACACCTTGGGAGGTTGCCTGTCCAATGGTGAAATGCGGGTTTTTCACTTAATGGTTTTAATAAGCAATCAGAATGGGATCTGTATGAAAATCAGTTCGCTAATTTACAAGCCTCCTTAGCATCCATGTTTTAGTGCACAGGTGTTAAAACACCAGGTGAATTCTTTGGGGCCATGCCAGCCGTAGACCTCCATAGAGTTCTGACACTCTTCTGCAGGAATCATTTGCCATTGGTACACAGGTTTGCTTGTCTGTACAGGTCCCATGCCACTTTTGATGCCTACACACTGTCTTGGCACAACGAGCCCAGTCAGCATGAATATTCAGCCTATAGTCTCTCCCTCACATGAGGCAGGAAATGGAGGATGGAGGCTCCCACCCTACTGACTGTACCATGGGGATCAGCAGCTGCTGTTAATGCTGTTAAACTTAATATGCAATCAGAAAAGCTTCATTCACACCTCATGACATTAGCAGAGGTTGCCATCACTAGTGCCAGTAGTTTAATGGGTGGAAGCACATGTCCTTCCCCTCTTTGAAATAACGTTGACTGCGTTTTCAGAGAGTTCGGGTTACAATATGCTTAAAGACAGGTTTCAGAGTAGCAGCCGTGTTAGTCTGTATTCGCAAAAAGACAAGGAGGACTTGTGGCACCTTAGAGACTAACAAATTTATTTGAGCATAAGCTTTCGTGAGCTACAGAAATACAGAATGCATCCGATGAAGTGAGCTGTAGCTCACGAAAGCTTATGCTCAAATAAATTTGCTAGTCTCTAAGGTGCCACAAGTCCTCCTTTTCAGTATGCTTAAGGTCGCCAGCTTCTGATTTAGTAGCAGGAACAGAAAAGGGGCTGGGTATTTCCCTTTTCAGCCATGAATACCTGGAGTTCTTATCTCTAACGCACAGCACAGCCTTCATTGCACAAGGCACCTTTGCTGTTTTAGGAAAGGGAAAGGCATGAGGCAAGTTATGGAAGTGGATAGTGGGGGAGGTTCAAGGTGACTGCTAGAGCTGTTTATAAATGACCTTGTACATTTCATGATCAGCCAGAATAAATTCCCAAAGTTTAGAGAAGATATAAGAGCTGTTTTCCCTTTTAAATTAAGAAGAAATTTAGCTGCTGATGGAAAAAAGTGGGTTTAGTAGTTAGCATCCTAGAGTGTAGTTCACACGTTACTCTTTCTATATATCTAATCTCTTTATTTGCAATACTGCAATGTCTGTTGTAGTTTGTAGGTTAATGGGGGAAAATAATAGTGTAATGGCCCAAGAAACCCTGCGTGTTCATTATGAATCTAATTTAAATGGCTTTCATTTGGCTGATAAAGCCTCAAGGGATATTACAGGTTCTGAAACGGAATCCTAAGGAGTAATATCTGCCAGTAAGACAGAAAGTAGTACCTTGAGAGAGATGAAGAATATAAATGGATTTCAATAAAATTGCTTTTTGAAGTAATACATTGAAAAGTGATTTCGAAAAACAAGAAGCAGCAGTTCTGTGACTTAAGGTCTTCAGCACTTAAACTCCGTAGGTGTGAGGCATTCATGAGTTTTAGCCTTCAGACGTGATGCTTAAAACCTTATCTGCATTTGTTTTTAAGAGCAAAGGGACAGGCTTAGGCCTGAGAATGGAGCTGTTCAGAAAGTCACCATCAGAACAGTATGTCAATCTTCTTTTCAAGGATGGTCTGGTATAAAACTTGCGGCATGTTTTTGATGCTCCCATGCATCTCTAACGCATCATCTCCTATATTAAGGCTAATCTGTAACACAGCAAGAACACGCTTTAAAAAGAGGAAGTAATTTGATAAGGGCTGTTTTTTAATAGACTTAACTGAAATGAGAAGAAAAGAGAACGTTAATGCATGTTATGATAATGCAGGCATTATAAGCTATTTGGTATTTATTTAGTATCCCCAAGAAGAGGAACATAACTGTCTTTTATTTGCATTTCATCAGCTCGTATTGACAGTAAAGACAAAGATGGAACTGATACTGAAGAGAAAAAGCCTAAGGTAAGATGACAAATGTATGAAATATGTTGTAAGCCTTCTGTGTGTGTGCTTGACTCCATCTAGACCCAGCTGCTTTTGACCTAAATCACACATTCGTTAAGAAACCTTGCCATTAATTACCAGTTTTCTTTTCTTTTAGTGTGTGTTTGTTTTTCCCCCTCCTCCTCTTTGGAACGTGCAGCCATTTTAAATCATGAACCTTGGAAGAATCGACTCATAACAAAATTGTGACTTTTTAAAAAAATTAACCTGTTGGGTTTTTTACTAATTCAAAGGAAACCCCAAGGTGCATGGCAGGAGTCCAAAGTGTGTAACTTTCCAAAAACTATTACTCTAAATAATTGGGTCCCAGTCCTGGAATCAGATCCATGCAGCTGCGAGGGTAAGCCTTTGTGAAATACAGTTGCAGATTTGGGGCTTCGGTTGGCGAGCCAGCAGTTCTGAACTTACATAACTGCCCGTTTTGGGAACAAAGAAAGAGCAAGGCTGGGAATTTGGTCTTAGCAACAGTTAAAAAATTGTCCATATCCAACAGAGTGTTGTGTTCTGAATTATACAGGCAGTTTAATACTGGGAAATTCCATAAGACTGGAAGAGTGCTAATGTGCCGATATTCAGAAAGTGCAAAATAGATGACCTGGGTAGGAGGCCAGTTAGCCTGACACCAGTCCCAGACTAAATAATGGAGAAGCTGATCCAGGATTAAATTAATGAAGAATTAAAGGATAGGAATATAGCTAATGCCATTCAATGTGGTTTTATGGAAAATAGGTCTTGTCAAACAAACCTGACTTCACTCTTCGAGGGGATAACAAATTTGGCTGATAAAGGTAATTGCACAGATATAATATACTTAGACATTTGTAAGGCATTTGACTTAATACCACATGACATTCTGATTAAAAAATTAGCACTCTAGAATATCAATAAAGGACAGTTTAAACAGATTACTGGCTAAACTGGCAGATCTCAAAAAGTAGTGATCAGCGGGGAATCATCATCAAATGGAGTTGCTCTTTCCCCAGGGATTGGTACTAGGCCTGATGCTATTCGGCATGTTCATCAAATGATCTGTAAGTAAATATAACATCACTGTGGAATAAAATTGGTAGGTCAGAGATTGGCAGAATTGGTAAGTCATGATGACACGGCAGTCATACAGTGTGATCTGATTGCTTGGGAAGCTGGGCCTATTTAAACAAAAAGTGTTTTAATACAGCCAAGTACAAAGTTATACATCTAGGAGCAAGGAATGCGGGCAGTGTCTACCAAATTGAGGACTGTATCCTGGAAACCATGGCTTAGGGCTTGTCTACACAACGCAGCTTTTAGCGACACAGCCTTGTTGGTAAATGTCAGCGTGTGTAAATGCTCTTTGTCAGTACCTTGTCGGCACTTTTGCCAACAAAATACTTGCAGCCCCACGAGCGGCCTTAGCTTTTGTCGGCAAGAGAGCACTCCTGCCAACAAAACCGCGTTCAGGCTGCCACTTGCGTTGGCAAAACTTTTGTCTTTTGCGCGGGGGTGCTTTTTAAAGTACCTGTGAAAGACAAAAGTTTTGTCGACAACTTCGCAGTGTAGACATACCGTTTGAAAAGGATTTTAGAAGTCATAGTGGACAATGAACTCAACGTCAGTGCTCAGTACGATGCAGTAGCAAAAGAAAAAACAAAACGCAAATGTGATCCTTGGATGGCTAAATGGGGGAGAGATGAGGAGGAGCAGGGAGGTGATTTTGCCAGTTATATTGTAGTGGTGAGACCGACGTCCCTTTGGGATTTGCCATCATGATGCAGACGATGAGACTAGAATATTACTCTATTTGGTGTCCATATTTTAAAAAAGGGATGTTGGAAAATTGGAGAAGATGCAAAGCAGAGACACAAATTATTTGAGGACTGGGGGAAATGCCTTACAGGGAGAGACTTAAAGAGCTCAATATGATACCTTGTTTGAGCTTATCACAAAGGAGATTGAGCGATGGCTTGGTTACAGCATACAAGTACCACCATGGGGAGAAAATACAGGCTACTAAAGCACTCTTCAGTCTAGCAAAGAAAGGCACAACAAGAACCAATGGCTGGAAGCTGAAGCCAGGCAAACTAAATTGGAAATAGGGAATAAATTTTTAACAGTTGGGGGTGATTAAGCATTGGAACAAACTCCCCAGAGTAGGTCGTGTCTTCAGATCAAGGAACAGGGAACAGTCTGCTGCCTGCTCCAAACTCTTCTGTGTTCTCTGAATCTTAAGAACTAGGGAGTCAGGTTCCCAGGACGACTTGTTCTCAGTGGGACCTGCTGGGTGTTGAGCGCGTTAGAAAATCTGACCCTGTTGTGGGCACTGGGCCCTTTTGGAAATTCTGGTCATAGATCTACTAGCTTCTGCCAAATCAGCTTCTTTTTTTCAAATGTATCAAGAAATGTGACAGGGTGACTAATAAGCTTTAAGTGAGACTTCAGTCTGACAAGCCAGACGTCGTCGTGTGATGGAGAACTCCTGATCGCAGGCGCAAGTCTGTCTCTTGTGCCTTGGTGTATTGCACCTCTAACTCCTAGCCATTCATATTTGACTTTAACCATCATCCCTTTTCAGTTTGTTTGTTCGCATGCTGATCTGTTTTTAATTTTATTTTTATTTTGTTTACTTGTGTGAAGACATCCACACCTTCCTCTGCCAAACCCCTGAAAGGTAGATCCTCCATAACCCCCCAACGACCCTTCTCTGTTAGTACAACCCCTTTGAAAAACCCCTCCAGTCCTGCTGAGTCCTCAGTACCAGCTTCCACTCCTAAACGAGTCTCTTCTATCACATCCCGACCTGCCAGTACAGGAACAAAAGAAACCAAGCCAAAGGTAAGGAAATCGGTGAAAAAGAAACCAAAGCTACCTTTAAAACACTATTAGTTGCCCATTCCTGACTGATTAATTCCTGCCCGTGCTGAGTTATATCAGCCTGTCTCTCCACGCTGCAGTATGTTCTGTGTGTGTGTAATGTCTCCTGCCTACTTCAAGTTACTTAACGGAGGAGGTAAATTGGACTGAAAATTCTCCCAACCAAGACTGTGAATAGCTTCAGTCAGGAATGGCCAGTCAACCATTCTGCTCATTTATGGGGTGGCTGGAGCACCTGGTGTTTACAGTGTTTATTAAAAAAACCCAAACTAAGTAGCGATGTTACCATGAAATCCTTTACTGTCCTTGGTTAGGGAGTGGCTTTAAGAGTAGCTCTTGTGGAAATTTTATAATTCGGTGGTATTCAGACCAGTCGCATCTTTCTCATCTGCTCGGAGGCTCCCTTGGTTTGCATTCATTTTAATGCTGTTTTTTAAAATCTCTCCTCCTTGTGCAGAAGGGTTTTGTCTTGTATTTCAATTAGGCATTGAATTCTTTCACATTGCAACAACGTTGTGTTAGCATTTATGGGTGCGTTGACATAGTCTTGGATATATCTCATATATATTGGAGTCAGATCTTCCATGCTACAAAATTATGCAGAACACACAATACACAGCCCTCTAACAGGGCTCTGGATCATTCTGTGTATATATAAAAAAATGACTCTTAAGAGTTTCCATTCATATAACTTGTTAGAACCTGAAGGAAGGGGGAGAATAGAAATTGTCTTGAATAATAGGATGAGCTTCAGTGCTAAAGAATTTGGAGCTGACCAGTTCTGATCTCCAGCATGCAGGCATGCATTGCTTCAGGGCTGGTGTACATTTTTTAAAAGTGAAAATGTCACATTCACAGTTGGAAATAATGCTCAGTGCACTCTCTCCCTGATAGAGAGAGAAACAAACAATAACATACTCCAGCTTTCTTCATTAAAAGCAAGAGCAGTGGTTTGAAATTGTTGAACTCTGACCAATAGCACTTCACCTTTCTTTTTCACACTTTCAGTGGAAGTTTTCATGCCCCGTCCTGCTCAGACAGGGAGTAGATGGTTTTGAACCCAATGTAGGAAGCTGCCTTGCAGGATGAAAGGGGTTATAACCACAATAAAGGAAATGGGGAAGGAGGAGATTTTATTCTGCTTTTGAATTTTTAAACACCAGTGACCAGCCTGAGCAAGCCTTTATGTCTGAATTGGCCAGCAGGTTAATTTTTCATAAACCTTTTAGCCCCCTAAAAGGGCTGTTGAATGAACATAAATGACAGTTGATCAGAAATGGGGAAAGGAAGCTTTTGTTACTGGTGAGGCAAGAGTTTGAGGAACAGATGAAGGACATGGACTTACTTTTCAGCCAGACCTGCTAATTGGGAAGGGTAGCAAAGCATTTCATGGCACTGCATAACTGAAGTGAACAGCTTGCATGGGAAGGTGGCATGGCAGCCATGTGCTTCCCTTTGAGTGTAGGTGCTACCTCAGGGCTTCCAGTCACTGGGGCTGGTGCAGCCGGCACATCATCATGGGGCAGCATGCTAAGGGGCGGTGACTCATTTACAACTAAAATGGCTGTACATGTGGAGGTCATCCTGGAAGTTGCTCATCCTACCCTCCTCACCTTGCGGCAGAGTCCTGGGATGGTGGGGGCAGGAGCCGAGGAGCTCTTTGCAGGCTCTCTGCTATCTGAGTGAAGAGAGAGTAAAAATCTTGAGAATGTCCCTTCACTGGGCGGTTGGTTGGTTTTTTTTTTTTTCTCATGGGTCTGCAAACCACATGGTAAACGTTTTGTCCCGATTCCGCCATCAGGGTCCGGAGATGAAAAGCGGAATGAAGATGGCTGCTCCCAGGTCTGCAGCACAGACTCAAAAAAGCCCAGCCAACGCTACCCGGATCCCGGCAAAAACGCCCACGACCCCCAAGACGCCTCCCAATGCTGGTAGGATGGAGTGTGTGCTGCATGCAGAAATCCCCAGTGGGCGTTCAGCACGTTTCCAGGGAGGCAGGAATCTTCTCTTCCCAGAAAACTCTGGGATTGCCCCTCCCTAAAATCACTGACAGGGTCAGACTTGGTGTGCACATCTATTTTTGTGCATAGTGTGTCACGAAGCAGCCTGTCTGTACTCAGCCCCCGTTCCTCTACTGCAGGAGAAATATTCTCCTTTCTGAGCTACTCTGCCATGTCAGGAGTCCAGACATATGGGGAGATGTGAGATGCAGAAAGATGAGTGTTAGATGTAACGTACTGTGCTTTCTGGGACGTTGAGCAGTAGCAAAGTGGGGACGAATAAATCTTGTATTTCATCTAGCTCTTGAACAGTGTGGTGTCCCGTTCAGTGAGAAGAGGTTCCTTTTATACGGGTACAGTTAGGTAGGGTGGGTCTTCCTGTACTTCGGGTAATCCTGTAGACTAGCCCCTAGGGTTCATTCACTAGGGTTGGACAGATTAAGGAGCGTGGGTGTGGTAGCAGTGATCTGTATAACATCCACCACCGGTTTGTGTGTGTTGAGCTGTGAATGGAACTTAGCTATGAATAGTTTTTGTGTAATAAGCCTGGTCGGATACTGGTCTGTCTGCTTCCTTCATATAATCGTCTTGGTTTAGGATGACAACTGCACCTCCTTTTCCTCTGGTTAGTCCCTCTGGGAGTATAATTCATTGGATGCTCTCTGCTCGGATTTGGAAGATTTAAACTGCTGCGGTATTTTTTACTACCATCTAGTTTTTCTTTTTTATTGATTGATAGAGCTTTCAAAAGGCCAGTCATTCGTTCCTCCACAGGGGCTGTATTTGGGGATAGAGGCATCTTTGTACGTCATTTTTATTTAGGATACGTTCTCCTAACCATATGGGTGATTAAGCCAGTGCTCTTGATGCTTTCTGGGCATTCTGCTCCAGAGGTCACAAATTACCTGAAAAGTGGTGTGTCCTGCTGAATATTTCTTCTGTTTATCCAGGCATGGATAAAACCTTTGTTAAAGTTTGAAGCGTAATTGATTTTACTTAAGTTTCTTTAACTTTCTTTCAGCTGGCAGGAAGGAGCAGAGAAAGCCGCCTACCACAGCAGCAAAATCTGAGAAAGGTAAAATGTAAGGCTTTTTCCCCCCCTGTTCGATTTTGGAAACCATTCGAGCTGTTTTAAAAAATATTTTGCAATATCAGCGTTTTCCTTTTCCATATTTTTTAATTAAAAATATTTGCATCTGAATGTTTTTGTTTGTAACTTGTCAGGCACTGAGAGGTTAATTTCACAGCCCTGTGAGAAGCTAGTTTTTCATGATCTGTGTTCAGAAAACGAGCGTAATGTTGTGGGTTGGGAACGTGCTCTTATTCACCGTTCAATTGAAATTGAAGAAATGCAGGTACCCAGCACTGTTCCACTCCTGTTGCGTGGAGCAAGTCAACAAAAAGTTTTGTTCTCCCGCCTGCTCCCACACTGTTCCTGAGTGAGTGAGATTGAGAGAAAGAGAGTCTGTGTCCTGATTAGTTCAAGAGGCAAATTAGGAGTCAGGTTACCTGGGTTTCATTCCATATAGATGTTGGTAGAACCATCGTGAATATTGCCTAAGAACGCTGGTTGGGTTTTGAGTGTGGGTCAGCTCGCACGTAAAGCTCCAAACAACCATTCTATAATTCCTGCCTCTGCTGTTCATGCTGGGTGGCCATGGGCAAGCTGCTCCCCTGTTCTGTGCCTCAGTTTCCCCATCCGTAAAATGGGGACAGTGCTGTCAACCTCCTTTGTAAAATGCTTTGAGATCTGCTGATGGAAAGGTGTACAGAAGAGGAAGGCATTATTAGTAACTAAATGTTTGTAAAGTGCCCTGAAATCCTTAGATACAAATGCAGTTTTATGTATCTTCTTTCCCAACCTGTCTGATCCCCTGCGCTGTGCCTGTCCCCTGCTCCAGGACTCTCCTCTACAGAATCGTTACTCCCTTGCCTCGATTCACTGGTGTTTTTTTTCTAGCTAGCGCTGCCCCCCCCCACCCCAATCTAGATACTTCCCATCCACAGTAGGGGGATGGTCAGTACCAATCGGAGCAACTTGTGAATGTTGACTCCGTGGGCATTCCGCATGTCGAATAGCAGGTGGGCATTCTTGGAGCCGATTGATCAATTCGTGCTTCCACCCTGCAGTTACATGTGCGTCTGCGAATTGCAGGTGAACCAGCGAAGTCTGGAGACAGAAGTGGTTACAGCAGCCCTGGCTCACCCGGGACCCCCGGCAGCCGTTCCCGCACGCCCTCCCTGCCAACTCCCCCGAACCGGGAGCCCAAGAAGGTGGCAGTGGTTCGCACACCACCGAAATCCCCTGCTTCTGCCAAGAGCCGCCTGCAGACTTCTACTGCCCCCATGCCTGATCTGAAAAATGTCAGGTCCAAGATTGGTTCCACTGAAAACCTGAAGCACCAGCCAGGAGGTGGAAAGGTAAATCCTAAATCTGCTTTCCAAGTGGATATCGGGCAGATATTGCATGGAGTTTTGGCTTACAGTGGAGAGCTCTCTCTCGATTTATAATAGAAGAGCAGCTTGCAGCCTCTCACGTTGAAGCAGCAGCTGTGGATGACAGTAGCTTGCCTAAATTTCAGCCAGTATCTGGTTTAGAATCTCATAAAGGGAATTGGGTGGTTATGCTGAAATTGCTTGTCTGGCTTAGTGAGTCAAGGGAGGGGCGTGGGCTGCAGAGCCTGGGCTCCGGTCCAAGCTGCAGCCTCAAAGCGCTGTCTACACACCTTAGAGCACTAGCGTGAGGCCCAGTAGCCAAGCTTGGAGGCTCCCTCCTGCGGGCTGGGTAGCTGTACCTTTAGACACTTTTTGCACTCAATATATCGATTTAAGCAATTTGTCCCTGGAGCACCCACGTTATCATCTGATCTGGGAAGGGAACCTGCTCACAAGCTCGGAATCAAGTCTTACATGACTTTCCCTCCAGTAGTGTGAATGAAAATAGTTTCCTACTATCTTGTCTGAAGGCTCTGCTGTACTTTCCTTTAGGGACCAGGGGAAGCTAAGATGCTATCGAGTAATGGGCAATAGCTGATTTTAAAACACATCCCAATCAGCTGTTTTGTGGTGTGCAGAAGGCTCGCGGGGGAAAGGAGCGAGGGCACGGCAGGCTCAGGGGAGGGGGCGGGAAGGGGTGCAGTGGGCAGGGCCTGTGGCAGAGCCAGGCGTTGAGCGGTGAGCACCCCCGGGCACATTGGAAAATTGGAACCTGTAGCTCCAGCCCCCGAGTCGGTGCCTATACAGGGAGCCACGTATTAACTTCTGGAGAGCCGCATGTGGCTCCGAAGTCACAGGTTGGCCACCCCGAGCTAGAGGTTCCCTTGAGGTCTCTCCAAACTGTATTCTCAGTATCCCCTTCCACCATCATGCCAACCTCCCGCGTGACACATAAGCCTCCAACCCCATGGCCAAATTCTACCTTCAGCCTTTGCACCTCGCTTCCACCAACCTCAGTGGTAGCTGGGTGTGCATCAGAGGGCAGAGCTTAGACTTGTGTCTGGAGGGGTAAAACAGCTGACGATGGAACACTGAAGGGGAGCAGTGGGAGGGAGTGTGAACATAAATGTCCGAGCTAAGGAGTTGATGGAAATACAAGTAATTAAAACAAAGATGATGAGCCTTCCCGGCTGCATGGCCCCTCTTATAGACTGAACTGTCTCCAGTTTAGAAGGGGAACCCCACAATGATGGGTGTTGTGTAGGTGTGTTGGGGGAAGGGATATATTAAGACTGAGCTGCCAGTCAAACTAAAAATGGTTCTTTTAAATAACCTTTTGAAAACAAAAAACAATCGTTGACCTGGAGATAGAATCATCTTTAGGAACCAGTCAGCAAAGGAGTTTGTCATCTTCTGAGGGGTCTTGGTTTCACTAGAATTCCAGGCCGCCTACCTTCCGTCTACTTAGATTTCTTTGCATTGCTCTCATGGTTTTGGCTTGGGGTCCTGACCCATCCTGGGCAGATGATTGAGGGACTAGACACCACTGTACATCTCATCAACGTAGGGTAGTAAGAATCCCTTTTCCCCACTTCTGAGGGGTGAATGCACACTGGAGGGCGCTGCTGGCCAAAACCAGACTTGCTCTGTGTCTAACCGATGGTAGTAGGTCCAATGGCAAGAGTTTGCATTTCTCTGAAGGATGGAGCACTATGTACCTCGCGTACTGTCCTCAGCAGCTGCTTGGGAACCATTTTGTGTGACTGTATAGGAGATTTGCCGAGTGACTGGGTAAATGTGTGACATCAGCATTTAGATATGACATTGGTATGTCACCTGAGTGGCTTTTGGCAGTATTTTAGGTAGTATTTTTTTAAAGGAAGCATTCTTTGTTGTAGCTGGTGATTATCAATTAAATAGTTAAGTTCTACTTTTTTATTACAATGTATTAAGTGGCTTTTGGAGTCAGTGCTGGTTTGTCATGCCAGCTAGAATTGCAGTCCTCCTTGACAATACCATTGATACCAACTGTTCATGCAGAGTACTCAGAGCAGAGCTGAAGCGCCATTCTGTAGGCATTTCCCCGTTCTTCCAATTGTACAAGCTGCTTTCCAACCATCTGCATTAGGACACGCAATAAACTGGAACTGGCGGACCTCAAAATTGCAATAGTCCAGTGGTTTCAAAAGTGCAAAGTCAATTTATAGTAAATTGATTAAACTCTATGCTTGTTTTAATAAGCCATTTCCTCTTTGAAGTCAGTTATCTAACCCTCCACCCTCATCCTAATGAGTAAACTTCTGTTTCCTTTTTTTTTACAGTAAGAATAAGAACAGCTGAACTTCAAAATAGTTTCTGCTATGTATGGGGGAAATGAGTGGTGGTCCTTTTGGGATCTTACTGCTATTAAGTATACTTGGCTTTTATGATCTCCTTAGTAGGATAAACGTAGCTACAGTGTTAGGAACAAATTGAAGAAGTTTGAGCTTTTGAAAGGCAGTGTAATCTAGTGGATGGAGCCCAGGGGTGGGAGTCAGAAGTGGAAAAGGTGTTGAATGACTGCTAAATGTTCCAGGTATTTTCCTTCATCCCTTGATTTCAATGGAATGTTAATGGGTAACAACAGCCCAGTGCACTTGGAGGAAAGGTAGACAGCAGAAGGTTAAGGAGAAATGAATGTAAAGGGAGAGACAGCAACACCTAATTGAATTGGCTGTGTCTGACGTGTTGTGTGTTCGTTGGACTGTCTGTGCATGTGCACTTAATGACATGCTGTTGTTTTAAAAACCCATCCAAACTGATTTGTTTCCAGAATGACTAATCATGCTAAGGCTAAAAAAAAATTCCCATAGGAGACTTCATCAGCCCCCACTTTCTACATACCCATCATCAGCCCTTTAAAAATGAAATGGAGAAAGGAGCTCTGGGACACAGCCTTAATGGTAGCAGCAATAACTGGCTACAGCAGGCCAGAAGCTTTGCTGAAGTGTGCATCTGCCGTGTGACCAAGGAACAGATAACGCAGTCCACCTGCATTTGTGTTGATTTGTAACTCTTGCCCAGGTAGTGGAGTTAGTGAAGTGGGGATTTCTTCTGCTCTTCGCATGGTTATGTTGCTAAACAATAGCTTTCTCATAAAGTAAACTTTGGGCTTATCTGCACGCAAAGTCGTACTGGCATGGTTAAAGCAGAACTCCTCCTCTAGTGTGGATGCAGTTACACTGGTATAAAGGTGCTTTTCGATTCCTAGATTTCAAAGCCAGAAAATACCATTAGATCACCTAGTTTGACGGTCTTACGGGGAGGGGAATAAACCGTGGTGGTATAAGGTGCCTTTATCCCAGTAGAACTGTGTCTACATTGGGGCCTGCACTAGTATAACCGTAGCTGTAAGAACTCACATTCCAAATTAAAATGGTTATACTGGCACGAAATCTGTCTGTAGATAGGCCTCAGCTAGTGGCAGGCCAGGCCCTCTGAGCATAACCGCATGTAAGTCACCTGTAGATTTATAGTTTGTGTATGTGTGTATTTAGAAACAGTGTATAGCTGTAGATCTGAAATACAGAGTCAAAGAGGCAAATCCTTTAGCCTCGTTTGTAACGGAGCTATTCTGGCCATTCTGTCTAGAATTTAAGATTTTATAAAGTGCAAAGACTTTGGTCTCCATTCCTTTATAGCTCTTTCCGTCTCAGATGTTTGAATCCCTCTGAACCCATGTGTGGGGTCTGACCATGTTCCATATTTCTGGTTTGTGCTCTTAGCTGGCTGCGTCTGCCCCTTCCGGTCTCAGTCACGCGGCTCTGAGGGAAAGCGAGTCTACTATGCTGCATCTACCCCAATCTGGCAGGGTTTGGAGCTGGGCGGCCCGGGGGTTGCTTCAGGCGCATCTCTCCTCTCACCCCACCAGATTAGAGCTGGGGAATTTATGCAGAGCCAGCAGAGATTTCATTTTCCTCACTTGGAATTCCAGAGCACTTTCCGACCCCCTCATTGCTTGGCGTGTTTCCCTCTGAATGTGCTGGAGGAAACGTGGACAGCTGGGGTTTTTGCGTGTTTTTCTAGCTTGTAAACTGGGGCTACCTATGCTGGAGACAAGCAATTGTATCTGAGCTCTAACCAGGCGCTGCTCACCTCTGCTGGCCTCTGTAGATCCAGTACCTTGAGCAGACAAAGCAGCATCGAACCAGCCCATTGGCACTGCTCTCTATACTGGGTGGTGCTCTGTCGTTTGCGTTGTTTAACACAGAGTTGATCTCTGGATGATGGTGGTGTTACTCATGCTCTTTTCTGGCTGTCGAAGGTGCAGATAATGAATAAGAAGCTGGATCTTAGCAACGTTCAATCCAAGTGTGGCTCAAAGGATAATATCAAACACAGCCCTGGAGGAGGCAGTGTGAGTACTTCCACACTTTCATGCACGATAACAGAACTTATTAATAGTGGCGTGATTTTGTACACTAAACCTCCAATGCTACCTTCAGCGACCGCGCGTTCGGATAGCTATTGGTGATGCCCAATAAATTAACCCATTAACACGGAAGGCCTGGTTAGATAAACTCCGCCGAGTCTGGTACATGCATCGCATGAACAGATTTAATTGGAAATCCTTCAAGAAGAAACGGTGTTCCATAAGAAAATCTCCTGTTAATCCAGAGGTTTCTAGCTATCTGGAAGTATAAGTGCCTTATTGTCTGCAGAATGGAATCACTGAGTGTAAGAGGCAGATACTAATGCTCTCTGTGTGCCCGTCTTTGCTATGGACGGGTAGTTTAGGAAGTGCAGGCAAACTGAAGTCCCCTAGTTCTGTAAAGTGCCATCTACAATTGCAACACCATATAAAATGTGAAAGACCCAGTCACTGCCTGAGAGCTACGTTCAAACTCAGGCAGAGGATGATATATGGGTGCCATGGTCCTTTTAAAGATCATGCATCTGCTTGTTAGTGACAGGTTTCAGAGTAGCAGCCATGTTAGTCTGTATCCGCAAAAAGAAAAGGACGATTTGTGGCACCTTAGAGACCAGCAAGTCTCTAAGGTGCCACAAGTCCTCCTTTTCTTTTTGTTAATGACAGTGTCTCCAGCGCGCTTTAGGCAGTGGCCTGAGAGGACTGATCAGAGTATTGCTGGACTCGCTGAGATGGACGTGGGGATTCTCCAGTTTAAACTGTTAGCTTAAATGGGGGCCCCCAAATAGTGACACTGTAGCTTGGTAGGGGCCCACTAAGAGTTACAGTGGAGTCGCATCGTACGCACATTTAACTTATGCGAATTCAACTATACGCGCTCGGCAAAAAATGAGGAACCATAACAATAATTCACGGCGGTGGAGTACTGTACAGGAGTTGACGGGAGAGCACTCGGGGGTCGATTGATCACGTCTAGATTAGACGTGATCAATCGACCCCCCTGCTGGATCGATCGCTGCCCGCTGATTGGGTGAGCATCTCGCCACACTGAGTGTGGTTTTTAGTGTTTAAAGATACATATTTTTTGTACAACATGGCCCCTAAATGCCAGCCAACTTCTTCATCTGGTGCTCAACCGAAGAAACAGCTATCTGTTCCAACACTGGAGGAAAAACTGGCTGTGTTGGACTTACTGAGAGACCGTATGTCTCCAGTGCGGCATGTAAATATGGCCGCAACGAATCAAGCATCCGTGCTATCAAGATTCGAGAGAGAGAAATTCGTCAAGCTGTGGCATCAAGTGCTCCAATAACTGCTAAGGTGACGAGCCAGGTACGTGATAAGTCTTTTTAGTGAAGACTGAAAAGGCATTAAACTTATGGCTGGAAGATATGAACCATAAACGTGTGCCTGTCGATGGCAACACATTGCGAGGAAAGGCTCTTAGCCTCTACGCGCTGTTCAAACCTCCCGCCGAAGAGGGACAGCCTTCTGATGAGAAGGAATTCAAAGCCACCCAAGGTTGGCTTAACAGTTTTAGGAACCACTTCAACCTCAAAAACGTGCAGACTACTGGTGAAGCTGCATCCGCCAATGAAGAGGCAGCAAAAGCCTACCCCGAACAATTAAAGAAAATCCTAGAAGCAAAGGGCTATCTTCCGGAACCAGTTTTTAATGCTGACGAGACTGGGCTCTTCTGGAAAAAAACGCCTAACTGCACTTACACTTCGAAATCAGAAAGACAGGCCCTGGCTCCAAAGCAGCTAAAGTCCGTGTGACTGTGTTGTTTTGTGGCAATGCGGCTGGGCATTCAGTAAAGCCGGGCTTGCTCTGCAGGGCTGCAAATCCCCGTGCCCTACAAGGCAAGAACAAAAGTCTCCTGCCTGTGTTCTGGCAATCAAATAAAAAGGCTTCGGTGACAGCAGCTTTCTTTCTGGATTGTTTCCACAAGTGTTTCATTCCGGAGGTCAAACGGTACCTCCAAGAGAAAGGACTTGACTTTAAAGTGTTGCTGATCGTAGACAATGCTCCTCGCCACCCTGCAGCACTCTGGTTTGCACGGAACGATGTTGACGTTGTCTTTCTCCCTTTTTTGTTGTCTTTCGTTCTTCCATCTCTCTCTCTTTTTGACTACTCGCGATTTCCGCCTTACGCGCTGACTTTAGAACCTAACCCCCGCGTAAGATGCCACTCCACTGTATATACAGTTTGCAAATACACGCCCAGCCCAAAAATTTTACCTGTACTCGTATGGTACAGGAAAGAGGAACAAAAACTGCGTGTTGAGCGAGTTCACTAGCCGTTAAATCTGTAGGTGATCAGCTGTGTCCTCACACAGCAGTTGGAGTCAGGCTGCCTGTGTGATGAGTTATATGGCTCTGTGAGCCATGCTTTGGGCACTATTGTCTGTAAATATTATGAAATCTGTATAGTACAGGGTTAAAAGCACACAAATAACTAGATTTCACGGGGGGAGACCAGATTTCACAGTTCGTGACACGTTTTTCATGGCTGTGAATTTGGTAGGACCCTACTTATACTTATCAGCAGCCTCAGACCTTTTCACACCAATTGACTTCCTTTTGTTTTCTCCTCTCTGTGGTTCCCCTCCCTCTCCCAGGGGCTGGGCTGGCAGAAGGGCCTGTCCTTTCAGTGTTTGAAAATAAGCAGACCGTGCAACCACAATGTCAGATATTGATGTTACATGTTTATTTAGCGACCGGAAGAACTGGCTCATCAGAAGTCGTCGGCTTCCTTGAAGCAAATTTCCTGCCGACTTTGGAGAAAAAGGGAGGGGGGTTGTGCTTTCTCCGCATAGGGCCCTCCCCCCCTGATTTTTGCCCGGGATACATGGTGCTACTGTGTGTACTTTGTGAGAGGGCAGCAGTCTGTGCTCTTGACACTGATTCACTCTAATATGGGCAAGTGAATTCATCTTTCTTGCCACTCAGAACTCCGTTAGTTAATGGGAAATGAGCTGTTGGTATAGCAACGTTCATCTTTTTGTAAGCGTTGGGCACAGCCACTCTAGGGTCTCATCGGGTAATCCAGTGTGATCTTCTTTTTCTTCTCCCCCAGAGAGGTGCATTGGGTGAGGGATGGTCTGAGCATTGCAGTGGGAGCCAGGAACTCCTGAGGTCTAATCTGGGCTCTGGCATGGATCCCCTCTGGCAGCTTGCTTTGTGCCTCTGTATCCTCCTCTTTGAAATAGGGTTGCCTTTTCTCTGCCTCCAGGAGGATTGTGAGGGTTAGGTGATTGATGTCTGTAAAAGGGTTGGGAGAAGGGCAGAGAATTTCTATTTATTATTGGTAAATGGCTTTGAAGATGGAAGGCGCTGTAGGCTCGAGAGCTCAGCTATGCTTGATTCAAGCTTGTATTCTTTTATTGGTGCCTACTTAATTTAAATGAAAGGTGCTGAAGACTTCTTGGGATGTGTGAGGGAGTTGCGGATACAGAGAGCAGCTGCTGAGGCTCTTTGAGTCATCCTTTTCTGACCTCTTATGTCGATTACAAGAGCCATTTCCCTGTGTCTTTCTCCATTCCCAGGTCTCTCCTCTGTGACGCCAAACCCTAGGATTCTCTTTCTCCAGTTTTACTCTCCCTTGCATGTAGAATGTGTGCTCTGGTATCTACATGCAAGAACCGCATTAAAATAAAGGAAGGCTTGTTATCACTATGGTATTACCGTCAGATATTTGGCTTTTGAAGTAACTCTGAGGGATATGGGGACGTTTTCCCTTCTGTTTTCTGCTCATGATGTCACTAGGGTGTGTGTGTTGTTTGTTCATATGTATGTATCCCTGGCATGCCTGGGTCTCCCAGGTCTTTCTAGAATATGATCCGTCATCAGATTGTTCAGTATGTTCTTTCTTACAACTATGAACCCAGATTTACTTTAACTGTCCCTGTTGTGTGTATTGCAAAACTTCTGTCTTGTTTAACCAGTTTAAATGTTTCCAAAGGCTGTTACCCACAAAAAAAATTCCAGGCGTTCAGTGTCATGTGATGAGAAATCTTTGAACTTGCTGGTTTAAATGGCACCATTTAAATGAAATGATGAGATGTACACATTTAGACATGCTAAAAAATTTAAATGCATTGTAAGTAATACTGTATAATGTGGTTTTGTGTATTATCGCTTTGCGACTCGTGTAATTCCATTACAACATTTTTCAGAAACACATGTTTCAGTCACTTATTCTACACACATTGATCATTTCTGTTCTTTCAGTTTTTGTGGACATAAACTTTAAGTTTTACTTCAGAAAAGGTATTTATTTTTTTTACATTTCTCTTTAGTATATCTTTTTTTGGATGATCTGAATATGAAACTTAATTAAACATTCCACTTTTTTCTCTCACTTAAGCACTTTAAATTGCCTTTGCTTCTCCCCCCCCCCTTGGAGAACGGATGATAACCTTGTGCATGCTGACATGTTGATTTTTAGATTGGCCGCTACACATACGCTTTAATGATTTCACAGTTTCTGGTGGCAAGTTCTTCTGTAATTGCTAGTGTATTAATCTTTCGGGGGTTAACTACATTTTGTCTCAAATCCAAATCAGGTCCCAGTGTATTCAGTGCCATCTTTATCCTTTGTGATGCTAAAAATGGGGTGACCTTTCCCTTTTTCTTTTTGGTATGAACAGGTGCAAATTGTTTACAAGCCTGTAGACCTGAGCCATGTGACATCCAAATGTGGTTCCTTGGGCAACATTCATCATAAACCAGGTATTGTCTGACTTCGTAGTGCCTGAGATTTCCAGTGCTTTCTTTGTAACCTACATTTTAGACATACCGTGCCAAGTGAGAGCGATAAAGAGCAGAGAGGTGGGGCTGGGCTGACAATACAGGGACCAGACAGCAAGTGTGAAAAATTGATACGGGATGTGGGTAATAGGTGCCCTAAGACAAAGCCCCAAATATCTGGACTGTCCCTATAAAATCAGGACTTCTGGTCACCCTAGCCGAGGAAGAGAGACTTAGAATGGCTGGTGGGGCTCGGAACACTTAAGGGGCACCGTTTAACAATCGTTATTCTGATCATTCCCCATCCATCAGCATATCTTGGTGCCCAGATGTGACAGCTGTTAGACAGCGTGAACAATAGATGCTTGACTCCAGAAACCTGGGTTTCATTCTCTGGCAGCACTTAGCCCCACTCTGCTTTCTCTTCCAGGTGGTGGCCAGGTGGAGGTGAAATCGGAGAAACTGGACTTCAAAGAGAAGGTGCAATCGAAAATTGGGTCGTTAGATAACATCAGCCATGTCCCTGGAGGAGGGAATAAAAAGGTAAAAAGCTGTACTGTGCCGAGTGTCCCTGCTGCCCTCTCTCAGGTGGGTATGCGCTCTGTGTACGTGTCGGAGAGAGTATGGGGGCAAGCACAGATCAATGTCTGGACACAGCAGCTACAACCGGGTTTATCCAATTCCTGTTTCATACAAGCGTCCTCTTCTCTGAATGCCGGGTGTGTTCTCTGCCACAGCTCCCCCGATTATCCAGCCTTCCCCCTTCTAGAAGCCACTACAGCATCTGGGGGGAGAGGGCTGCAGTGCAGCTGAAATCAGTCACATCTGAGCGACCCTGTGCTGCTGTCCGCTTGGAGGCAGCTTGTCCAAGGTGTAAATTGTCGCCCCTGGGAAGTTTCAGGCTCCGATACAAGTTACAAGCACAGACGTAACTTGAAAGTCAGCAGGGCTGAAGCATGTGCTTAAATGCTGCTCTGTGTCGGGGCCTGATCCGTCCGTCTGACTCATTCGTGCTGCTGAGTAACGGGTTTGCTTTCATGCCGGTGACCTGGCAATGGCACGTGTCGGCAGAGCTGCCTGCCGCACTCAGGGCAACGCAGCCTTGCAGAGGAAAGTGGGACACAGCTGATCACTCTAGCGCTGTGCAGCTAAATACCAGGGCCCCAGCGAGATGTTCACAGCCTAGCAGAAACTGACCAATCACTTGCTTTTGGGGGCGATCGGGAGAAAACCATGAGAGGTGTGTGGCTTTAATGCAAGTGTGAGTGTTAACTTGCAAGCTACAGTCCGACTCGGCCCAACTTGTGTGGCTGAGATTTCCTCTCAATAGACGTTATTCTCCTGTGTGTTTTTAAAAATCCCGTGCCTACCCATACTATTGGTGTCTGTGATAACAAGATACACATTACATGCACACTCTGTGCTCGGTCCATGTTTGTAGACTCATACACATCTAAGTATTTGGGGCATTTTGAGCAGTTAGGGGCCTTTCCTACCAGGGTGGGGTGGAGTGGGCTGTGTGTGTATTTACGGTTCTTTAGCCAATAGGCATTTTAATATAAACATGACATGAATATGAACAAGTTATTTTAATTATATATTACATGAATATAGAATCGTAGGACTGGAAGGGACCTCGAGCGATCATCTAGTCTGGTCCCCTGCACTCATGGCAGGACTAAGTATTATCATTCTAGACCATCCCTGACGGGTGTTTGTCAAAACAAAACGATATGACCAAGTGATTTCTTTTTATTTGATTTCCTAGTTTTTCTGTTGTTCCCTAAATGTCAGTGTAATCGAATGGGCATACACCCTGGGCTTTCCTATTGTAAGATGTTACAGCTTATAGTTGGGTTTGCATCTTACTTGGTATTTTCGGCCTCAGCTGCAAAGTATGAAGCAGACTGTTGGATTTTGAAGCTGGCATTTCAGGAAAGCACTCTATTAAAGACTTGACTTTAATTAGAAAAGAGCAAGTTGGTTGACATTTCAGAGAGAAGATATTCTCTTCTGGCCTCAAACTTCAGTCTCCCAGCACAGGCTGAACAGCTGGGCTGTAAGTCTGCCGCAGTATTTGACATCTGAAAGTCGGGGAGGTGTGGGGGGGTGTGGTGTGCATGTGTGCATATTTAATAATTTAAAACTAAATATTTAAAACTAAACTAAACTAAAACCTGGGAACTCTGGTAAGAATAAATATTTAACACTTGGGGTGGGCTTAGTCATTCGTTTGGGGGATGTTGATGTGATTTGAACAATTAAACCCTTGACTAGGGAGCGGGCTTATGTACAGTCTTCTCTTTAAGCACGCACTAGTTCTGTCAAAGGTATTGAGACGACGACTCCTGCTTAAAGTTAAGCATGTGCATAGTGCTCTGCTGAATCGGCCAACAAACTCTGTAAAACGTGTTAAGTGTAAAAAAATACTTCTGCTGTTAGCACATTGTGTGACTACTGCAAATACGGTATTTTATAGCTGGTATCTTCATGGTTTAGACATGAATTGAAAATTTGCTTGGACTGTCTGTGTTGATTTTCTTAGTGCTGAATGCCCCGCTGTGCATTAACCGGGTCCCCACGAGGGGTGATGCGTTGATGTGCGCACACTTCCATGTGGCTGCATATCAAACAGTGAGATTTAATCAGTTGAATAATGATCAAACCTCATGAATAGCCAATGATAAATGGCATTTTTTCTTTAGACCTGCAGTAAATTGTTCATTAAAACAAATGTACGTTGAAGATACTTCATAATTTGCTGTTTGTTTATTACGTAAAAATTAAAGTCCCGTTTTTAAACACAAGACTTGGATGATAGTGCTTGAAACATTCTCACAGCAAAGTGAATGGTACCAGCATCTGAAATGAGACACTGAATACAGCACCACTGGGTGGATGAATTAGGCAGGAATCATGCAAGGATGCTGGGGTGGGGGGGTGATACATGGATTCATTAGTCAAATTTGGGGACAGTGGGGCAAAGTATTCAATTCCTCTGCAGTAGGAGTGAAGATTATTGTTGCCTTGCTGATTGTTCAACATTTTTATCAAAAACTTAACGAGATGGAAAGGTTCTGTTCAGCTCTGTGTTCCAGCACTTGGTTTTTGGATGCATTTTGTAAATGTCTTGAAAAGCTTTCTAGCTGCCAGCCTCTTCCAGCACTAGCTTCTCTGACTGAGGAATTACTTGGCTTCCTTATCCTTCTCTCACTGCCATTACACATTGAGCTGTCCTGTGCTGCTCTCTTCCTTGTTCAGCTTGAGCATCTTTTCATTTCTTTTTATCTCCTGGTACAGTCACTGAGCCATAGTTAGAAGCTTTTGCCCTTTGGAGTGGGGCTTTACTTGGACATGTGATATTCAGAAGCTGCAGATTAACAACACAATAACACAGCTTCTCTAATCCCATGTCGTTGTGTATCGCGGTATTGTAATTTAGCCACAGGTCTCATTCAGTCATGTGATCATGATACTGAAATTCACACCTTCTGGATGCATAAATATAACTTTGGGTACATCTACACTGCAAAAAACAAGCCACGGCAGCAGTCTCCGAGCTCGGGTCAGCTGACTTGGGCTCACACTGCAGGGCTCAAAATCGCAATGGAGATATTCCCGCTCAGGCTGGAGTCCGGGCTCTGAGACCCTTCCCCCTTGCTGGGTTCCAGAGCCCGGGCTCCAGCCTGAGCGGGAATGTCGACACTGCTGTTTTTAGCCCCGTAGCACAAGCCTGAGTTAGTTTGAGCTGAGCTCGGAGACTCAATGCTGCAGGAATTTATTTTCTTTGTTTGAAGAGTTAGATGCACCCCCAAAAGACCAAAGAGGGTAACGTGCTGTACAGGCCCGGTGTAGCTTAGAGAGTCCCTCTCATGTCCAGGGGCCATTCTCGCCCTTTAACACAGAGCTGCTGTCTGCCAAATCCCAATATGCCCTCTTAATCCAGGGAGGAGCTGCTTGGGCTAGGATCGAGCAGGACCTGTAGCTTTTTAGGCTGTATCTCCATTCAAGGGACAGCTGCAGTTGGTTCCATTTTAGACAAATTGGGCATGGCCCTGGCCAACTGCTGGTATGGGCCTTGGCTGGAGCAGTTTAGGAGCCCACTGCTTCATGTGACGGTTTCTCGCCTTAGGGGCTGTTAGGCTAGGAGAGGGTGGGAACGTCAACTGTGTTTTAATATGTACTTGGCCAACAGAGGTGGGAAAATGGGTATTTGGACAATGCAGCTGCTTCCGTCCCTGAAGTCCTCCCCACAGGAGTGACTTGCTGAAGTTATGAGGTGAAACGTATCCAGACAGCTGACATGCTCCCCCAAATAGTCTACATTTGTTTGGTGAGCGTGGGTGTGTCTACACTGGATATGTACACGATATGATTGCAGCACGTGGAGGAATACCCAAATGCGAGCTCGACTCCTGGATACGTCCTCAGCTTGTGGGCCCATCTTCACTGTTACCTTTAGCTGAGCTAGCTAGAATCAAGCTAGCCTGGTGTGCGAGCAATCACGTCTCTGGTAGCAGAGTAGACCTCCCCTTAGAGACTGCAGGATGTTTTAGGGCCACAGGATGGGTGATGCTGATTCTTGACAGCTACGTTCAGGTGTGGCAAAACTTTGCAGCGCAGACCAGGCCTCAGTGCTGCTGTTACAGCTGTGGCTCCGATTGCATTTCTCCCTATGAATCTGCTTTGGATTGTGTCTCTGGGCATCTCCTTTCTCATAGCAAATGGGATTTCCTTTTCCTATCTAGCTCCAAACCTCCTGGCCCTGTCGTCCTCTTTCTCTCTCTATGGGCTCAGTGAAATTTCCCCCTCTCCTTCGATGCATTTTGCAGACCTGTTCCTTTCCTCGCCCCCCTCTTCCCATTTCTTTGATGTAGGTTTTAATTCAGTTAATTTTGTTGCTGACGCCCTTTTGCGCCCCACTGATTTCTCCACCTATAGAGAGAGAAGGGCAAGGATGATGAGCGCGGTGCACAAAATGGTGTCCCCCAAAGTGCAGGGCCTCAGTCATTGCTCGCTGAGCCCCCCATCCCCGAGGAGAGCCCGCTCCCAGACTTGCAGCCAGATGGTGATGCCAGTAAGTAGCCACTCATCAGCTTCCACCTTAGAGCTTATGCATCCACAAGAGAGGGGGGTTTGGCTATTGCGCAAGCCTTGGGCGTGGTGCAGGAGCCCTGTAAAGGCTCAGTATTGGCACGCTCAGCTGGATCGTGTGTGAGGGATGGTGATGGTAATGTAATAACCAGTGAAAGTAACTGAACACTGCGGGGGAGGTTCTTTTTACAGCTTCCCCTGCGCACCTCTGCCACTGTGTCGCGGCCCCCTGCTAGTCCTAGACCCCTAGAAGATCAGGGTTGGAAGGGACCTCAGGAGGTCATCTAGTCCAACCCCCTGCTCAAAGTAGTTAGAGGGTGACCGAGATCCCTAAATGGCCTCCTCAAGGATTTGAACTCACAACCCTGGGTTTAGCAGGCCAATACTCAAATCACTGAGCTATCCCTGCCCCGGGTCCACCCGCCAAACTGCAGCCAATGTGCCATAGGGCTGACGGGCAGCACCCCGTGATGTTCTGGTCCTTCCTCCCCCTTTGAGTTTTGCCTATTTGCCTTAACCTGCAGCAGCTCCTGCTGCTAGCCCCAAGACAAAGCTCCCAAAGGGGCAGTTGGGGTCAGGTGGGCCCCCTCCCCCCCCAGCTCACTTTGCTGTCAGCTGAACGCAGTGAATGAGAGCAGGTCTGCAGTGATGAAAAGCCAAAAGCATTAGCCCCTGTACTGCCGATCAGTTGTCTCTTGTCCCCTCCTCAGCATTGGGCATAGGGGACTCTGCTCCTTGCCCTGCTAGACCAGGGTTTGAGAAAGTCACTGCTCCATTGAAGTGAGGCCATAGCATGCGCACTGAGGCCCAGGTTCTGCCCTGGTTTTCCTGCAGGCACCTCCCTTTGCCTCTAGCAGCCCATCTGCCTGAGGGCCTTGGTCTGTTACTGGCAAGTGGTTCCTCCAGGCTTCACCCTGCTCCTTGTCACAGGGCTGAAAATGGAAGAGAAGGTGTGCTCGGTCCTCCAGTCACCCGCTGCACCCCCTGGGATGGCCCGTGGGGACGGAGCACTAACTCCCCGTTCACCGTTTTTAAAAGCCAGCCAGAGCCTCTCACGTGGGCTTGACTGAACCGCTCCCCCCCCATGTCGGGGCTCACCCTGTGCCTCTTCTTTGTGCAGATCGAGTCTCACAAGCTGACCTTCCGCGAGAATGCCAAAGCCAAGACTGACCACGGAGCCGAAATCGTCTACAAGTCACCCACCGTCTCCGGAGATGCCTCCCCCCGTCGCCTTAGCAACGTCTCCTCCACCGGCAGTATCAACATGGTGGACTCCCCCCAGCTGGCCACGCTAGCTGACGAAGTGTCTGCTTCCCTGGCCAAGCAGGGCTTGTGATCGCCTGGCCGCGGGCGGAGAGAAGAGAAGAGAAATCAATCTGGCCTTCTTCCTCTGTTCCTTTTACAACTACTGCCCCCTCCCCCTGCCCCCCAAATGGGTAATGATTTAACCTACTTTCACTGTCCATTCAGCTCTGGCTCCAGGACTTCAAAATCAGTAACAGCATTAGATATAAACCCTCGCCTTCCCCAGGCGATCTTAGCCCAGTATAAAGGAACGTGATCACACCCACACAAAGGGAGTTTGGTTTCTGCTTAAATTTAACTTAACTTCAAGGTACAAGGCTGTTTCCCCCAGCGCCATTTCAGCCAGACTGATCCCCAGCCCCCCAAGATACAGTGAGCCCGGCACCTCCCCACCTCTAACAACATCCCTGGTTGCTTTTCAGCACCCCCACCCACCCCCAGGCCACTGGTTTGCTTAAAACATGTTTCATTGTCCCAGCAATTTCCTGGGGGCAACCGCCCCCTGCTGGGAAGCATGAGGCACAGCCCTCACCATGGAAATGGAGTCATGACAATGGAAATCTCATGTTTGCAGTGTTGTTGTAGCAGTGTCGATCCCAGGATATGAGAGAGACCAAGATGGGTGAGGTAAAAGCTTTTACTGGACCAGCTCTGGTTGGTGAGAGAGACAAGCTTTCGAGCTACACAGAACTCTTCTCTCCGGTCTGGGAAAGGTACTTGGTGTTACAGCTGAGTAACTGCGACCACCTTTCCCGGACCTGAGGAAGAGCTCGGTGTAGCTGGAAAATGTGTCTCTCCCACCGCCAGAAGCTGGTCTAGTAAAAGCTGTTACCTCACCCACTTGCCTCTCTGATGAAAATCTCAGACTAGTTAATACTATGTAGAAACCCAGAGACAGTATGGGAGGCCACCCACCTTCCCCAGGGACTTCTTGGGGAGGGATGTGACAGAAACACCCTTTTTTCTCCCCTGGAATTTGGCCCTGAAGCTACTTGGATTCCTAGTCACAGGCTGGGACCCAGGCTCCGACTGTCTCTCCTCTAATTAAAGGGCACCAGCCTTATTCCTTACACCCAGCAAAACTGACTTTCAGGTCCTGGGAGCCCACAGCTTCCCTACACGTGGTGCGAATGCCACGCCCTGAAGGGTGTAGGTGTAGTAGCCACGGCAAACTCGCTGTTCTCAGAGCTGGTTCCTTTGTCTAGGCAAGGATCTCACCTGCTCTCTGGTTTCACTAACGTGTGGTTTTAGGGCTCCTCCTTTTAACTCATATTAATGACAACAACTGGTGACTCTTCTCCCAGGCTGTTCCTCTTACAAAAGGATTTCAGCCTTCAACCCGGGCCTCTAGGGGCAAGGCCTGCTCCCAACACTACTCTTCTCCTGGGCTGAGGGTTCTTACCCTGCTCAATTTTATGGCCTTGGGCATCTATCCAGTTCACCGCCCTCTTCCTCCTGTCCTGCTCCCACTCCTGCCAGCGTGTGTCCTGTGCACTGTGTGGTCTGGAGTGCAGGTGAGCACGGTCCCTCTGCAAGGCAACAACATGCTGTAAACACTGGGTGAGTGGGTTGGGGGACCTGTTGCAAGAAAGAGCAGAGTGCTGGGGCTATGCTGACCCATCTGAATTCCTAAGGTATATTGTGAGGACGGGGGGATGGCTGGAATTTGTTTCCCTCCCTGCATACCTGTAGGCTTTCTGTTCCTCTCATGGTACGAGGCTACAGCCATGCTTGTCTGTGTCTGTCTGACTGATTGATGTGGGCTTGAATTCTGTGAGGCTGGCCGCACAGATTTCTCAACTTGTGTGTCAGTTTCTGAGAAGCTGCCCTAGCCGTGAGGCTGTTGCAGAGTGAAAGTTCTCTTGCCCTGAGCTGAATTAATAGAGGACTTTCATGTTCTGTGCTGTCTTCCAGTAGAAAAGGGAGTCTCTTGAGTTAGACACATCTGGGACAGCTAAGAGCTGCGGGATTTGAATTCTCCATCTTGTTAGCATAACAATTACTAGAGTGAAGGCACGTTTCTGTGGTCAGAGCAGTGGATAGAGGGTGACAAAGCAGCAGACAGATGGAAAGAGCATCATTATTTCACCTCGCAATTTTGGAAGGAAATCTTTATGTCCAGGAGATAAGATGTGCCTGAAGATAGAAATTGGGCTTCCCTCTTCTTAAACCCAACTGCCTGCCCATAAATCCCTCCCTTACACCCCCAGGTGGCCCCTGCCTCTTTTAAGCTCCAAAAGCTGGCTCCATGCGGTGGTAATGATGACACTAGGGATTATCACTTCATTTAGCAAAGGGATGCTCTCGAAGTGTATCCCTCCCGCCCTAGTTTTGTCGGAGTGGTGCATTTATGCTGGAGCTGTTGAGTAGATGAGTTAGGATTTTTTCTTTGGCATACCCTAGTGTTGTATAGTGGGATTTGTCTGTATATGCTTGGAAATCACCAGGGTGATGATTGTTCTGTAAAAAGCATGTGTTGTAAAATTCAGTAGGTAGGTTTTGAACTGCCCCGTGCGCTCAGTACTGAGCTAGAATTCAGCCAAAGCGACTCTCGCTGCTGTTCGTTTAATCAGAAAAGAGTGAGAGCAAATCTGGCTAAGTCCAGAGACAAATCCAGTCAGCACTAACCCGGTAGCAGCTCATGATGGGAAATGTATTTCCAGAAGCTGGAGGGTTCTGGCCCTATGAGCTGTGTATGTTTTCTGGGAATTTGGCCTGCAAAGGACAGAGAAGACTCTGGAAGTTCATCGCAGAAGGTGATTACACTGCTAAGCTGGTGAAATTGTCCTGCTAGATAATTGGGTCACTGAGCCCAACCCTTCATCCTGTGCAGGACTAGGCTGTACATGTCCTCTGAGACTTTTTCCAGTCTTCATTAGATGCCCCCAGGTGATGAGGCTGCCTTGGCTTCATAGCCACTGCCCAGGAAAAGCTTTCCCAAAGCCAAGTGCTGTCATGGCGATGGGAGTTCTGCAGGCCTGGTGATCACTTTTCTCTGGATCACATTTGAACCCTTGAGTGCTATAGATCCCAGCAGCATTTTAATGGACTTCAAACTTTAAAAAGGAGCAAAGCAGATCCCCTCCTGTTACACCCACTGAGCACTTGGTATTTTGTTGCTCAGCCTCCCCGTGATCTCTCTCGTAAGCACTTCCAGTCCCTGACACCCGTGTACTGCCCTCCTTTGCAGATGAGAAAAAGGAGGCAGGCCGGAGGAGTGATTTGCCCAAAGCGTCAGTCATTGAGCTGGGATTAGAATTTGGGGAGCCCAGGGCTCAAACCAGTAAAGCCTTTGATTTCACAGGAGCACCGTTTCCTCCGTTACCCAGTGACCCGCTGGTGGGAGAAGCAGAGGGCAGCTCTGTTCCGTCTTCTGAAGCTCCAGCTGCTAGTTCCCACCCTGTGTAATGTCCAGCTTGAGGCTGGGAGGAAGGCTCACTTCTGTGCCAGTGACTATGGGGACTGTGATCAAAGGCCATTAAAGCTGACTCCCCAGGGCAGCCCATTGGCTGCGTAAGGCAGAAGACACTTTAATGTTTGGAAGTGGTGTGTTAGTCACATCCTGTGGCTCCACCATTAACAACCTCAGCTTCTCTGGGGTCTTTGTGAGCTTACCAGACCCCTCATGCCCCCCTGGTGTGAGTGCAGCTATTGGGGAGGTCAGAGGTCAGGGAGTGAGACACTCACTGCTAGACGTGGGGGTGGGGTGTCTGTGATACAGTAACTCCTCACTTAACCTTGTAGTTATGTTCCTGAAAAATGCAACTTAAAGCAAAATGATGTTAAGCGAATCCAGTTTTCCCATAAGAACTAATGTAAATAGGGGGACAAAAGACTGTGTGTGTAAGTTTTAAACAATTTATGATGATGAGTGTGAAGCTTGGTTGAGGTGGTGGGATATTTCCCAGGGAATGCCTTACTGCTAAATGATGAACTAGCACTTGGCTGAGCCCTCAAGGGTTAACTCGTTGTTAATGGAGCCTCACACTCTACAAGGCAGCAGGAATGGAGGGAGGGGAGAGACACACCCTGTGTGTGTGAGAGAGATGAGCATTGCCCCTTTAAGTAACTGACCCATTCTTAAGTACACTGCCTTGTTAAGTTAATCAGCAAGCTGAGACGGCAGCAGCTGCTGCCAGGAAGCTCCCTCTGTCCTGAGCCCTGTTGTATCTCCCCTGCTCTACGGAGATGGGGTAAGCGGGTTGCAGGAGCAGGGGGACACCCTGACATTAGCCCCTCCCGCCCCCAGCAAGCAGGAGGCTCTGGAGAGCAGCACACGGGCGTTGGGGGAGGGAGAGCTGAACTGCTGGCAATTGATAGCCCAGGGCTGCTGCACAGGGAAGTGGGGAGCTGAGGGTCCACCCCGGTTCCAGGCCCCCACCAAGCTGCTCTTCCTGCAAGCAGGCGGCTGCACAACTGTAAATGAGCACGCTCCCCCATTGATCGGTGACATAACGATGTTAAGCAGGACGCCTTTAAGGGAGGAGTTGCTGTACCATGTCCAGGCACCGGGCTTGGGGGCTGTGGGGTGAGAGGGCCACACGCACAGCTGGCAGGATGGGGCTGCCTGAAGGCGAGCTCAGGATTAAATGGCTGCCAGGAACTAGCGCGTTAGTCTGGGGGCAGCGTCTTCCCTGGAGAGAGGCCGATTTCGGAATTGTAAGGGGAAAAGAAAACTCCCGGAAGTTGGCTGGCTTCGTGGGGCTTTCAAGTGTAAATCATGGGAAAGTAGGTGAGCTGCTCCAGGCCCTGCCGCCACCGTTGCACATGCCCCCCGTGGCGGAGCTGCGGAGAAGAGCCTTAAAGGAAAGCTGCCCTTCAAAATAAAAAGAGCTGAGCTGCCAGGGGAGCCCGGAAATCCAGAGTTGCTTCGGGTTTGCACCATTCGAGCCCTTTGTTTTAGCCGCTTGTTTACGCAACCCTGAGTGCAAATTAAGGTTAAAACAAGAAACTATCCCTCTCTCGCTGCTTTAGTTGCTATGGCAACCTATTCGGACCAAGAAGGAGGTCACTGGCCTTGGCTGATGCTTGCCATCCCTTGCCCTGCTGCGGATGCAGTTCCGCCTGGCACCTTTTGCCACACCGAAGAGGCTTCGATCTGCTTCTGAGCTAGCTTTCCTTCCCCAAGGGTGGGGCCTTCTGAGGAGATGTCAGTGTTCAGGAAATCGGCAGGGGATCCCCCCCCCCCCGTTCCCCCACTGCCACAGCCTGGGCGTACCCAGCAAGGTACCTGGCTTGGGCCCCCGCCGTGCTCGGTGGCAGGACTTCGAACAGCCCGACCCTTTCACGGGCCTGCTGTTTTACTGTGTAGACCTGCGTCCAGCAGCCCTTTGCCAGTGCGAGTCAGCCCAGCAGGAAGCCAGCAAGTCTGGTTTTGCTCAGGGGCCACGTTTGCAATAGGCTGCTCTGTTTTAGAGGCACAGGGCTATTGCTTCCTAGCTCGTAGTCCAGTAGCGGTGCTTGTTTGCCTGGTTTGTTGCAACCTTATCTCCTGTATGATGAGCAGAGGCAGCCCTGAGTTTAGTATCAGAGATCATCCCGCCCTCTACTAGCATCAATCTCACCAGAGGTAAGGGCAGGATATGGAGCAGGCTGCTGCTCTTGTACCAAAACAACTGAGCAAGCAGGAGTCTGAGCCCTGGTGCAGCTGTTGGCTCTGGTGTATGGCCTAACCCCCTGAGGAAATGAGCTACTCCTAAGGCAGCTCAGTGGCAGGTACCAGGATGGGTAAACTGCATTGCAGCTGGCTGGGTAAAGGATGTTGCCACACTGTTTTCCTTCTTATAATTACATTGACTGAGCTAAATTTCAGTTTTAGATGTTTAAGGGGGGAGGGATCGCTCAGCGGTTTGAGCATTGGCCTGCTAAACCCAGGGTTATGAGTTCAATCCTTGAGGGGGGCCATTTAGGGATCTGGGGCAAAAATTGGGGATTGGTCCTGCTTTGAGCCGGGGGTTGGACTAGATACCTCCTGAGGTCCCTTCCAACCCTGATATTCTATAAGCTGTGAATCAGTTCAGCTGGTGTGGTGGGTGGCACAAATTCGAGCCTGGCGTTTCTAGCCCTGAGCAATGGTATGATTTCTCTAGGCTGCCAGTACAGCCAGCTGTCTCTGTTGCTCATTCTGATCAGTCCTTCAGGAACCAAGAGGAGTCTGGGGAGGTTGCCTGAAGGACTGGCTCAGCTTGGAAAGGGAGATGCTAGCTGGGGTGTTGAGGGCAAGCAAGTCAGCCTGTTGGCCAACACTTATTTCCACTGGGATCTCCCCATTCACTATTTGCACGCAGTAGGCAACCAATGCTGTGGCTCTAATGCCAGCTGAATGCTTGCTGAGGCTGGCAAGGGTCACACGCCAGCCTGCATTCACTGTCAATAGTTCCCCTTCAACGGACTCTATGATTGTCAGAGCCTGTCAAGTCTGTGATGATCTTTGTATCATTGTGGGATGATAGGAACCCTAGGATATTTCTGTCCTATGTAAATGAGCAACTGGGAGACCCAGTGAACAAATCAGTTCACCCATTTTAACCCTCTTCTGCTTCAGCCTGGGCACCTGCAGTGCTGTTAATCTAAAACTCTCCTTAGGCCACACTGTACGCAGTGGAAGTTGGCTAAGTCAGGGCTTGCTGCAGGCCCCTGCCACTTCCCAACACCGTTGCAGCCTGGCCTGGGCAGAGGTGCTTGGCTTTGGCAGAGTCAGCACCCAGTTATTTTATAATGTAGATCGCTGGAGTTCAGGAATGGGGGGTTTTAGTTTTATTAACCCTTAGAACCCTGGCCTGAATGTCAGTTGTTGGAAGCTTACAGAGATCTGCGGCCTCAACCCCCTTCCCCCGTGTTTCAACTTCCCACAGTCAGTCCTCGAATCTGCAGTCATTGCTGTGTCTAGAGCTTCTCTCCCTGCCCTTTCCAGCCCCCTGCTATGCTTTACCCTCTCCAGATGGGTCCCAGCCCTTCATTGCAGCACCCAGACACTTATCTTCCAGCAAAGTAGCTAGGCCCAGTTCCCACCCTAACCCTCCATTCTCCAAGAGCCCAAGCCTGACCTCCCAGCCCATAGAACATGGTCATTTTATAGACATCACCTACCTGGGCCTTAAGCCAAGGCCTGAGATTTACTGCTAAAGGATGGTACATTGATGTTCTGTTCCTTTGCTACAACACCCATCTTGGTCTGAAAAGGGTTAAAACTGGTACTATAGAACCGTATTTCTGAATTGGGGGGAGGGATAGCTCAGTGGTTTGAGCATTGGCCTGCTAAACCCAGGGTTGTGAGTTCAATCCTTGAGGGGGCCATTTAGGGATCTGGGGCAAAAATTGGGGATTGGTCCTGCTTGGAGCAGGGGGTTGGTCTAGATGACCTCCTGAGGTCCCTTCCAACCCTGGTATTCTATGAACTCCAAAAAATGCTCCCTGCAGGCATTTGAAGTGGCAAAAGGACAATTTTGATTCCCTGTTGAATTTTGCGGGGGGGATGGGGGAGGAGGGCTTAATCTCTGTATGATCATCCTAGCTTAGCTTCCTGTGTGTGACTGTCCCTAGTGTAGTGTGTGTTTTAACAACTGGTTTACACGGATCGTTGCTGTAAACGTGAATTTGGAAATAAAGTCATTACTACAACAAAATGCTGCCTTGGTGCCCCTGCTTGCGGGAGGGGACGGAAAGGGTGGGTCTGTTCACCCCTGTGGGAACACTGCTGGTCCTCTGGACAGCTATTATGTACCCTGTGGGCAGAGCTGCAGTGGAATCAAACATTCCCTCCCAACAGGGCCATGCAGAACGTACTGTGCGAAATCTTCCACCACCCCATGCAATGGGCACTGCAGCAAGTATCGTTCACCTGCACCTACCCGAAGATGAGCCTTAAACTGTAGGCCATGTTAATCCAGTGCTGCCTAGGTGAAAAAACAAGCACTTGCCAATGGTGTATGTTCAGTCTCTTAAGAACAAGGCTTCATTTAACCTTTCAGGGCTCTGAGCACAGGAAAGGTTTTAGGATGGGAGAGAGCAAAAAACGACAGGCCAGGGCCTGTGAGATTTCCAGCCACTGCAGGCTTGAGGTCTCATGGGATTTGGAGTCCTGGGCTCACAGACACTTTGCCACCTTCCCTTAGCTAGGCTGCTGTGGGCTGTGCTAGTCACAGCTTTGGGGTTTGGAAGGAAACCCCCCCCCCCCATGCCATGGGACTGCCCACAGGTGGTTGGGGTTTTGGGGTTTTTTTTAGCCTTCCTCAAAGAGAAACCTGGGGTTGGATTCTTGGCTAGGTGCCAGCCGGAATTCTTCACCTCCCAGCTGGAATTCTTCAATTCCCAGAGGTCAGCTTGGGCCTGTGAGAGTCCTTGAGTGGTGTCAACTTTTGGCAAGTGCCTAGTGTAGAAACTCGCTGATTCAGGCTCCAGATCTACAGCAGGCATACCAAGGACATCTTGTTACAAGATGGGGGCATACAAGAACCAGGGCCTGGGGAACCACCCCAGCCCCACAAAGGGCTGACGGGGGGTCAAGGTGTCCTCTAACCTCATCTCCCCCTTCTCCCCCATGGGTGAGTGGAGGTGCCCAGCAACCCTCCCCCTCATCATTGGCTCTTGCTGTAGGAGCCCCCCCAAGAATTGTGCAGGGCTTGTTAAAATAAAACCCATCCTCCTCCTGCCCCAGGAGCACCATCACCAGGGTAATGTTCCTTTTTTGAAAGGGTCTGTGGCTACATAGGACTTGAGGCTCTAGTCACTCACAGGCATCGCAGAATGCTCCCCTCTTGTCTGCTGCTCACAGTGCTCATGCCCTCTCCAGCCCAGTCAAGGTTTGGCCACAAACGCCTGGGTTGAGATGTTTAGTCATAAGGATGGACAGATCATGCCATGTATACCTCAGTCAGGTAAGGCTTAGCTTGAACACACCTGCTGGAGAGCACAGGGAAGAACGAAGCAGCCACGGAGGTTTTACTGGGGAGAGAAAGAGGAACGCATGGGGCTCAAACAGCTTCTGGACATGGCTGGAGAGAACATCGTTAACAGCAATGTGACCTAATCTGCCATGGCTTTCTGCAGCTGCTGGAGCTCTCCACTGCCAATAAATGGGGCCCTCCTGAGGGAAAGTTCTTCCACAAAGGACACAGATATGGGGTGTGACAGGGTTGATCCAAAAGTGAGAAACACTTGGAAACAAATGTTTAAAAGGTGAACTGCAGAAGCAAACCATGCCCTATGCTGATTGCTCCTTTACCATAACAGCCTGCGATCCCTCCCCACCCCTCACTTGCATTTGCTGCAGGTTATTTTACCTTAGAAATAAGGGCCTCCAACCAAGCTGGATGTCCCTGCCTCTGGTGCAGGATTGGAGAGTGACACCATCACTATGAAACTCGAGCTGCTAGAGTAGCTGCCTTTAGTTATTTCTGTGGGGTAGAGGTGAAAGGCAGCAATGTTACTGTGCAGTGAAGGCACCTGGGCACCCTCCAGTGCAGAAAGGGAAGGTGGGACTTGCTCACCCACTTCTGTAAGTAAACAGAGAACTTCAGAGCATCAGCAAGACAGCTAGAGCAAGGGCCCTGGGGTCAGGAACCCTAAATTCTATTCCTGGTCGTCATGCTGCTGAGCCCACGCCACCGGGCAGGTCACAAAAGGGGCTTGGCATCGCACACTCCATTTTTTAAATTTTTTTTAATCTTTTCTTTTTTTTTTTATAAGCACATTTGTGCTTTGCAAACAGAATCAGGACATTAACAAAGATCAGCTTCTCAGAAGAAAAGCGTTTCTATAGAACAAGGACATTACACAGCTCAAAGCAGGAAAAGAAAAATATTTACAAAATACAAGGTGGTTTTTTTGTGGTTTTTTTATAATGCTAAAAGGGTTATTCAGAATTTTCAACCTTATAAATAGAAAAGCACTTATGCAAAGGGATATGGTAGCATTGGTTTTTTTTTGTTTTTTTTTTAAAGAAACGATGACAAATCCTTTAAACTAGAACAGAACCAAAGAACACTAGATAATGTTGAAAATTGTGAAAAAACCCCAACCATTAAGCAGTTTAGCTACTATTTCTTTACGATTACAAAATGGAAAAAAAAATTATGTCCTTTGTCTTTTTTTTCCTTTTTTGGTGATGTGATTATACATAAGACAGGCACAATGCTAACAACAGGACAGGGACCAACAGCCACACCGTCAGGGTCAGAAAACATTACAGATGGGAACGGTGTGTGGGATCCAGGAGTCTCTAGAGGAGGAGGGGCCAGCGGTGGTGCCATTTTAAAGTAAAATACCTGTCAAACTTTATGATCATCAGACCAAAAAGTCCTCAAAAATGAAACTGACTAAACATTTGTTTTCAAAATTTGTGTGGAAGTGGAGTTAAGCAGTGGTGAAAAACAAGTCCTGATCTTTTCCTAAGCAAGCAGCCAAGGCTCTACTGAGCTGGACTTCGAGCAGCACACGACACTTGCTTTTTCTTAGGACTTTTTTTTTTTTTAAATAGATCAAACCAATTTAAGCGAAACAAACATTAGCAGCCTATGCACTGCAGCCTACAGACTTCACATGGTGAATTGCTGAGTCCTACTCCTGCCAGCTGAACACTCCTGGCATCTGCAGCTCATCATGCTCTCTAAGCAGTAACAGTAACAACAGAAGTGACATTCTGATGGCCAGCTGCTAACCTCGCCTGAAATTTTCTAATTGTGGTGGGTAAAAAACCACGAAGGCAAATTAAAGTGTTGGTGACAGAATCGCATTTCCTGTATCAAAGCGTGTACTGGTGCCAGCAGCAAGTCAGATCTCAGCAGGAGGAGTCCTGAAGGGTGCTGGATAAACTCTGCTCCTGCTGAAGCACCAGAACATGCTGGGCTGGACTCCCACTTCTCTGCCCCCCACCCAGTATAAAAACCACAGGGTGTGAACTGAACAAGACTGCTTCCCAAATCCCACTCTCCCACAGGGAGCTGTGCATTAAGCAGCTAATGAGGGGACCTCCTTTCCCCAAGTGACAGGAAGGCTTGTCCTCCATGAAGCGAACAGCTGCTCTAAAAGCAGGAGTGGAGAAAGGAAGAAATGAAGGGCAATGTAGCCTGGGGGAATCATGGAGAGAATACTTGGAACTACAACCTAGGGAACAAAATGACAGGGAGTGTGTGTGCAGGGACTGCAGATCTCAGCTCTGCACATGGGGAGAGACAGCTAGTGCGGGAGGTTGCATTCCAAAGACATCACTTTTCACCACTAATTTCACTCCACTAAAACTTTTCAGGGAGGAGGCAGCAGGCAACAGAGTGTAAGAGAAAAATACCCTTTCGCTTGAGAAAAAAATCCCCAAAGTCTGCTAGTCAGCTAAATCCTGTGCTCTAGAATCATACACCTAAGGGGGAGGGGCGGAAGGGTGTCTGGCAGGCTGCTCTCCTCCCGAGGCTTCACTCTGCTGGGAGGAAGCTGGGGTGCTCTTATTGTGTGACAAGGAAACATGGAAAAAAAAAACAAAACAAAAAAAACCCAAACAAACAAAAAAAAACAGTTTCTAAACTCCTTAAATTCACTAAAAACTGTGAAAATTCCCGGCAGGATGTTTGAATATCAAACGCAGATTTCGGAAGCTTTAATGCCAAGAGTTAGTTCTGTGTGTTGGTTTTGTTCATTCCTTCCCGTCCGTCTCTATCTGTGTGCTGGCCGCTGAACTGCTGTCGCTGCTGCTGAGGAGGCCGCTGCTGGGTGCCGGCTCTTGGGGCTGGGGAGGGCGGGCAAGGGGAGGGCGCTGTCCATCTCCCGGGATGACTTGCTGCCTGATGTGCGCCGGGTGCAGCGTGACAACCGGTCCTGGGGATCAGATTGGTCCTCGCACTCTGTCTTGGGGTTGTAGGAGAGCGGGAAGTAGCGTCGCTCCCAGGGCTGCACAGCCTGAAGGGGAGCGAGAAGCGGAGCTGTTCACAGGGAGTGCATACAGACACATGCTCAGAGGCTCTGTCTGGGTAAACTCTATGTGGTTTAGGATATCCTCCCCCCCACCCCCATCTTCCTGTTTCCCATTCATCCTTGACATATGGCAGCCCTAGCCAATGCTCTCTTTAAAGATGCTTCACATATTGCGCAGGTTCAGCCATTAGCACGGGGAGGTTCCTCAAGGGACCAGGGCAAAGTCAACTCCCCCCCAAGCTGGCACAGAGAGACCACAGCATAGCCAGCACCCAGCTGTCAGAGGCCCCCTGTGACCAGTGAAGCACCTGTACGCCTGTTTTTCTAGCAGGGTCAAGCAACCCACAGCCAGCCAGGACCACAACTAGACTAATTCACACACATACCATGAAAAAAAAAAAGTGACCTTTTATTGATGCAAATGGGAAGTATCATTGGATATGAGCCCCCCTTACACATTAAATGGGTCACATGGACCAAGGAAGGTCTCAATTCAGACCTCCCAACAAGAATTCCCTTCTCCTGGCCGTTCAGCTTGCTCGAGAGTTTTAAAGAGAGAAGAATCACAACGTAGGTGTTAGAAAAACTAAAACACCCATCAAAGATCAATAAGATGAATGTACTTCCTGCAGAAAGCCTCATTAGGGTTCATTTTGTCGTGTAAAGTCTAGCATTGTGTTGATTTGTTCCCATGTTACTACTGTAACATGACAGGGTTCTTAGGGCACGCACATGGAGGATGAGTGCCTAAAGGAAAAACTGCCAGAGAGGTCAGATCTTGCCTGCCAAAGCTGAATGAGAATGCATTTTTCCATTCAGTTCAGCAAACTGAATTTCCCATACACAGATTCTCAGCAATTCACCACAGTAAATATATTCCACAGTGAAAAACAAACCAAAAATTTGAATTTCACATTTAGCCTCAAAAATAACACAGCTTCTCAGTAATGTGTATGCATCTGGACCCTTCCACGAGCCAGAGGGGACAAGAAGTCAAAACAGTCACCCACCTGTTCGTCAAGGCCAGCCTCGGGTGTGGAACAACGGGTGTCCTCACTGGACAAGAGCCGCATGGAGTCACGGGAAACAGGTGTGAGAGGGGCAGAGTGCAGTTCAGGGCTGACGGGACTGCGTGGTGAGAATTCAGAATGGGAGTGGCAGTTGCCCACATCGGGTGATGGTGGCTGGGGAGTGGAGGGGTTCCCCAGCTGAGGGGTTGTCCGACCGTCTGCTGATCTGTAAGACCTGGAATTTAAAAAAAAAAAAAAAAAAAAAAAAGGGAAAAAAAATGTATTTTTTAAGTTCCCATTTTACGTTTCACTACTGCAGTCTGAAAGTCCGCTGTCATTTTGCAAAAACCTCATTCATTGCCAGCTCACCCCCTATAACACTGTTACCACACGATCTATGTCACTACTTGCAAGGCAATCATCAAGATGTGCACGTGCCAATGAGGAGTCACTGTTTGGACTTAGTACTGCAACCTGACCCCTCCATCCAACGATCATTGTTTCGCTGCATCATGTCAAACTCCGAATAATCTCTTTGGGACAATTGTGGGTTTTTTGGGGGGAGGGGCTGTTTCTGTGGCACACATGTCTGCTACACTTCTGAGTGCTGTACAATTATAGTAGTAATTATAAGCCACCCCACAGAGTCGGTCACTTAGGTAAGTTTTCCCAAGTATTCTCCTGATAACATCTGTACACTAAGTAACAAAGACATTTGTTCGAACAGCTAAATAGTGACCAAAATATAATTAAGCTTGACATTCTTTGGGGGAGGATAGGAGCCAAAGCCTAAACTTTGGAAAGGGAACATAAAAATAAGGAAGCTTGTCAAAGACTAAAAGTCAAAACTGAGGGATTTAAAACCCTTCATTAAAGGCATGCGTACATCTAAACAAAAAGGGAATCAGGAAGCAAGTAAACCAGTGTTTGGCTCAATGGCAAGCTTCAAAAGGGCTGTCTGAGGTAAACACGTCCTTTAGAATATTGAAATCCAACCCTAGTAAAAAAGGAGCATAAGCTATAGCAGGAAGAAAATCAGAAGGGCTAAGAGAGAATTTGAAGACTAAAAAGCCAAACAAAAACAGCCAAGAAATTCTTCAAGTATATCAGAGCCAGGAAGACCATGAGATCATCAATAGGAGGTCTGCTCGAACAATTAAGGATGAGAACAACATTACAAAGAAGCTAGACAATTTATCTGCATCGCTCTTCACAACAGAGAATGCTGGGATATTATCTACCCCAGACGTACTCTTCTGGTAGTACAGATGCGGTACTCAGAGTTAGTTGGAGGTATCAGAAAAAGAGGTACTGGAACAAACTGATAAACTAGACAGAATTAGTCATCAAATCCAGAGGGTACACTTAAGTGTTCTGAAGTTACTTAAGAAGGAAGTGGCTTAGCTGGGGAATGAATGTTATACCCAGTACCTTTTAAAAGGTACTGGGTTATGTCTGGAGAATTACAGACCAGTAAGCCTTATTTTTGTATCTGGTAAATAGGTTGAAATGATGGTTAAAATAGAATTATTAACCATCTAGATGATCATAACATAATAGGATCTAACTACCATGGTTTCTGCAAAGTTCCACATGATTTCCTCATACATTTCTGACATCAGATGGGGACAGACAATTTGTATGAGGACATCTCATTGGGAAAGCTCAGCCCCAAAGTTGAAGGCATAATTTTACTCACCATCATCACCACAAATGGTCTGCCCCAACTGATAGCTTATCAGTTCCATGGTCTGTGTTTCTCTACAGAGACACCATTCCTTCCCACAAGTCCAACAACACTCTAACCCTACTGTACAAAGGGCCATCTCAGATTCTCCAATACTACTGCCTTTCAGGATATGAACCTCTGTAGATCAGTCTTTCGCACCCTACTCCCAGATACGCATGCCCCTCTCTGTAGAAAGATGGCACAACTGCAAGAGAAGCTGGAGTGAAGGACAGCCTTCCCACACAAGGCTCATATGGCAGAACTGAGGAGCAGTAGTTGGCCCGCACTTAACATATGTTACAGTGGCATCGGAGTGCTGGGACACAACAGCTGCAGAGAACATGCTGCTAGGCTTACCTGCTGCCTCGCCGCTGAGGGGGCAGACTGGTGCTCCAGAGCCACCTTGCCCGCTCCATCTCTTCACACTTGGCATGAAGAGCAGCAAAGGCTGAATCAGACAGGTCCTCAATCTGGAAAGGGATGTCACGTTAGTGTGAAATCTTTTACACTAGGGGCTTGCCTACACAACCAAGTTATACTGGCATAAGCCAAGGTGTGAATTTAAACTGATCTACCTGGAGGACTGTAAGAGGATTTTTTTTTTTTTTTCAGTTTAGCTTATTTTGCTTAGGAAGGGACATGAGCTAAACAGAATTCCAGAATTAAGAGTGTCCACACAGGGGCTCATACTGGTATAGCTATATTGGTTTAAATAATATTGATAGAATTATACCAATGAAAGTGGTAAAGCTTTTCTGTGTAGACAAGACCTCAAGTCTCCCTAAAAGGCTAAGAGCCTGCTACCCTGAGGTACCTCATGAAAGAAGCCAGACTCCTGGCTGCAAATGATACACACGCAGTGAAATAAACTAGCTTCTTCTACCTCAGCAGCCTCTTCCTTCCCCACCTTTTGCTGAAAAGGAGGATGAACTGATCAAACACTTCCTACTGGTCTCTTACTGCCTAACCAAGATGCCATCCTCCATAAACACAAAAAGGAGACCCCACACCTCTCTTCTGAGGTTCTTCTTGATCCTTCAGCATCTGCTTTCCAGGCACTTCACTCTCTCTTGTGCAGCACATCCTACTTGAAAGAAAGCTCCCAAATTAGTTACAGATATAAAGCGATCATCATTACCTCCTCATTGTCTTCATCAGGGTTCACTTTCAGAGCACTGATATCCACTTCACGCCAGCTGCAATACACCATTGAAATCAAGATCAACCACTGCCGTAGCAAAGCATGTAACACATCCATGTAGTCTTGGGGGGACCAGAGAGGAGAGGAGTGGTAAACACACCTCGTACATGTGTTAAATTTTGTCCCCTTAGTGAGTGGTGGCCTACAGAAAGGATAAAAATCTACTACTATTAGTGACAAATTCCAATTCAAGCAGTTATAGTCTGTCACCTAAGCTCCCCCTACAGTTTCAAATGCATGTGAAATTTTCCACGTCCGGTACTACACTGCTCCGTGATGACTGAACGGTTTCTGAACATGCTCAGTAGGCAGCAGAGGTACAACCATGGGTAAAGCAATGAAGGAGACAGGATCCCCTCCCCCAACTTTGCTCCTCCCAGATGTTGTCCTTCCAACTCTCCTTCCAGGTTTTGTCCTTCCAACTCTGCCCTCCCTGTGGGTTTTTGGGGGGTGGGTGGGGGGGGAGGGGAATAAAATAAAATAAGGTGGCTTTTTCTAGCCCTTCTCTTAAGACATGCCTCCCGCTGTTGTTCCTCTCCATTAAATGCTCCCCTGGACCAAACCATTCCATCTCCCCAGCCCAACTCCTGTCAGTGCTGGTCAGCTCTTACTGTGCTGCAGCTGGCAGAGCCTGCAGCAGGAGGAGGAAGCATTGTAGTTTAGATTCTGCAGAGCTTCCCCACACCGAGCCAGCACTGGGAAGACGAGGGAACGCCAGGGGTGAAAACAGACTGTCTCTGACACACTGATATAATATTTTTAAAAAGCCAAATGATCTCTCCTGCGGTGCTGACATAACACATTCTAAACTAATTTACTGATCACCATTTTTGCTGTTTGTTCACTTTCTGCACTTCACTCAGCATGGATTTTTAAACAGTCTCAATTTCACTTTTGTTTCGAATCACTTCAGTTGTCACACGCTATTGCACAGTGCTGCAGTGTTTAGGTTACAAATACTGCAAGGGAACACTTCACTTGTTTAAAAACGGTTTACACTGGAATTTTTAGAATTTGATAACGTTTCTATTGGTTGTGTGTTCCATAAAAGTTTTATTTTACAAAACGTAATATTGGGTAATGACAAGACAGCATCCTTTTAAAATCAGAAAAAAGAACAGGAGTACTTGTGGCACCTTAGATGCTAATAAATTTATTTGAGCATAAGCTTTTGTGGGCTACAGCTCACTTCATCGGCTGCATGCAGTGGAAAATACAGGACCATTTTATATACACAGAGAACAAGAAACAATGGGTATTACCATGCACACTATAACAAGAGTGATCAGTTAAGGTGAGCTATTACCAGCGGGAGAGAAAAAAAAACCTTTTGTAGTGATAATCAAGATGGGCCATTTCCAGCAGTTGACAAGAATGTGTGAGGAACGGGGGGGGGGGGGGGGGAGGGGGGGGACACAAACATGGGGAAATAGTTTTACTTTGTGTAATGACACATCCACTCTCAGTCTTTATTCAAGCCTAATTTAATGGTGTCCAGTTTGCAAATTAAATTCCAATTGCTGCTGAATTGCAACCATGAACGCAGCCTTCCAGGAAAGGAGAAGTAGAGAGCAGGAAGCTAAATGCTCGGGGGTGGGGGGTTTGGGGGGTGTCCAGTGAGCTGTGACAACAGAAGATTCAGACCCCACAGGGGGACGGGGTCTCTGACATGTGGGTAGAGGTGCTTGAGGCCCTTGAGGAACCTGGCAGTCATGTCCTAGGGGAAAACCAACCTGCCCTCGAGCAGCGGATGGAAGGCCGAGATAGTGGCCAAGTGGACCTTAATAGATGAAAGGGACAGGCCTTGGAGCTGGAGATGCAGAAGGCAGTCCAGGATCAACTGCAGCAAGGTTCACTCCGGCCGAATGCCTTTTATCCAAGGTCCCATACGTGAACCGCTTCCATGCGGCCAGGTAGGTTGCTCTGGTGTGGGACTTTCTGCTGCCCAACAGGACCTGCTGGACACTGGCCGAGCACTCCTGCTCTTGCGCATTTAACAATGTGGCAGCCAAGCCGTCAGGTGCAGCGCCGCCAGACTCGGCTACAGAAACCTGGCCTGGTTTTGGGAGAGCAGGTCTGGCCACAGCGGTAGCTGTAACGGAACAGCCACCGAGACGGCCAGCAGCTGAACCAGAGCTGGCATGGCCAAGTTGGCACTGTGAGGATCACCTTTGCCCTGCCCTGCTTGACCTTCATCAGGACTCTGTGGATCAACGGCACTGTGGGGAAGGCATACGACGGAGCCCCCAACCACAGGAGCAGAAGTGTCCAACAGGGAGCCTCCGTCAATCCCCTAAATGGAGCAGAAAATGTGGCATTTCCTGTTCTGCCTGGATGCGAATGGGTCCACCCGGGTAGTCTCATCTCTGAAAGATGACACTGACCACCTCCGGATGGAGGGACCACTTGTGGTGAGACAAGAAGGTCCTGCTGAGGCAATCTGCCAAAGTGCTCTTGGCCCCAGGGAGGTGTGCAGCTACGAGATGGATGTCATGATGTACACAAAGTCCCAGAGCCTGAAGGCTTCTGGCAAAGGGCAGACGATCTGGCTCCGCCTTGCCTGCTGATATATAACATTGCCGCTGTACTGTCCATCAGGACCTGGACCACCGTTTCAGACTCCTCCGCCAACACTTCAATCTTCAAGTTTAAATTGGCAGCCACTCTTAAGGAGGGCCTGGTGCTCTTTGAAGTTGTTGGGGGGGGGGGGGTCTGCCCATTTGGGAGGGGCCCACCACCACTTCGTT